>NC_089237.1:33169699-33479282 GCF_963924675.1 Phocoena phocoena | reverse complement strand
TATGCATAGCTGATTCACTTTGCGGTACAGCAGAAACTAACACAACATTGTAAAGCAACTATACTCCAATAAAAATTAATAATAGTAAAAAAGAATCATACAGTATGTACTCTTTTGTAACTAGCTTCATTTGCTGATCATTCTGTCTGACTCATAAGATTTCTTGAGATACTATCTTTTAAGAAGAAAAAATTGCTGAGCCAGTATAGTCAGTCCTACTTTTGTTTAGTTGACAAAAAACTTTTGGTTTTGGAATAATATGGCGTTTAGAAGCAAAAATATAATTATCTTTCTGTGATTTTAGTCATCATTGCTATATTAAAAAATTCACACAGTGCTATACCTGTGACTGGCACAAGATTACACCCAGAAAAGGCAAGGTTGGAGCCTACATCTATCAGTATTCTAAAATTAGCAACAGCAGACTGTAGTCCATGATATTGTGATGGCTTTACCACACTAATCAAGTATCATAAATGGATTATATTAAAATCACAGAACACCATAAGTATCTGAATGTAGACTTTTCACAATTGGGGTTCGTGCAAAATCAATTAAGTGGATTGCATTTTAACAAGTGAAATAGAATAGAATGGAAAATATCAAAGTGAACTGTATATAATAAGAATGATAATATTTCATTGATATAAATGGTATTTCTCACTATGTGTAGCAGTAAATACTTTATAGCCACTTCACTATATACTCATCTGTAAAACATTAAATGTGTATTGAACAATTACAGTGTGTGTGGCATTGTGTTAGGTGCTCCAGCACATGTTATTAAGATAAATAAAACTGGAGCCTGCCCCTCAAGGAATTTAGGGTATAATGTAAAGAAATTTACAAATAAAGTTTAAAAATGCATTGTGTGATAAGGCCATAGTAATAATAGAGCTTAGAACATTAAGAGAGGATTCATAACAGAGTTGGCATTTGAGTGAGTTTTGAATGATAAATAGGATTTTATCTGCTCAAGAGGTGAACAGAAAATGATAAGCGTTTTTATTAGCATGAAAAACAATATGTATAATGTGTTGGTAAGCAGAGAGTAATCTATGTTTTAAATAAGATAATTGGGTACATGCAGGTCAGTGAAGGAAGAGTAAATATTAAACTTAGAAATTTGTACCTGTGTTAAGTGAGGAGCCATTAAGGAGAATAATGACATGATCAAAGTGGTATTTTAGAAATAGTAATCTTAAATAGTGTTGGTTATCTTGGAAGGGATTAACGTGGTGGTTGGTAGTCTAGACTACCAAATATGGAATAATAAAGAGCTAAACTATGGTGAAGATGAGGAGAATGGAAAGGAATGGTGAGACAGATCTAAGATATTTACTGAAACAAGTATCTCGTCAATGAGGCTTGCATTTGGATGTCAGAACCAAGGGAGAATGAGTTAAAGATAACTCTGAAGTTTTTATTCGGATGATTAATGACATGTTACTTTTACTGGAAAGAGAATAAGAAGAGAAAGGTAGAGAAGATGATGGGTTGTGTTTTGGAAAGAGTAAGTTCAAGATGCTGACAGGTATAAATAACCAAAAGGCAATTGGAAATAAGGAACTGGACACCAGGAGAGGGATTTGAGAATGATCTGGAGGGTGATAGTTATGATAGCATGGCAGTGAATGTTATCACTCAGGGAGAGCTTGTAGAGAAGGCAGCGGAAAGGGACAAACTTTGGGGAACCTCCCTTTTCCCCCATTTAAGGAGTAGAAGTGAAATTAAGTCAAAACAGCCTAAATATTCTGAGGGTAGATGAGATAGTGGAGTATGAAAAACCTAGGTAAGAGAAAGTTTCAAGAACAAATGGCTTGAGCAATGTTATATGTAGCAAAGTGGTTAAGCAAGTTGATGAGAGGCATTTATTTTGTCAAATAGCAGGTTGTTTGGTGACACTACAGGTAATTATTTTTGAAATGTGGGGATGGGAGGAAAGATACGTAAACCAGATTATAAGAAGTAAAAGGAGTAAGCAGGGGAAATGGAAGGGGAAAAAGGGGAATACACAGAAATTTTAAGGAAAGGACGTAATTGGATGGATTCGTAATGGAAGGGTTTATCAATAAAATTAGACTGAAACAGAGGTTGTTGTTTTGTTCTGTTTAAAAAGGATTGAGGCTAGGAAGGTGGCCAGTGCAATAGTGGCTATCCAGAATTGGCACAAATCAAATAACTTAAAAATTATGATGATGGAGCACAGTGAAGGGAGAGTTGAGGTCAGACTTGCTCAGCTCAGTGCAGTGACTTTCTGAAGTATCTCTTGATATCTCCATAGGAGATGTGAGAAAGCAGAGTAGAAATGATTTATAATATTATGTACCAGGTATCGCAGAGGTCAAGGGGCCTGAGGGTCAAAAATTATATCATGGGAGCCAGGCAGGAAAGGAGGATAAAGTCCAAGAACTGGAGGTATATTAGAAAATAGGTATCTGTCTGGAATCATTCATGTTAAATGGCAACAATTTATTTATTTCATTTGCTGCTTGCTTAGTTGAAGCATATTTGGAAAGTCACTGGGTACAAAGGGGCTTTTCAAAGAATTCACAAGTAATATCTATGGCCAGTTTTTTTCTGTTTAGCCCTAAAATAGCAATAAAGTTATAAAACTTTTTTTTTTTAAACTCATGGTGTGTTCTATGTCTTTCGCCTAGTGTTTTGCCTCCCAAAATGGTACCATGGACTCTTTTATGCATGACTTGCCTTCATTTTAAATGCAAAAATTTATGATTACATCCCTAAAAATCCCAATCCATAATTTATCTTAGTAAATTATGATAGCTCTGTTATCTAGATTCTCATTTAAACTCCTGAATTGTTTATTTTTACTTCTTAAGATAACAAAATAGAGTAAGACCATCTGAATGTATAGTAGCAGTGTTTCCCAGAATGTGCTTGGTAGACATTAGTCCCACGAGACACTACAAAATAAAGGAGAGTGTGTGTGTGTGTAATATGGTTGGAAAACTTGAGGAAAACAAGTCATTATGTTACCTTTTGGGATATTCAAAATGCTTATTAGCATATCAAAGCTACTGGAAACCCTGCAGGAAAGAAAGTTATTTTTTTCTAAATCCTGCAGTTCTCTAACTTACCTGACCTACAAGGACCACTATCACCATCACCATCACCCAGTTATGCTTTTATACAAATCTAATTAATATCCTTTGGAACACATTTTGAGAAATATTGCTACATTTGAAATTGTATTTGGAAGTAACCTAAAACAGTGTAAGAATGAATTCTGTGACTACTTATGAAATAGAATGACAGAGACAGATGAAGAATATGAGATCATGTTATTATGGACAATGGCCATAGGTACACAAAAGCAAATGTGTCAGAACAAAAGGAGCCAATAATTTTAGGAAAAATATTTCTGCAAAAACTTGAGGAATGACCCCAACTTCTGTTATTCTAAGACTTGGAAAGCAAATCTGAGTTTATCATATCCATACCACCATGATTTTTTTTGAGCAGTTAGTAAAAAATCACAGACTAATGTCAGATCTCTGTGGGAATCTTGGAATGGCCACTTACTAGCTGTGAAACCTTAGGCATTTTACTAACCTTCTGAGCCCATTCCCTCATGTAAAATAGACACAAAGTTATGGTAAGCATTTAATATTGAATATATACAGCCCTTAGCAATGTATCTGCACAAAGTTCCTAATAAATGATTGATATTATTAACTATTTGTATTATCTTTTCCTACTCTGCATTCACCTCTCCTATCTGAAGGGCCCTGCTTTAAAGCTCATACTTATATAGCAATCACTTTCTCTATTTGGTCCTATAAATCATATTTTCTATACTTTATTTTTAGTTCTATTATAACTTCTGCATAGAAGATGGCTATAATTAGACTTGGATTTTTATCTCTGATAAGATTGCCATTTTTTTTACCTTATAATTAACTGTCAGAGATCAAGCTAGAAGTAAGAGAAATTGTCATTTCTGCTATTTTTTGTTGTTGTTATTCACCTGTGCATGAATTATTAATAGTATCTTCAAGACAGTTTCTGTGCAGGAATCTTTTTAAGCCACTTTGGCTGTTACATTATATTTCATTTAGTTAAAACAATAATAGGCATAATCAATTAATGTGCTTTACTGGGTTCCTGTAAACTATCTTGGTTGATAACGTCCAGCATTTTGTTAGCCTTATATACCATGTACTTGGTGTGGACATCTTTAAGGAGTAGTTTATGTTGATAACTCATAAAGTCTTTTTAATTGAAGTATAGTTGATTTACAGTATTATGTTAGTTGCAAGTATACAACATAGTGATTCAGTATTTTCCAGATTATATTCCGTTATAGGTTATTACAAGAATCTGGGTATTCCCTGTGCTATACAGTATATCCTTGTTGCTTATCTATTTTATATATAGTACTTTGTATCTGTTAATCCCTAATCCCTGTTAATACCCCTAATTTGTCCCTCCCCCCTTCCCTCTCCCTTTCAGTAACCACAAGTTTGTTTTCTATGTCTGTGACTCTGTTTCTGTTTTACATATACATTCATTTGTATTATTTTTTAGATTCCACATGTAAGTGATATCATATAGTATTTGCCTTTCTTCTGACTTATTTCACTAAGCATAATATTCTCTATGTCCATCCACATTGCTGCAAATGGCATTATTTCATTCATTTTTATGGCTAAGTAATATTCCATTGTGTGTGTATACACACACACACACACATATATATATATATATAAACACATACATTATAAACACAGTCTTAAAATTTGGACTTTAAGGAAAAATTATATTGTTAAAATAAGAATAATAAAAATGAGAACAGAGTGTGTATATCTCATAATCATCTAAATTCTGTATTAGTAACAAAAATATAAGGTTAAGCTTAAATGAATTAAGTTACCCCAGATTACTTTAATATTCTCTTTTATCTAATGAAATGACTCCAAAGTAAGAAACTGAATCTTGTTATTGGAATGCAAAAGCCTAAGACTCATCAAAAAGGATTTTTATGTTCTCATAATTAGTATCTAATATATAACTTTTCTCTTATATTTTAATGTTGACAGCTTCTTCCCTGTGATTCCTTAGAAGCAGATGAAATGGAAAGGCTTAAGCATGAAAGAAATGATGCCTTGGAAGAAGTGAATACACTTAAGGTAATCTCCAATTTAGCTTCCTTATATTTTCTTTAGAAAAATGAAAAGAAAGAAAATTACCTTCTGTTGAATTCTGCAGTATCGGGGCTTAGTTTTTTTTTAAAGAATATTAATATCAAATAGCTTAGCATTGAATGTTAATACCAAGTAATTTGATATTTATTTCTTCAGCTGACCTTTAGAGAATTAATTTTTTAGTTCACACACTTATTTATATTTCACAGTCTCCATCTAAGATTCAATGTGAACAGTGTTTTTTAGTTATCCCTTCTGATCTAGCTACTTTTCACCCCTGTTTTTTCTTACGCTGATGGCAAGAATAAGGAGCCAACAAAGATTAGATGAGAAGCCCACAAAACAAGCCATGACAGTTTTGGATCCTCAGATGTTCATTGGGAAATACATTTTCTCCCATGTTCATGGGAATGCTTCAGGGACATCTTGTTTCGCTAACATAATTTAGAATTAAGGCAATGTGGTTTAAGGGAAATAAAAACACAGTATATCCCAAATATACTTTAAGATTTTGGTTCTCTTTATATGTCTTCATTTCATGTTTAGTAGAATATTAAATTTACATTATATCCTAAGTTTTACAGAAAGCCATTATATTTTTCAAATCTTCAAGAAAAGCAACATAACTACTTGATTTACCATTAATTCACCATAGGAATATATTTTTTAATTACTTTTAATTATTTTCTTAAATAAGTGAAATTCTATTATTTGTTTAATTTTTATTAAAGCAAAATCTTTACACCAAAAAAAAGAAAGAAAGAAAGAAAGAAATTTCCTTGCTACCTTAGTTTTTAAATTCTGACCTCTAGAGGAAGCCATTGTTTAACACATCTTGTTTATCCTTTGGGAGACTTTCTCTATGTAGCAATCATATGTTTAAAAATACATGTGTATATATTTTTTAACTTTTACAAAATTGCATACATTACACACTTTTTTACAACTTGCCTTCTTTTTTTCTCTTTGTTAGCATTATATCTTTGGTTACTTTTCAGGTTAACATATACAGATCTACCTAATTCTTTTTAATGCCTCTCCTATCATCAAAAGGTTCTATTCTAGGTTATTTAACCAGTTCCTTATTGATGGATATTTAGGCTATTTCCAGTTTTCCATTATTAAAAATAATTCCGTCATAAGTAGCTTTGTAGATGTATCTTTGGGCCGTTGTGCGGTTGTAAAAGTACAAATTGAATACATTTCTGAAAGCCGAATTGCTTTTATCAAAGAATATGGATGCATAAAATTTTACATGTTGCCAAATTTCCTTTCAAAAGCTATTACCAATTCATGTTACGTCCAAATGTAAGCATTTTACTACTAAAGGAATATTTTATATTTCTTTTTACATCTTTGAAACCACTATACACATTTTTTTGTGTAACAAGAGTTAAGATGAAAAATATAAATTTAGTTTTAAAAATATATTGACATGGGCTTCCCTGGTGGCGCAGTGGTTGAGAGTCCGCCTGCCGATGCAGGGGACACGGGTTCGTGCTCCGATCCGGGAAGATCCCACGTGCCGCAGAGCGGCTGGGCCCGTGAGCCATGGCCGCTGAGCCTGCGCGTCCGGAGCCTGTGCTCCGCAACGGGAGGGGCCACAACAGTGAGAGGCCCGCGTACTGCAAAAAAAAAAAAAAATATATATATATATATATATATATATATATTGACAGTAGTTTCCTCATATTCTCTTAGAAAACATCTCCAGGGTTGGTTACATTGGTAAGACAGCATTTTTATATAATTTACTCTGCATAAGTCGTTGAGTCTTACAGTTCATCAGAATTTTCTGAGGCTCTCAGATCTTTTTTATTTCCCTAATGTTTATCATTGTTAAATTTAGTGATATATTCCTGTTTTTTATTGGAATATCAGTATTAATTATTAGAACTTTAATTTAATTTAACATTTAAACAAAGTTTTCCTGAGGAGCTATTCAGTAAATCAGGATTCACATTTAAAATTTTTTGGGATATAACTGAGCATATCCTACTGTGACAAAACCTAAAAGCACGGGTGAAATATATTCTATATTTTATAATTTCCTTTACCTGAGAACCTATCTATTGGCTGAGAACCACTTTTTTAACTATAGAAAAGATTGTACAAAGCAATAACTATTTCATTTGAGATAATGTTTGCACTTTTGAGTTTTTCTGCTTGTATTGATATTACACACACTCACACAAATAGCAGAGGTTGTTAAATGAAGTTCATGGAGTGTGTAGATGGTCTCTCATCACTTCCCATTATCCTGTGACATCTCTATTCTTCATGTCTGATTTGAGGTACAAAAAAAAATGAAGCCAAGAAAATTTGATACCAATGGCTAATTTTTATTTTGCAAGAATGATTTTTAAAACTGGCATGGGCCTCATTTAACTTAAAGCCTTTCTGCAGAGTTCACATTGCTACTGCTTTGCAAAGCTAAATGAAAATAGATATATTTTCCATTTACAGATGCAAAAAACTAGGACACAAAAAGTGAAGGTGACTTGCATAAAACCCAGGAGCCAGCAGTTTCTTGACTTCTGGTCTGTGGCAGATTCATTAGATTGCTATATTATATTCATTGTCATGTACTTTCATTTCATCTGTTAGACAAGAATGAGCTGAAGTATAACAGAAAGCGAATTGCTTCCTGTAAACCCTGCAATGCTGCCATGAATATTTACCACTCAATATAATCTTCCAGCAATTCCTCTGCTTGGGTTTATAGTAAAATGGTTCTTAAATTACTCTTAGTATCTCTGATTTGATCAAAAACATGTAGATTTATTTATGACATACTTAACAAAATTGAACATTTTAGGATATTTGCTCAACTGAATTTTAAGTTCAAAGATTTTAATATTTGATTGACGTGCCTAATGTTATTCTTCCTTGGTAACTATTATTTCATATTTTGGTTATACCAGTCATATCTTCAGTTTTATGGATAATCTTCCAAAAATAAACTAAATTAAGAAAATAATAGTTAACCCAGTTTCATAGTCCTCTTTAGTATAGTAAGAGACACTCTAAGTTGTAATAATAATGCTCTTCAATTTGCAAGCTCTTTGGCAATGATAGCTATTACCCAACATTTAGTTAATATTTATACATTCTGATCCTGATTGACTTATTTTGGACCTTGGATTTTGAGGTTTTAAAAAGCGGCTAACAGGGAGTCCACTGGTAGCTAGTGGTTAGGATTCCGGGCTTTCACTGCTGTGGCCTGGGTTCAGTCCCTGGTCAGGGAGCTAAGATCCTGCAAGCTGCATGGTGCCGGACCCCCCTCCAAAAAAAGTGACTAATTATAGTAACAGAAAATATGTTTACATCACCACAATTATACTGTAAATAACTAATTACTTTTAGATGGTATGTGTAAAGCCAGAAAAATGACTGGGAATTACATTTTCAAATTGTAGAAATTGGATGTTTGGGGAATTTATAAGCTTTGAAACAAAGCCCTAAATATCATACCCATTGATACCTTCATAACAAGTTATTAATTCAGTGGTTTTTAAATATAGGAAAAATTATTTCAATCGGAAAGGCAAAGGAAACAATTGACAGAAGAACTCCAAAATGTGAAACAAGTAAGTGTATGTATTGTATATATGTGTTTTGTATATGTGTGCATAAACATATGAGGTATAATTACAAAGTATTGATGCTGTATAATATCCCAGAGCTTACAGATGTAAACAGTATAGTATAAAATAGTATAGATCTTAAAAGCGATCACTCATAGCGGCTGTACCCATGCTGAATTCCTGCTACCAAAGGAAATGTTAAAACTCCTCTTGGAAATTGCTTTCAAAGCCAGATATCTATGGACTGAAATGATCCATCTCATTGCTTTTCTCTTCTTTTTTTCTTTCTCTTTTATTTTCCCTTTATCTTTTCTTCTGTTACTCATACTCATCTTATTAAAGATAAAAACAAAGCAAGCAAAAAACAAAAACCTCCAAAGCAGAGCATTTTTTAATTTTATTTTTTAATAATGAAAAGTAAAAATTTGGGATTTCCCTGGTGGTGCAGTGGTTGAGAATCCGCCTGCCAATGTAGGGTACCCGGGTTTGATCCCTGGTCAGGGAAGATCCCACATGCCGTGGAGCAACTAAGCCCATGCGCCACAACTACTGAGCCTGCGCTCTAAAGCCTGCAAGCCACAACTACTGAGCCCGTGTGCCACAACTACTGAAACCTGCATGCCTAGAGCCCATTCTCCACAAGAGAAACCAGCGCAATGAGAAGCCCATGCACTGCAATGAAGAGTAGCCCCCGCTCGCTACAACTAGAGAAAGCCTGCACACAACAATGAAGACACAACACAGCCAAAAATTAATTAACTAATTAATTTTTAAAAAATTAATTTTCACTCTGCATCATTCTTCAGAGAATTTTAAGTAACTTACAGCAAAAAAATACAACAGCATCATCATGAAATAGAGATACAAGTAACAAACAAATAAAATATTAATAAGAGTAGGAAGTTAAGAGACCATTGTTATAGATCAGTGGCAATCACCTGATTTTGAATCTCCCCAACATTATCCTCCCAGAAAACATAAAATTTACAGAGCAAAATAAAACCATACAGGACCCATACTGGTTTCTTTTGTTTGTTTGTTTGGGGGTTTTTTTGGCTGTGCCACTTGGCTTGCAGGATCTTAGTTCCCCAACCAGGGATTGAACCCAGGCCCATGGTAGTGAAAGCACCGAGTCCTAACCACTGGACTGCCAGGGAATTCCCAGGACCCATACCTTAAATATGGCTATTGGACAGGGAACACCAGAACCTTCAAACTACATACAAATAGTTTAAAAATTCCAACAAATTCTTGCAACGTGCCTGCCACTGAAACCTGGGGTACAAAGAGCAGAGGAGTTACGGCTTAAAAACTCTGAAAAAGAATAAGGAGAAACAGAGCAATTAGATGAAATACTACAAATAAAATCACCCCCAGAAAGAGAAAAATGCCACTATTAATGCCAAAATACTGAACAGAGGCCAGGCTTTTGTGGTTCTCAGGACTTGAGAAGTGTGTGCAACCAGAAGTGGCAGCCTTCGAGAATCATTGCTTCTGGGGAAGAATCAAATAGAGAAGGGGTGGTATCCCCTGGAGATTAGGAAATAAAGAGAAACAAGGAAATAAGAGGGGAAAATTAAGGATCTTGCAGAAATGAAAGAGAAACAAGACATACCAAACCTCCTCTATCTACCCTCCACTATGACCGTCAACAACATGATCCATAAAAGAAATTGCACAGAAGAGGGTGCTGTTGAACTGAGAACTCTTTCTATGAAAGAAAAAGGAATTGGAAAAAAAAAACTGTCCCTGTCATTACAAGACAACTGTAAAAATCAGACGATATGAATTAAAGCTTTCCTCCTAATGAAAACTCCAAAACAATTCAACCACAAAGCTGACAAAAACTGTAACACGTCACTGCAAACTCAATTTAATATCCTCAAACAAGCATTTGGCATTAAGAAAGAAAAACACCTCAAATCAGAAATTTAAAACTGACTTAGAAAATGACAAAAAACAGGAATAAATGAAATGAGAGTTGATAAAACTTAGGAAAGAAAGAGAAGAAAAAGACAAAATGATATCAGAAATGAAAACTAAATTACAGGTTTCCCAAGGAAGAACATAATCAAATGAAAAGGCATTGAAGAAAACCAGAAAAATAAGAATGAAATAAAGAAGTAAAAGATTTTCTTAAAGAAGTAAATCAAAACAACTGAACAGCACTAATATTTAGAACTATAATCCAAGAAAACTTTTCAGAAATAAGATGACCTGACACTGTTAATGGATAGTGGGGAAATTTGGCCTGGAAAGATCAATTATAGGACCTATCCTAGTAAAACTAGTAGACTTTAAGGATAGAGAAAAAAATATGCAAAGTGCCTTCAAATGAAAAGGTCAAATAACTTACAAAGGCAATAGAATTAGACCAGCATCAGCCTTCTTTATACAACATACAAAGTAAGGCATTAGTGGAGCAATATTTTCATGGAACTAAAGGAAAGAATGTGTAAAGCAAGAGTATTGTATACCACCAAGTTGACTCCCAGATATCAAGGCCATAGAAAAACAGTTTAAAATGTGCCAGTATTCAGAGCATAATGTACACATGTATTCCTGAGGAATCTGGGAGAGGTGAGTTTCACCCAGCCAAAAAATGCCTGGGATAACTTTGACAAGAATTTCCAAACTGTGAGCATTTCCTATCTGTTATTTTATAGCTGAGACTAAAATGAGAGTGAGTTCACAAGTAGAAGAATAATGTGTAAACATTACATGTCTGACAAAAATCAAAGATGCAATTTTATTTTTAATGAGATGAGAAGGGAGAAAAAAAGGGAAAATAGCATAAGATCATTCTGTTGTATGAGTAAAGTATAATAGTCACTGAATATTATTTAAAACTGACACCAAATATTAAAAAGATGAGGTAAAGATTGAGGGAATATCAGGCACTATAAAAAGCAATAATACAAATGTAACCTGTAGAATGAAAATACACATCTTCCTAATTACCAAATGAAATCTTTTTAAAGAAGTAAAAGGGACACATGAATGAAGAAATGCAGTAAATATACACAATAATTTCAACAAAAGACAGTATGACAAAATTGAGACTGAACATAATAGTCATCTTAATTAACATAACTGGGATTAACTCACCTATTAAAATGTTTTAGGAAAATATCATTTACCAAAACTGACCTCAATAGAGATAGAAAGTTTAATATACCAATTTCCATAGAAGAAATAAAGTTACCAAGAAGCCACCCTATAGAAAAGGACCAGGCCAAATAGTTTCACAGGGGAATCTAACCAAACCTCTGGCAATCAATCTCCCATAAATGGCTTCAGAGTATTAAAAAAAAAAAAGAAAAGAAAGAAAGAAAATTTACAAATTCTTTTCTGGGAGCAAGTATAACATTTGATGCCTAAACCTGATAGAAGTAGCACAATAAAAGAAAATGCAGTTAGACTAGAAAGACAACTAGGGACATACGAATTGGAAAAGAAAAAATAAAGCTATCTCTGTTTGCAGATAACATAATAGTAATCCAGAAAACTCTATAGAATCAATGATAAAACTAACTCATTGGAAAAATCCACAAGCCAGCCAGATATAAAATTAATATGCAAGGGACTTCCCTGGTGGGCAGTGGTTAAGAATCCGCCCGCCAATGCAGGGGACATGGGTTCGAGCCCTGGTCCGGGAAGATCCCACATGTTGCAGAGCAACTAAGCCCGTGTGCAGCAACTACTGAGCCTGTGCTCTAGAGCCCACAAGCCACAACTACTGAGCCCGTGTGCCACAACTACTGAAGCCTGTGCCTAGAGCCCACGCTTTGCAACAAGAGAAGCCACTGCAATGAGACACCCATGCACTGCAATGAAGAGTAGCCCCCACTCGCCGCAACTAGAGAAAGCCCACACGCAGCCACGAAGACCCAATGCAGCCAAATAAATAATATTTTTTTAAAAATTAAAATTAATATGCAAAATTCAATTGCATCCATATACACAAATTATAACCAGAAGTTTTAACAGTTTAGATGAAACCAAAAATTATATAGAAAAATGGGTAAAAGACATGAACAGACCACTCACCAAAAAGTTATAAAAAGGTCATATGAAACATGAAAGAATATTCAGTCTTTCTCATAATAAGAGAAATACCAATTAAATCTACATTGAGACAGGACTTCCAGCTTCTAGTACTGAGCAAGACACTTGCAGAGGACATTTTCCAAGAGAAAACAACTCTAAAACCTGGACATTACACACTAAGCAACAACCAAAGGAACTGGAACATGAACGCAGAGAAGCTGCTCCTCTGGGAAACGGGGAACTATGTAAACTAAATTTCTTGTTCCGAGTGTTTTAAGCCTGGAGCTAACAGCAATCTGATACCAGTGGAAATTGACCCTCACTTGGAGTCACTTGGTATTTGAAAACATTCACAGACAATTCAATGAGGAAAAGCTGCTCATTACAATACATGGTGCTAGAACAAGGGAATATTAGTGTGAGAAAAATTGAATCTCAACCACTACCTCATTTCATATTCAAAAACTAACTCTGAATGGATTACAGATCTAAACGTAAGAACTAAAACTTAAATTCCAGAAGAAACTTTTGTGACATTGGGTTAAGCAAAGTTATCAAACCATATACCTAAAATTAGTAAATTTTACTATTATATATATAAATTATTCCTCAGCAAAGCTATTTGTTTTTTTAAATATGCCAGTACAACTTTTCATCCATCAGATTAGCAAAAATTCAGAAGCTTGACAGTGCGCTGTTGGTGAGGCTGTTTCAAAACAGGCATCCTCATACATTGCTGGTGATAATGAAAGTGGCGTGCAGCTGTGAAGGAGAATTTGGCATTTCTAACAAATCTATGTATGCATTTACACTTCAACCTGGCAACCTCACTGCTAGGAATTTGCCTTGAAGATATACCTTTAATAATATTAAAATAGATGTGCACAGTATTTATTGTGATATTATTTGTAATTAGGAAATATTGGAAACTACCTTAATCTCCTAAGCATAGGTGATTGAATGGACTATGGTCCATACGTACAGTGGAGCTCTATGCCGCTGCAGGAGAGAGAAGGAAGATCTCTCCTCAGTAGTACAAAGTGATTTCCAAGAGATACTTTCAAGTAAAAAAGAGCAAAGGATGAAAGAGTGTATGTAGTATTATCATTTATAAACAAGAGAAATTATCATGTGTATCTATTTATCTTTACAAAAGAAACCAAAGGAAGGATAAACTACACAGCAATGAAATTGGTTATCTACAACACGGGTGGGCACAGAGTGGACAAGATGCAGGAGGGAATGACACCTCTCTGAGAATACCTTTTTATGTAATTTTTACTTTGGGGGACATGTTAATATTCTACATATTTTTAAAATATATAAAGAAATCAGGAAAGATGGGAAAGGGAAAATGAGCTTAAAACTACAAGCAAAGTGAAATAAATTAATTCATTTGCATGTCAAATGAATACCATAAATATACCAAAGGAAAACAAAATAAAGAATCAATTTCAGTAACCTATGAACACAGTATTTATGTTCAGTGTTTGACAGGTTGGGTTGAGTTAGAAAAGAATTGCAAACAAATCCCAAAACTTGTATAGTATGTTTTGTTGTCTTGTTGTTATTTTAGAGGTGTGGCCAAAGCCATTCTGAAACAATTTTAAGATGTAATATAGGTCTCAGCAAATGTGTTGATTGTTGTTGAGAGCCAGAATCTCAATGAAAAAGCAAAGACATTCAAAGCAGAATGAAGGAAGTCAAAAAAGAATCCTGTGGATGTACTAGAATTGGAGGTATCATTGTGAGTGCATCATTTCTAAAATATATGTGTATGTATGTATATATGTGAATATGAATAATATGTGCCCATATATATGTATGTATACACACACACGTGTGTGTGTATATACATATACATATATATATATATATATATATATATATATATATGTATATATAATCCTAGCTCTGACAGCTGAAAGAGCCAAGAAGCAGACACCCCAATAGCAATGAGCATATAGCATATCTAAGTACCCATTTCCCACTAATAAGAATCCAGGCTTCTTGGAGAAATGACTGATTTCAGGGCCGGGGGTGGGTAAGTACAAAATGAGCCTGAAACATCTTATGCTAGAAAATAAGGAAATGCCCAAAATGATGGGATCATGTCACAAGGAACCAGCTTGAAGGGCCTTCCACTGGCCAATCTGGAAGTACTTGAGCACCAAAATAATTAAATACAGTAATGAACCATTGAAAACATTGTGATTCATGAGTCCATACCATAGTAAAGAGATGAATTAGTTAATGAGGAGAACTGAGGGCTCTTTCTCATCATAGACTGTTGAGTGCTGACTGATAACTACAGTTATCAGAGAAGCTGCCAGATTTGGGAAGTCAGCATTTTGCATCTGCTTCAGTAATGGCTGGATCAGACTCAAATCATAAAATGCTAAATCTAGGGGGCATTTTTTTTTATGAAGAGCAGAACATTTACATATTTACATGGTTTTAAAGTGGCTTTTTATAAACTGCTTATTAATTGCAAGGGGAAAATAGTAATTATACAGTAGTGAAATCAGACAACTCCTAGACTGGTGCTAAAAATGGATATCACCAGTGAAGAACAGATGGGCATGTGTGACTTCAAATGTGATACCTTGAAAAGGACGCAACATCAGTTATGTAGCATTATGGCTAAGAATGTATAAACCTGAATCTGGCCATGAGGAAGCATCAGACAAACCCCAAATGAGGGACAGCTTTATTTTTTTTAAAGGTGTGTGTGTGTTGGGGGTGTGGGTGGGGGTTATATTCTTCAGAACTGTCAATGACATAAAGAAACAAAAGAATGAAAAGGAAGGGAAGGAGAGAGGGAGGGAGGGAGGAAGGAAGGGAGGGAGGGAGGGAGGGAGGAGGGGAGGGACATAAGAAAGAGATGGATGGGGAGAGAGAAAGACAGACAGGAAGAAAGAAAGAGAGAAAGGATGAGGGAGGGAGGAAGGAGAGAGGGAGGGAAGGTCCCAGATTAAAAGAGGGTAAAGAGACATGAAAACTAAAAAAAATGCTGATCCTACACTGGATCCTGCACTGGAATGGGGAAGATGCTATAAAGGATATTATTGGGTCAATTAACAAAATTGGAATACAGATGGTAGATTAGATAAAAGTATTGGTTCAATGTTAAATTTCTTAAATTTGATAGCTGTACTATGGTTGTATAAGATAGCCTTATACTTAGGAAATACTAACGTTTGTAGGGGTAAAGAACCATGATGAGTGTAATGTAACTCACCCTCAGATGGTTAGAAAAAATTGTGTGTATATGTGTATATATATTTATATACATATGTGTATATAAATATGTATATGTATACATATATGTGTACATATGTATATAAGTGAGAGATTGAGAACATGCAAAATCTTGGTAACAACAACCTTGAAATATCAGTGGTTTACAAGAATACTTTATTTCTCACTCATGGACATGTTGGCAAAAGGGTGAATCTGTGAGTTAGGTAAATTTGGGCCAAGGATATAAAGATGTTCTTTGTACTATTCCTATTCTTGTATCCCTTATGTAAATTTGAAATTATTTCCAAATTAAAAGTGTTTAAAAGTCCTCTATTTTTGTCCAGTTTTTAGACCCCCATTTTATTAAGTTTTTTTGTACTTTGATTGATATGCCTTTTTAGTTCTGTATCTTCAATACTTGCATCAGTTTATATGGCCAGGCCGATTTACATTTTAGTGTTTCTTTGAATGCTCAAAGTGGACATTTATAAATCTTCTTTGTTAATTTTTACACGTAGAATAAATTAAGGGGTAGGGTTTTTTCTACATTTACTTAAAATTTTCTTTTCTCCTAAATGCTTGGAACTTAAAAGCTTTAGAATATCAAGCATACTTAGTAAAGTAAGGTAATATGATAGTATAAATGTATATAGCACGAAGTAAGCACTCAACAAATGTTAACTATTATGGTCATTATTATTAACAATAGAAGAAGTAACATTAGGTGTGGAGAAAGAGGTGGAAATGATTTGTTTTAACGATTTGATTTAGAGGAAGAAAACCTAATTCTGGCTGACGGAATAAGGAGACTTTTATTAAAGAGAAGGTGGACCAGACATGGAAAGGGGATAGCATTCCAGGCAGAGGGTGCAGCATGAAAATCGTGGTATGAAAGGGAAAGTCTTATCTTGAGAGTCAAAATGGGCCCTCTTTTGTATGCTAATTTTACTATTACTTGTTAATATGTTTGTATCTAAAAATGTGATGATAATGTCTGTCTTATAATTTGTTCCTGGTTCTTTAGCGTTTAAGAGCCTAAAACTATCAGTAATATAGTAAGTTCCTAAAAAATAATAGTTTTGATTTGTATTCTTTTATCTTATCATTATTAAAGGCCTAGGAACATAAGGGAAACATGGAAAGATGAAAGCATTAGGAAATAACATTTGGGGGCTGTGGGGAGGTGTTGTGTTGGGGCCAAAGCATATAGGCACTTGAATACCAATCTAAGATTTGAGACAGTGGATTGCCAGTGAAGATACTTGACAAGAGCAGAAGAAAGATCAACTTGTTCCACCTATAATCTGACCCCTGTCTTTCCTTCACACTCTACATCTAACTTGTTGGCCCTACTTTTTAAAAATTGGAGAATTCTGCCACTTTTTATCACTTCCATCACTGGTCTAAGCTATCATCATCTTCTGCCTGTGTTGTAATTATAGCTTCCTACCAGATCACCCAGCTTTTACCCTTGCCCCACCCCCATACAGTCTGATCTGAACACAGCAGCCAGAAATAGCCTTTTAAAACTTGTTAGAACTCTCCAGAACTTTCCATCTCACTCAGAATAAAAGCCAGTCCTATCCCCCATCCCTGCACCCCTCTAACCTCAATGACCTCATTTCTTACCACTCTTCCCCCCACTCCCCTACTAGTTCTCCAGCCCCTCTGACGTCCCTGCACCATCACCCCACTAATGCTCCAGCTCTCACTGTCTGTGGATAAGTTTTTTGGTATTCCTGATTGCTTTCTTATACATTTTATACTTGTTATGTTTTTGTCCTTCACCTACTCTTTTAAATACAAAAATAATTTAACTATATTCTAATAAAAATAAGTATTTCAATTTAATTACCAATCATGATTTACACAAGTATTACTGTAACTCATGCTGTCTGTATAAAATATTCAGATAATCACACTGTTGTGTAAAAAGTTTTTGAAATTAATTCATTCATTAACAGTGGCCAGATCAGTTATGTGTTTATGTATACAACTCAAATGACTCACATGCCTGACACAAACACTACAGTTCAACACTAATATCCTAAATGATGCAGTGATAAAAGTGAAATACAATTCTACCAAAACAAAAAACTTTTAGATTTAAATGCAAACTGAAGAAAATTAAATTAAAAGTTCAGTTCTTCAGCCTACTTAGCTATATTTCAAGTGCTCAATAGCCACATGTAGCTAGTGGCTACCATATTAGACAGGGCAGCTCTAGAACTCTGCATCCTTGCTACTCAAAGAGCGGTTGAGGACCAGCAGTGTCAGCAAGCAGTGTCAGCAACACCTGGAACTTAGAAATGCAGGGTCTTGGGTCTTACCCCAAGACCTACTGAAACAGAATCTGCATTTAACAAGTCCTTGGGTGATATGAATGCACCTTAAAATTTGAGAAGTCCAGATAACAGTCAATGCAGGATTTAACTGGGTAGTGGCAATGGAATTATACCAAGTATACCAGGGCAGTCAGTGTGAAAGATACCATGAGGGTAAAGTCAACCAGACTTAACAGGGATAGCATGTTCAGTAATAATCAGAAAAAGCGGTCGAGGCTTTGTAATTTGGTGATTGAGAGTCTATAATAATGCAATTAACAAAGCAAGAGAAATGAGATTGAGAGTAAAGACGTTTTAATTCATAGTATAGATTAATGCATATTTTCCAGTTTTAGCAAAAATAATTTTTAAAATATATATGTGTATACAAACATGTGCATACATACTGGCACAACTACTCATTTCAGAAACACACACTTGCTATAAAAATATGCCACCCAAAATCAACCCAAAACTGTCCTTTTTTTTAGTATATTGACCTTGCATACCATTCATCTTCTCTTATTCATGTAGAATGTTATTATTCGGTTTAAGGGGATTTCAGACTTATTGTTAATGAAAGAGTTTCTATGCTTTAGTGAAAATACTACTTCTCCATTTTTCCAAGGATTAATTTCTTTTTTCATAATTAGCAAGTCTTTAAAAATTACAAATACATGTAATGAGGTGAATGGACCTAGAGTCTGTCATACAGAGTGAAGCCAGAAAGAGAAAAACAAATGCTGTATGCTAGCACATATATATGGAATCTAAAAAAACGGTACTGGTGAATCTAGTTGCAGGGCAGGAATAAAGACACAGATGTAGAGAACGGACTTGAGGGCACAGGGGTAGGGAGGAAGCTGGGACGAAGTGAGAGAGTAGCACTGACATATATACAATACCAAGTGTAAAATGTATGGCTAGTAGGAAGCTGCTGCATAGCGCAGGGAGATCAGCTCGGTGCTTTGTGACGACCTAGAGGGGTGGGATAGGGAGGGTGGGAGGGAGGTTCAAGAGGGAGGGGATATGGGGATATATGTATACACATAGCTGATTCACTTTGTTGTATAGAAGAAACTAACATAACATTGTAAAGCCATTATACTCCAATAAAGATGTAAAAAAAATAAAAATTACAAAGTAATTGTGATTAACTCTTCTCTTAAAAACTTTTAAAAACCAGTAATTTGAGTCGTATGAAATTTGGCAAAATTTCTTTCCCCTTTTTTAGTATCCTTTTGAAGATCTTGATATGAAATCAGTACAGTACTAATAATTATGCCATATAAATCCTTTAAATACATAGGTAACCTAATTATCAAAACACCATTTGATTGACTTTCAATTTATTTTACAGTGCTGTTTCCAGTTGCTTCCAAAGGAGAGGAGAGCACAATTTGATATCCTTTGTTCATTTAAAACTTTTAATTTAATTATTGTGAGACCTGATCCTAAAAGCAGAATAATCTCTCCTTTTGAAGGTACAATAGCTATTTTAAATTATGGAAATTAATTTACCTTTATTTAGTGTAATGACCCAAAAAGAAAGCAATGAAGAACTAAAGAGAGGGAGACAGGAAGAATGGGGAAAAGGAAGGGAGAGCAAGGGAAGGAAGAAATTAAAAGAATGAAAGAACAAGCTGTGAAGGGATCCTTTTCCACTAGAAGGATCAGGTACATTTGTATTTTTTTCAACCAGGGATGGCCTGCTTGTGACCATAATACTTTACTCACTGTTTTGTAAAGAATTGGTGGTACTATTCTCTAAAATCTAAGTATTTTTGATGAGTTTTCATGCCTTACAGAATAATCCAACCTAACTGTTTAAAATCATGAGCACAGTTTCCCATGAAATTATATATACTGCTTGTTATTTTTTCTTCAAGTTCTAACAACTTTTAACAGGCATGGGCCATTTTTCTAGCAACTTCCTTTGATCAACAGCTTTCTAAAGCCTACTCTCATACAAGTTGTTTTTAAAGTTTCTTTCAGCATAGTGTTATGACCTAAGGCAGCAATGAATTGGTGAACAGTCCAAAGCCAAAATATTTAGCTTGTCTAAACCAGTCTCTGCCCTAAAGAAACACGGGAAATTTCTCCAAGTTCAGATAAGCCCAGTTGTAGTTGGCCTCACCTGTGTAAAGGTTGGGTTGAACGCCTGAGGAGGGCGTGAAGTCCCGAGGCTGAAACGAGGTCAGATCAGCACAGGATTCTCTGTGGACAGTTGAGCATGAACTTAGATACAGCTGGAACAGCTGGCATGTGCACTATTTTGGTTTATGGATTAAGCAACAATGGAAACTTTAAAAACAGATTAAATATATCTCCAAAAAGAAGAATAATATGTGATTACTAAAGAATATTCACATTTTCACACTTGAAGAGATTTGTTAATTTTGTGCATTTATTAAAGAAACAGTAAAGCCTCTAATTTTTAGAATTGATAGGAGTTCTTACACCACTTTCCTTCTTCTTTAGTGATCTGAACTTTTTACAATAGTTCTGTATGGAACTAGTAGATATTCCAAGATGCCAAACTCATCTTTAGAGGAAAAAAAAAAGAAAAATACATGTATTTGTCAGGTTTTTTTCTGTTCTGAAAGGGGACTGTAGTAAAATGTTCCTGTGTTCCCATTTCAGATGGTCACTTGTAACCTCAGAATGTCAACCTGTATTTTCTATTAAAAACCCTCTTTGCAAGGATCCCTCCTGCTACTCTGTTATAGTCTCAGCCACCTCCTTCCATGCCCCATCTCTTAACATCTAGCAACCACTAATCTGTTCTCTGTATCTATAATTTTGTCTTTCCAAGCATGTTATTTAAGTGTTATCATACAATATGTCACTTTTGGGGATTGGCTTTTTTCATTCAACATCCTTCCCCTGGAATCCATCCAGGTTGTTTTGTGTATTTATGTTGTTCCTTTTTATTGCTGAGTGCTTATAAAACTGGTGAAACCTGATTAAGCTTGGTAGATCATATCAATGAAATTTCCTGGTTGTGATATTCTACTATACTAACGAAAGATATAACCATTGGAGGAGACTGAGTGAAGAGTACAGGAAACCTCTCTGTATTATTTCTTACAACCATGTGTAGTCTACAATGATCTTAAAATGATTTTTAAAAAGCAAATAAAACAAACAAACAAGGACCCTCTTTGAGAAAAAAGATTATAAAGCTCCTACAATGATAGCAATCTGAGTGGAGAAACTTGTTAAACAAACTTGGTTGGATTTATTTTTCAACTTTAATTCCCTTTATGAGAATCAAAGAAATGACCCGTGTATTCTCCAATGTTAAACTTTGCCCAAGTAACTGCCTTAGTTAAAGACAGCTTGCTTGGAAAAGGAACACGAAGACAGCCCAGTTGGCATTCCTATTTGCAGACAGCAGCCATTATCTAGTGATTCACTGGAGGTGAATGTAGCATTCTAACCTACCTTTGGCAAACAAAGATGTCTATTTCAGATACCCATTTCCAAATAGTTGTTTCTTTTTAATGTAGAAAAGTTCTTTCCATTTTAAGAATTCTGAGAGAAATTTTATTACCCTATTGATACTATAGAACTGTTTTAATTGTGTTAGATTAACTAGACTCACAGAATTTTCAATGTTAGAGAAGTTTGGGAGGAAAGTGATCTTATTCTTCATAGAAACCTTTCAGTTCAATTTGATTACAGTATATTCTATATCAGTCGTCTTAGTTAGAACTGATGTTAGGGTTCTGGTTTCCATACTGTGAGCCACTTATTTTCTGGCTGTTCAGGGACCACATTCAGCATTCTTTCATCAGTTGTTTCACACATGCCTGTGGTAACTTATAAGGACAACTTGTCAAGGGAGATGTTTCAGCTTCTTTTATTTAATGCTCATTTTGTGTGAATGCACTGTGAAAGCTAGATATACTTTTTACAAGGAGCTCTCAATCTAGTAAGAAAAACGAAAAATAGAGGAAAACCATCACTTCCTAGAAAGCACTTCAGAATAGGTGCCCTATCGGTGGTGAGTTGTCAGAGACATGATTGTATACCAAAGTAGGCATTACTCCCTATAATTTTCCTTATTTAACCCAAAACAAGCAAATATAAATCTGTAAAATTCCATAAGTCAGTTGCTAAGAGAGCACCTTTCCAGGGTATATTTTAAACATCTATGCAGATGCCAAACATTTTATGTTTCTTAACGTAAGAGCAATATATATTAACTTGGCTGACAAACTAGTAAATTTTACCCAAGGAGGAAGTAGTGATAAGGCAGTTGATACTATAAAACTCCTGTCTTGGCAGTTTAACCTGTGAGAAACACTTTCAGTACTCTTACTTTGCTGTGTGACTCATGACGTTGTGTTAAATGATTTATTCACAAACTACTTTAGAACTAAAAATAAGACTTCTCTGGTCCTACCTAACCTTACATAAATAAATCACCCTATCTGAAAATATTGTACGTACTTTGATTCATTGTCATCCGCATTAGATAGCAAAGATTGTCTATGACCATGGGTTTCAAATAAAATTGTGACTTCCATCACAATTCTTCATATTCAAGGCAGCTGATTTCCTGATATGATTGCTCATGACATTCTGCCACTCCTGACCATATATGCCCCTTATGTCATTTGTATCCCCTTCCCACTCTTGCTTTTTCTTCTTCACTTCTATTCTTAATAACTGTTTTCCCACTTTCCCCACATCATTTTATAAGATCTCTTTACATTGTAGTTATTGACCCTATATCTACCAAGTCTGTTGCAAATATTTTCCCCTATATACAAATTGTCTTTCTAATTTTTTAAAAGTTTTTAAACACAGATGTTTTTGTATTGTCAAATCTATCTTTTTCTTCGTGATTTCTCCCCCCCCCCTTTTTTTTAACTTTAAAAAATTTCATTTCTAGCAATTTCAGATACATATTTACCTTGTTTTCCTCCCATCTCTGTTTTTGTTTAGCCCACCTAAGAAATTACTCTGTTTGGTATATGGTATGAGATGAGTGTCTACACTTTACACTTTTTTTCCAAATAGTTTGTTGTCACAACCACTCATTGTTATGTGGTATCTCCATTACCATAAATTAAATTCTCATATAATCTAGGGGTCTGTTTAGGCTATCTAATCTTTCCAGTTGCTTTGTCAATAAATATTGGGCGAATGAATGTTTTATCTAACTCTTCTTTGGCTAGCACCAGCTTTGTAGTTTATATATGCCTTAAATTCTTGGGCCATGTCCCACGTTATTTGTTTTCTTTCTTTCTTTCTTTTTTTCCTTCTTATTGTTGTTTTTCAGAATTTGCTTACCAGTTCTCACTGATTTTTTTTCTTCCAAATCAATTTAAGAATCTTATTTATTATTTAGATCTTATTATATCTAGATTCAAATTTGGAACTCTTGGTCAAGTGCCATCAAAACAAACAAAATTTGATAAAATTTTTTTTCTAACTGAATTCTCTAAAAATTAATTTGGAAGGACTAAATTTCTGTTTTTAAACTCCAAACTTCAGATGAATTCTAAATATTTGATAGCTACAAAAGTAGCCTTTGAGCGGTACTAGGTTTCAATGAACAGGATATAAATTCTGATTATGAAAGGAATTTCTAATACTGTAAATGTTCTCTTTTGGTACATTTGTAACCAGAACTGGAGAAGTAGGAAAATAGTTTTTTCTTTTATGTCAACCATCACTAAACCGGAAAATATGTGTTCAGGGTTAAATGTATTGTCAAAACAGAGTTTTAACTAATTTATATTTTGAACAAAGTTCACATGGTAAAATGTATTAGGTAGATGTACTTGTGTCTGTCTTTGATTAGGGATTTCTGTTTATAAACAGAGATTGAACATTGTTTCTTTGATTTTCTTTGATGTTCAGAGGCAGAATTCAATTTTGCACCTTTTGGAGGATGAGGCAGCTGCAGGTAAAGAAGTTGACAGCTCTTGGGAGGGTTAATTAGAGCTAATTATAATTTGATTGACCTGCTTTTCCTCCAGAAAGCTTAACCAAGTCTTCCTTTGCAAAGTTAGGATTTTGCTTTTTCATACGAAGTAAAGAAAATCTTTGTTTCTTGGATTGACACATATCTATCATTTTTACTTTACAAAGGAGTGTCACCATACAAATCACAGAATCAGGGATATGGGTGGGATTGGAATGGACTTTCAAGATTATATAGTCCTTGGGAGCATGTATTTATTATATAAACTTATGGTGGAAAATTGTAAATTTTAGAGAAATATAAACTAGCATGCATAATTTTTAAATCTTTAAATTTTTAAATCTATTTAATGAAAAAGCAAGAAATAAAATTGTCAAACACAAATAAAGTGTAGCTATCTGTCCTTTTTTGACCTTGGTAGTCATCATTCCACATGGTTTAGATGTAATCTCATTTACTTGATAAATACTATAAAAGGATTTTGTTTATATATAAAGAGAGTGTAATGAAATGATTTGCTTTTCATTATGTGGTATTTTTCATAGCATGGCTTATGGTTCTTACTGTAATTATTTAAATGAAATACATTTCTCAAATATTCCCATAAAATTGAAACCTTCCTGTGAAAACTTCTTACCTAACAAAGTTCTCTAAGGCAATTATTATATATGAAAAACAAAATAGTCATTTTCACTGTTTGTCCACTCAGTTATATCTCATATTTATGCTGAATGGAGCACCTGTTAATATCAGATAGGGTTTTACTCTCAGACAGCTTGTGTTCTAGTTTGGGCAATCAAGACCTTTTGACATTAGAAAGTTTGGGAGTAAAATACTATTTTAATGACAGTTCAACATAGCCGTAGGAGATATTAGGTAGTATGTGGTTAATTAAAGACAACAGATATTATTAAGAATAAAAGGAGGGGAAATCATTGTAAGCTTACGTGGTTTGCAAGGATTAGAGGAGGTAAAATCTGAAGTAGATTTTAAAGGATAGATGAGAACTGGATGAAGAAAAAAGAGGAAAAGTGCATTCACCTAGTGGAAGGAATAATGTGCTCAAAAGCATCTTGGAGGTGGGAGAGTTTAGTCTGGGAAATTTGGTAAGTGAATGTACTTGGATATGGTAATCCTGTAAGAGAGTCAAATGTGCTAAAACTGGAAAGGTTGATTTGGAACAAATAGTGGAGAACATTGAAGTATGGAGGTTGAGGATGTATTTATCATGTACCATGTACTTACCTAAGCAACATTTTCTCTAGTTACCTTAGGTTTTGTTACCTAAGCAGTATTTCAGGAAAACTGATCCTTCAGAAGTATGCAGAATACATTATAGTGAAGAACACAGTAGGCAGAGTGATTACTTATGTGATTTTCATAGTACCTAAGTGCGAGGTGTTAAAGACATGAACAGTAACATGATGGTAAGAATGGATATTAAGGAATGGTACAAATACATCATCAGTGAAGAATTCACAGGTGCTTAATAACTGGTTAGGTATGGAGGTGGAGTAGTGGGATGGATGTATGCACGGAGAAGGCATAAAGAAAGGGAAAGGAGAGAGCACATATCAGAGACGTATATAAAGTTCTGTGAATTCATTTTCTCCTCCAAGTGCATCGTGGTTAAGGGATGAGTTGTAGGTTCATTTTGTGAACATCTAGCAAATTACTTTGTGATCATCCATTGAGAGGAATATGAAACATATTTTAATAAATTTGACACATAAGTTAAGGAAACTAGATATAACTTGCTTTTAAACGCTTTCCTTCAACAGCCCTCTTCCTGCAGTAACCCTTAATCTTTTTCACAAGCTGTAATGGGACCAAGACCAAGAAGGGTTTTCCAATGAGTGGATGTAGGAAGCTGATAAGAGAAGTATTCTTTTGGGCTTGGTAGCATAAGTTACATTACACTAAAACATATATCTCTTTGCAGTCTCCTTTTTCTCCTGTCAACCATTGACATTTTGAAAGATTTACTGATTAGCTTAAAAATTACAGAACTTCTAAGTTTAGTGATGTGGATGTGCTACCTAATTACAAATGAGCAACTGCAGTTAGTGCTTTTTCCTTCTACTTTAGGGAGCCGTTAAAAACTCACAACTAGAGAAGGAAAGGTTTTACATAATTATTGCTAACATTAAAAAAGACGTGCACATTATATTTCCGAACAACTATTTCAGTGCCTCAAGAAAGTCTTCAATCATTTGATGTAGTCTAGCCCTCTAATCACATTGGTGATTATGAATATATTTCAAAAGCAGTAAAGATGAACAGGAAAAATACTGTACCAAGAACTGTAGTGGTTTCTTTAACCCTATTGTGACAGTTGTTTTGATCTTATAAAGTAGGTGTTGTTATTAACCATTGTACAAATGAACAGTCTTGGAGAATTACAGAGCCAGAAAATGAAAAAAATCACATATCTAAGATTCTGAGGTATATCTCATCAAACACCCATATTTTTAATTCAATATCATGTTAATGCCTTAAGGGGGAAAAAGTGCTATATGTGGAAAAACAGATAATATATTGTCTTTTGTTTGAGCTTATTCTCCCCTTTGAGTTTATACTGCCCTTTGTTTCAACACAATCACATAGCTAACTTCAAAGTATTTGTAGCCTACAAAGATTTTCATTTGTTTGAACTATATTTTCAAAGAAGAATGTGGTCTGATCTTCCCTGAAGGTTCATTGTGAAATTGTGAGGTGGAAAATCCTGATTTTACAATAAGACAGTGTGAGTTGAAGGCATTTCCTCAGTGTCACTGAAAGAAAGTTAAGTCAGAGTTCTGCCTTCATAATTCATGATTCCCTTCTAGTGCATTTGTTTGTACTGCTTAGTATTAAAAAGCATAATGCTTATGTTGATTTTTCTATTTACTATTACATCTTAGTTTCTCTTATTTCCTAACTTTCTAAAATGAATTAATCTGTACCTAATACAAAGTAAATCAGTGAACTGGCTGCCGCATTTACCCTGATGGGATTTCAGGCTCATGGTAAGGTACTGGGAAAATTCTGGCTCAGTTGTTACTGACATAGGAGGCTTTACAGTTATTAGAAGACAGCCCAGGAGGAAAAGAAAAAAATGGATTATGGGATCCTGTATTGCTAAATACGGCACACTGCTGCTATCTTCTCTTTACTGCTTCCTCTAAGAGTAGTCATTTCAATGCACTAATCTTTTAAACAGCCGTTCGGTGGGAATTGGGCTAGAACTTTGCTAAGGGGTCACATTTACCAACCTGACAATTATACATTTACTAAAGAAATAGCATGAATTTATTCAGCATCAAAACCTCTGCATCTTTTACCACCCAACTGCCTTTCACACCATATTGCCATCAGTGCACTATAATGGCTATATAAATTCCATCCAGATTCTTCTTTTAATTAACTAGTATTCTTTGAACAAAAATAAAAGTGCTGTTTTTATAGAGGAATAAAAACTGCATGAAGCGAGTGTGAAGAAGACAAATCACCAAATTAGTTATTCTTTATTGCAGCTATGGAGAATTCTCTGTCCCTCCCTTTCTCTTCAGTAGCAATATTTTTTTTCCTAGCCTGAGTGAATGGAAAATGGGCAACAGTGTAGCAGCCTCGAATGTGTTTGAGTTTATTGTAATGACCACATCCTAAAAGCTCATGCAGGGCTGGACACTGATGATATTGTCATCTACAAGTGATTTGGTTTTTTAACATTTTCTGTAGTTGGTAGCCAAGAGCTCGAACTTTGTAACTATACTGCCTGGGTTCAAATCCCAGCTCAGCCACTTACTAAGTTTGCGATTCTGAGCAAGCTCCCTAACGTTTCAGTTTCCTATCTATTAAATGAGGATAATAATAGACATACCTCTCACAGCATTAGGTGGATTATCTGAGTTGATCCATGTAAAACATCTAGAGCTCTGTCAACACATACTAAGCTGTTACCTCCTGTATGCCCAGTCTAATGTGAAGTTGATCCTGCGCTGACACTGGTGACCCTTGATCACCTGGGCTGAACTGACTGATGTGGTAGTTAGGTAAATGTCCTTTTATTTCCTTAGGTATTTCTTTCTAAAAGTACCTTTTATTACAAGACAATTACTTTTAAAAATAAGGAAGCAAAGTTATTTGAGTCAAGGGTACAATAGGCAGTTGGTTGGCCATGTCTCCATCCTGCAGCTGCTGCCAGATCTAGCTTTCTAAACCACTGTGTTCTCATATCAATTTCTGCTCAGAAGGTTTCAAGCCTTCCCCAGATCCAAGCACCTTTGCCTATCACGCCATTTCTACCAGAGCCCAGCCCTTTCCCTCCCTCTCCCCAATCTTTTTTTATCCGTTGTGCCTCTAGAGGAAGCATCTACTCCAGTCAAAGTTGATCTATTTCAAAGTTAGTCATTTCTCAAATGTACCACATTCAGATTCCTAATTTTCCCTCTTCCTTTGTTCACACTGTTCGTTTGTCTAACATGTCCTACTCTCTTCCTCCACTTATCTAAGTCATACCTTCTGTTCTAAGCTGAGCCAAAAAAGGGAAAGTGTCTTTTACCCGCTTTGTATTTTTTATCACATAACATGATTGTCTGGATGCAGTAAGTGCTAAGTAAAAGTTGTTAATGATGAAGAACTCTCCTGTTAGCTCTATTTTCAAACTACATTTATTTATTTTATTTTTATAAATTTATTTATGTGGTTTTGGCTGCATTGGGTCTTCATTGCTGTGCACGGGTTTTCTTTAGTTGAGGTGAGCAGGGGCTACTCTTCGTTGTGGTGTGTGGGCTTCTCATTGCGGTGGCTTCTCTTGTTGCAGAGCACAGGCTCTAGGCACGCGGTCTTCAGTAGTTGTGGCACATGGGCTCAGTAGTTGTGGCTTGCGGGCTCTAGAGCGCAGGCTTGTAGTTGTGGCGCATGGGCTTAGCTGTTCCGCGGCATGTGGGATTTTCCCGGACCAGAGCTCAAACCCAAGTCCCCTGCATTGGCAGGAGGATTCTTAACCACTGCACCACCAGGGAAGCCCTCCAACTACATTTAGAATCTCACCACTTCACACCATGTCCACTACTGTCACCCTGTCCAAGCTAAAGTAACTGTAGCTTGCCTATCCCATTCCTCTTCTCCCTATTACACCCTTGCCTACTCCTGTGATGAGTTGTCTGCTCTCAACACAGCAGTGAAAGTAACCCACATAAAATTTAAGTCAGATCATACCACTTCTCTGCTCAGAACTCTCCAGTCACTTCCCCTCTCACCCTGAGTAAAACTAAAGTCCTCTCAGTGGCCTCCAAAGCCTCTCGAGATCTGCAACTCCATGCCAACACCATCCCTGCCCAAACCTGTGACCACTTTGCCCTCATTTCCTACTATTCCCTTCTTCCTGTCCCCTACTACTGTCTACTTCTGCCACACTGGCTTCCTTGCTGTTCTCTGAAGATGCAAGGCACAATCCTGTCTCAGGACCTTTGCACAAATTGTTCTCTCTGCCCAGAAAGTTCCTCCTTGGAAAACTTTCATGGCTTCATCCTTCCTGCAGTTCTCTACTTATATGTCTTCTCAATGAGCTCTTCATTGATTATCCCTAATTTGCTGTCTATCTTCCCAAACTTTCAATAGATTGTAAATTCTGGGGGACAAAAGGAGGACTTTTTGTCTATTTTGTTAGGTGCTCTGTCCTCAGTACCTGAAACAGAAACTGGCACATAATAAGTACTTAATAGTTATTGAATGTATGAATGAAAAATTGACCCTTAAAAATATGTCCTAGGGCTTCCCTGGTGGCGCAGTGGTTGAGAGTCCGCCTGCCGATGCAGGGGACACGGGTTCATGCCCCGGTCCGGGAAGATCCCACATGCCGCGGAGCAGCTAGGCCCGTGAGCCACGGCCACAGAGCCTGCGCGCCCGGAGCCTGTGCTCCGCAACGGGAGAGACCACAACAGTGAGAGGCCCGCGTACCGCAAAAAAAAAAATATATATATATATGTCCTATAGTAAAAATACTTCTAACCCTCCCTTAGGCTCAAACTAAAGCAAGTATCCTATAATAGCTCCCAGAAAATTAAAATAGCCACAGTTGAATATTAGCCGTGGCAATTGTAGCAGAAAGTTCCATTGCAGAGAAAAGAGATTTCTGCATCAAGTAAAGAAAAAGAAGCGGTTTACATTATAACAAGTGCCATGTTAAATTATATTGGTGTCCTGGGGGGCTGTTATTGACCCAACACCACAGATTTTTGAGAGAGCAAGTGGTTTTGCCCACACCGTCCTCTTCCTAAGGTGGAGAATGTAGCTATTATATAGTTTTGTTTTGTTTTTGTGTTTGTTTGTCATCTAGCGGTGGAATAAAATGGTGAAAAGAACATTAATGTTGGAGTCAGGTAAACCTGGGTTTAAATTCTGGCACTAGTATGTGTCCTTGGATAGGATATGTAACCTCTCCGAGCCTCTGTTTGATTATGTATAAAATGGTTTTTAATAATGCCTTTCCCTCAGTGTTGTTCTAAATGTTAAATGGGAGAAGACGCATGAATTACCTGAGATGTAACATGTGGTTAATAAATGTATTGTGAACATTGCATCCCATAGAAATAGCTGTATATTTTGCTACTGAATTCTACCTTTTGGCTTAAATCAAAATGGAGAAGTAGCAGTTAGACTGATGTCTAGGAATAAGCTTTGGCTCCTGGCACTTGGACCACGGAGAAGCCCTCAACACTATAAATCTCTCAGCAGTATCTGATGAAGCTGCAAGAGCCTTCCTAGAACATGAGCCTACCACCTGCTTGACTTTTGTAGAAGCCTACTCTTTTTATCTTTTCAGCTAATTCTTAATCTTCTATTTTCCACTTTCAATTCTCTTTTGCTTCTCTTATTTTCAAAATTCTATGCTAGATGTGTGAAGTTGGAGATTCCATACTGAAAGTTTTCTAAGAAATCAAGAAAGGAAAAGTAAGGTCAGGCAGCTACTCTGTACAATAAAATAATGTGAATATTAATTTTCAAATTGAGATGTGAGAAACATATGTATAATTGATTCACTTTTAGAATTAGAACTTCCAGGAAGGAGGAAAATATTTTGTTTAAACCACTGAATTGTTTTTACATGTTTTTTTTTCAATGACATTATTTTTTGAAATTTTTAGGAAGCCAAAGCTGTGGTCGAAGAAACAAGAGCCCTGCGAAGTCGGCTTCATCTTGCCGAAGCTGCACAGAGACAGGCACACGGAATGGAAATGGATTATGAAGAAGTGATCCGTCTGTTAGAGGCCGAGATTACAGAGCTGAAGGCTCAGCTTGCTGATTATTCTGACCAAAATAAAGTAAGCAAAACAGTTCTCTCTTCTAGTTACCATGGTTTCCTTGCCGTTGTCATGTATCCTGTTTTCATTTTCTTTTCATCTGCACTTCTAAACTAGGTCAGTGTTTGTCTTCTATAATTCAGTGATAGGATGATGTGTCATGATGGGGGTAATGTGAAGGTTATGAGCCTCCATTTATCCAGATAGCTTTGGGATGCAAAAGTATGTGCCCAAATTTATTCAGGTCATTGGTCAACATTGTACAGCTCAGGCACTGAGTCCTGGAACTATTTAACATTTGATTGATTACATTGGTTTCCTCCTTTTTCCTAAACTTGCTAATTTGTCCTGTGGGGATGGGAGGAGGAGAGTCTAGGGATGGGGTTTGCTCTTTGATTAGAGCACTCAAGGAAGTGTGAAAGTTAAAGAATTTTTTGCCCAAGACCCAAGATAATTAATAGAAAGAAACTTGAGTTTGAATTTAGCAGACTACAATTTCAATAGTGAAATACTGAATGCTTTCCAGAAGGCAATGTGAACTTTTTTTAATGTGAATTTTGTCATTATGTGATTTTTTAAAACATACTGTACCATTGAATGGTCTTCAAAAACTGTAACAGACATTTTTATTTCACTGAAGTAAGGTAGAAAATTAAATAAATTGAAATAGATATTTTATAACTTCATAGAGTTCATTTATAACCATAGTGTTTATATCTCTCTAATACAGTCATCTTTCAAGAGAACATAAAACAAATTTGAAAAATTTGTGTGTATTTATTTAAACATAAAAGAGTTAAATACTTTAAATATACCAAGTAGAAATGAAACCAGTTTTAGAAAAGCAAAATACAGAAGAAAATCTGAAATTTTCTTCGGTTAGCTCTTAAGAATCACTAATATATTTCTCACATCTGTCCATTTAAACCAATCCCAAAAGAAGGTTGACCTTCTTGTCACCCTTTGATAATACCACAAGGCCAAGGGGAAAACATTACTTGAGACAGCAGAAATACTTAGGAATATTACATGTATTTATTATTCTTGACCCAGTGTTTACATTCTGAAATCAGAGATATGTGCTTATTTCATGTGAGTAACTTTAACATGATTCTGAAAATATTTGGGGAATTTTCAAAACACTAAAAGTACTTTTTTCTAATAATAACTTGATTTACTTTTGGAGGGATAATCAAGTCTTTAAAAATACTTCTTAAATAATATAACATTCAAGGAGTTCACATGAATTTATTCATTTTTTTAAAAGCATAAGTTATTTGCTATTCTTTCTTCCAGCTCCTAGCTGAGAAACGTTTTTGTCCTAAGTCGTGTAGTAATATAATTAATTCAGTTCTTCTCTTTTTTAGCATAATGGTGTCTCATGCCATTCCTCTTAACAAAATCCTAAACTAAACCATTAACCTGTCTCTGAAGATAATCTTTTTTTTTTTTTCCCCAAAGAGGAGATGTTATACATGAGCATCTTAACATTTTCCAAACCCAATACCAGTGGAGAAATAGAAGGAAAATTTTTTTTAATTGTTTGAGATTGCTTGAAGAGACACTGACCAAGATATTACAGGATTCAGATTCAATATTCATTTTTAAGGCATATTCTTTTTGTAACAATATTATTTTTCTTACAAGTTTTCCCTTATATTATCTCTATATTTACTTATTTCCCTTTTTTTTTTACCTTCAGCTTAAGAGATAAAACTTAACCAGTACCTTCGAAGACCCACAATATCCCTTTCCAATTGCATCCCCCTCCCTCACCCTCATAAGTAAACAAACCACTTTCCTGGATTTAGTGTTAAACATTTCTTGATAATTTTACTAGCTATGTATATATCTCTTAACAATATGTTGTTTAATTTTGCCTGTTTGTCAACTTTATGTAAATAGAAAAATACTACTTTTATTGTTCCAACTTGGTTTTTCACTCAAAATTTTGTTTTTGTGATTCATCTATTTGAACTTTATAGCTAGTTCATGTCTTTTCATTGCTTTTTTGCACTCCATTGAGTGGATATATTAAAGTATATTTGTCCATTCTGTATTTGATGGACAGTCCAATCGTTTCAGTTTTCTTCTGTTATGAACAATGTTGCTGAAAACAATTTTGCACATATATCCTGCTCCACATGTGTAACAGTTCTCTTGGGTTCATATCTTGGAGTGGAATTGCTAGGTTGAATGGTGATTGTATGATCAACTTTACTAATTACCATTAGGCAATTCCTAATTGTTTTTGAAAGTGTTTGAACCAATTTTACTCCCAACAGTAATGAATGAGAATTACCGTTTACCCCAAATCCTTGCTGATGCTTACTTTCTTTTACTTTTAATTTTTATCAAACTGTTAGGTGTGATAAGTGTATCTCATTGTGGTTTAATTTGAATTTATCTAATGATTTTGAGCTACTGATGTGCTGGGACCAGCTGGTACTAGTTTATGAGAGCTGACTGTGTGCATTTCTTCTTGACTGCATGTTCAGCACATCATGTTGTTAGCTTGAAATCAGCCATGGTGGGGTTATTTACACCCCCAAATGCAATAATCCAGGGCTTTGCCCCTTGTCCCAGATAGTCAGTTGAGCTAATATTTATGCACTTATTAGGCATTTGTGTTTCTATGTGAAATGCTTCTTCATATCTTTTAACCATTTTCCATTGGGTTATTTGTCTTTTTAATATTCACATGTAGTGATTGTTTGTATGTTCTGGTTACTAACCTATCTTATATATGTTGTAAAAATCCTCTCTGGAATTTATAGCTTACCTTTTCACCCTCTGGTGAAATGAACAGGTGTTATTTTCAAGTAATCAAACTTTTCAGTCTTTTCTCTCATGTGTCTTTCCAGAAGTCCTTCCATTCCCAAAGATATTTTTATATTTGTCTCTAAAAGTTTTAAAACTTTGATCCTTCTGTCATGGTTTTATGTCATTGTATAAGGTGGGGATTCATTTCATTCTTTCTTTTTTTATTCTAAGTGAATGACCAACTATACCAGCACTGCTCATTCAAAAGTCTCTTTTACTCTAAATCTTGATCTGATCAACCTGTCTAGTTCTTTTTCTTTAAAAGTGTGTTGCCTATATAACCCTTTGATCTTTTATATGTATTTTAGACTCAGATTATAAATTCCATCAAAAGAAATTAATACGATTGTCATTTTTACTGAAAATGCATTAAATATATAATTTGGGGGAAATTTACATATTTATGATTGTGTCTTGATTCATAAACATCATTGAGGAACAGAAAGGTTAATTGCATGTGGCCAGAGAATCTAGTCTATAGATAACTCCAAAATTCATTGATGGTTGCTTCACGGCTTGCTGTATGACCAATATTTACAAATATTCAAAGAGAGCTTGAAAAGAATTCTGCAATCATTTGATGTGTTGTTTTATATAGTCCACCAGATCAGGATCATTAATTGTGGGGTTCAATTCTTCTCTAGTCATATTAATTTCTTTGTCAGGGAATAGGTTAAAATTTCCCTTGTGATTACTTTTTAAAATTTTCTGTATATATTTGAAGTAACGTTTTTAATTGCATACAAGCTTAGAATTATGTTATCATCCTTTTACGAAAATGTTGTGACTCTTCAATCTTCTTTCCCCCTTAATGCTTATTTTTGATTGATATTAAAATAGTTATACCAGCTTTCTTTTGGTATTTACCTATGCATTTTTTCCATCCTTTTACTTTCAACTTTTCAGTGTCCTTATATTTTAATTGTGTCTATGATAAACAACTGGTAGTTGGATTTTTTTCCCCATTTTACTGATTTTTGACCTTTAATTGGAAAGGTCTTTCCATTTACATTCTTATTCGCAAATGCACTTGGCTTCATTTCTACCCTTTTATTTTGTGCATTTTATTTGTCCCATGTTTTCTAGTTGTTTGTCATTTCTTGCCTCCCTTTTTTTCTTTCTTTTTTGGATTGGGTCAGACTTCTCCTGTGTTCCCCTACTCCCATTTCATTTAGTTTACTCTGCTAGTTTAGAAGTTAGACACTTGGTTTCTAATTTTTAAAGATTATATTAGAAATGTTAACATTCTATTTTAACTTAAATTATAAAACTAATCACTGGCTTTCCACTTCTAAATATTGTAAGGACTTTAAAACATAAATCCAATCATCCCTTTCTGCTTAATTTCTATTAACTAAGTATTTTAGATCTTTCTTGATTTTTAACATCATAAATTAGATACTATTACAGTTTATTTTGTGCAGTCAACCTTCATTTAGATAGACCTCCATGTTTATCATTTTCTTTGTTCAACATTCTTCCTTTCATTTGACATCCTTGCTAGAATTACTTTCTTTTTTCCTGAAGTACATCTTTTAGAAATTCATCTTTTAGAAATAGTGAGGATCTATTGGTAATAAACTCTATTTTTGTTTGTCTGGAAACTTCTTTTTTGACTCTTGTTCTTGAAATATATTTTTGCTACATTTAGATTGTTAAATTGGCACTGAATTTCTTTCAATGTTTTTATTCTATGGTTGTGATATCAGATGTCAGTCTGTCGTTTGTTTGCTATCTGTTGTTTCTTTTTAGATGATTTTATCTTTAGTGTTCAGCAGTTTGACTATGATCAGTCATGTGTTCACTTATTTTTATTTATATTGCTTGAGATTCATGGAATGAGGTTCCTGATCTGAGGAACAGTGTCTTTCACCATTTCTGAAAAACCCTAAGCTTTTATCCTGACCTATTCCTCTTTCATTATTTCTAGTCTGTCTTATGTAATTCAGATTGGATGTATGCTAGATCTTCTTCCAGTTATTTTTTCTCTTTTCATATTTTCCATTTTTATTTTTATGCTCTATTATGAGAAGTTTCTTTACCTCTGCCTTCCAGTTCACCCATTCTCTTTTCATCTGTATCTAATTGGATAGTAAATGCATAAATTCAGTTTCTAATTATTACTGCTTTTTTTTTTAACATCTTTATTGGAGTATAATTGCTTTACATTGTTGTGTTAGTTGCTGCTGTATAACAAACTGAATCAGCTATACATATACATATATCCCCATATCCCCTCCCTCCTGTGTCTCCCTCCCACCCTCCCTGTATTTTTACTTTTCAGATCTATTTTTTGTGTCACCTGGATCTATTTTGATAGTTTCTTGTTTCTTTATTATGCTTTAAATTCTTAATTTTTAAAACATATTAAACATAACTTTATATTCTGTATCTGATCACTTCAGTAGCTGCTATCTCTATAGGTTTGATCCTATAATTTGTTTCCTTCAGCTGACTTTTCATCCAGAGTAGCTTATTTGCTGAGATCATGTTCTTTTGATACATTAAATGTAGGCATTCTTTGATGTCTGAGTTTAGCAAATAACCCCACTAGAGAAATTTTTTGTTTGCTTTTACCAGCCAGGGACCAATTTAAACTAAATTTTCAGCTTATGAATGTACAGGCCACACAGGTAATATAAATTCTGACCTGGAACCTGCATGAGTTGGGGGACTGTGGTTGGCAATTATTCGGGGGACGCTTTTTTAACCATTCACCAGAGGCAAAATCAAAAGTTTTGTTTCTCCCTAATTCACCCATTAAAGTTCTCCTGTTTGCCATTTGTGCCTGATGAAACCCCAAACTATAGGCCTCCAAGGATCAGCAAATACCCTGAGATCAAATTGTGCTACAGGGTACTCTAGCTTCAGTGGGTTCACTCAGCATTGCTATTGCTTATCTTCATGAAAGTCCTTCACTTTTCCTGGAATTCTTTTACTTCCCCGTCAGCTCAGCTTTACATTGGGTCATATTACATTAAATATTTATGTACAGGGCTTCCCTGGTGGCGCAGTGGTTGAGAGTCCGCCTGCCGATGCAGGGGATGCGGGTTCATGCCCCGGTCCGGGAAGATCCCACATGCTGTGGAGCAGCTGGGCCCGTGAGCCATGGCCGCTGAGCCTGCGCATCCGGAGCCTGTGCTCTGCAACTGGAGAGGCCACAACAGTGAGAGGCCCGCGTACCGCAAAAAAATATATATATATATTTATGTATATCTTCAGCATGTTGGATTGTGCCACACTAATAGGGGTTTCTGTCAGCCTCTGGTAACCATGTTGTCAAGAAATGCCATAAACTAATTAAAATGTATTTTAATATAAGAATATAATATAAACTAATTAAAGTGTATTATATATAACATTATATATAATAAATGTATTATTATATAACTTTTATTAAAATAAAAGTTATTTGTAGCTTATCTTAAAAAGTTTGCAGCATTCCTGTGCAGTTTAACTTTTAAAAATATGCAATTAGTTAAGTTCCCCCCAAAACCAGAAGATATATACAAGAAGAGAGAAAATAAATGATATAGTAATGTTGGATGTTAGTTAATAAAAAATGAAAATAGGAGCCACTAGTATAAAATTGAAGAAATGTATAATACGTTCCTTTTGATATCTCTGTCCAGGAAAGTGTTCAGGAGTTAAGAAAGCGAATCACAGTACTTGACTGCCAATTGCGAAAATCAGAAATGGCTCGAAAAACTTTTGAGGCATCCACTGAAAAGCTTCTTCATTTTGTAGAGGTAAATTTTCCTGTTACATCACTTTATGTCCATTTTTAAGAAATGTATAGACAACTGACATACAGGTAAATGTCATGGTGTTTGATGGCTAGTGAAACATTCTCTGGGCTCAAAACAGCAATGGTGACTTACAGTCAGATTTTAAATTGCTTAGATAATGAAAAGACCAGCTAACATACAGATTAAGAGAAATAATTGAGACAGGGTAATATGATCCCAAATATATACTATGTTTTAATGAACACTTTCTTAACTTTTGATACTATGTAAACATTAGTTGATAACTACCCTATAAAGAAATGTTTCTCTGTGTATTATAATTCTGAGTAGAATTGTATGTTAATGTAATTGATTTTTTCCCCTATATAACAGGAACACCTTTTTAATCATATGGGTGGAGGGGGTTATAAATATTATTTAAGCAAGAGAAAACATTTTAAAAAGCTATCAAAGTTACATTATCACCTTCACTCTCTTGTTTGTCTCTAGGCTCTTCAAGAAGTGTTTTGTGATAATTCTCTTCCTTTGTCAAATTTAAGGTAAGAAAATTTAAGTGCTTTCTGCAGAGTACGGCCACTGATTACATTCTTCATCTGGTACTTGTGCTAAAATACTAAAATCTCTTAAAGTCTTAAGATAGTCAAAGCAATTTTTTCCTTTTATAAAGACTACCACTAGCAATGTAGTTCTACTTCTAGCAACGTATGCTTGCAGAAACATAGGAAAACTCCACCCTTTTCTGTGAAAACAGCAGTTCAATAAATGAAGATGATTCATTGTATTTTAAGTTTCCACATAGCATTTTTGAATTTAGAAAAATATGGTAGTACATGGTAGTACATATGGTAGTACACCTTTAAACTCATTTTAATGTAATACTTTATTTCTTCAGGTGAAATCTGATGTTTTTATTGTTATCTATGCTGCTTATGATGTAAAATAATTATGTGAATACCATGATGATTATTCTCAGTATGATCTTAAAGTACTCAGCAGTCAGATTACGCTTGTATGGGTTAGACATGTCCCAAACTCCCACCACCCAAGGTTTCATTGTGACCTTGAATAATAATTCAAAAGTTTTGGTATTAAAAATGACTATTTAAAAGCCAGAGCCTGCCCTTGGTTCACAGAACAAAAGTAACTTTAAAAAGCAACATTAATATATGTAACTGAATCACTTTTCTGTACACCTGAAAGTAATACAACATTGTAAATCAACTATACATCAACTTTTAAAAAAAAAAGCAACATTAAGCAACTTTTTGCTACATCTTGGAAAGTTAAACACTAGTAAAATTTGGCTCAGTCTTTTTAATATACTATATCATCTGTAATGGATGTTGGCCTTGGTATTCTACACGGAATAAAGGCTCTGTATTTGAATTTGAGAATTGATGCTTTAGTTTCTCCTTGTGAATTAATACTATCATGCTTAGGAAGATGGATTATAAGTAATGATGGCTTTGTCATCAGTCTAAAATTGTCTCTTTTCAAGTAAATGTTTCAGCGTAATGGTAAAAGTAAAACCTTGCATTTTAATTTTATCAGAATGCATTCATTTCAGGTGACTTTCACATTTTTTAAAAGTGGTATAAATGCTCTAGGCTTTTTTAGATTTAGGGATAGCAAATGGAAGAGTTTAAGAGAGAATTTCAGGAGCAAATATACATATTGAATTTATATTTAATATTACTAGAAGTACTAGTAAATGTCTCTTGAATAAATTTATGTTTAAGTGCTTAATTTAAGTGTTTACAAAACTAAATAAAAGGCCAAATCATGTTAGCATGACACAAGCACTCACAAAATAAGCCAAACAAATGATTTAGGAGGAAGCTATCCTTCTATCCATTCCTCCTTATGTATAAGGTAAACCTAATTTTTTAAATATGTTATATAATAAAGAATTGAAAACAGAAATATTATTTTGTGGGAATTATTTCGATTATGGCTATAAGAATACAATGTTCCCAATCAAAAATTTTTGTACAATTTCATAACTAAGAAGAATTCAGACTTAGCAAAGATAGATATTATTCATTGTATAATAAGTTTAGCTTTATTTTATTGCTTCCATAGTGAAAGAAGAGCTATGTTAGCTTCCCAGACGTCCCTCACACCACTGGGAAGGAGTGGACGTAACATCCCAGCAACACTGGCACTTGAATCTAAGGAACTTGTTAAATCTGTCCGAGCCATACTTGATATGGATTGTAAGTTTTCTGCATTTTTTTCATGCTTTTAAAAATAACTTATTTAGCAAAACAAAAGGAGAAAATTTCAAGTTTGATAGTTTAATCTTGTTAAATGCATTGGTTTGCCTACAGTAAAATTGATAGCTTATAGATAAAAATCTTAATGCAACCAATTGTAGGGGGAGAATACTTGCTTTATTTAAAGTGCTCAAAATGGCTTCCAACAGAAGATAGCTGATTAAGACTTTTTTTTTTTTTTTACCTCTACTTCCATCTAAAGTCTCTTTGAAATGGAAAAATAAATATAAAAATAAATCCACAATAGCACTGGAAACCTAGAAGGTTGGACTCAACATTGAGGAAATTTTTAATAATATACAACAGATGGAATAAGATTGAAGATACAGCCCAGCTGTGCAAGAGACCCCAGAACACAATAAAGGTGAAAGACAGTGAGTTAAGTAGAACCATGAAAAACCCTCAAGATCACAAGCAGGGAAAACTAGGAACAAACCCTGGGGCAGTCAGCAGGGTAACTAATTAAAGGGCTGTAGAGCAGCTGAACCAGTTCCCTACTCTTCAGAGCTGAGAGAATACCTCTTTCAAGGGACTGCATGATCTGTCGCTGGACACTCCCAGAGTCAGCCGTGTTCTCAGTAACCTCCTTACGTATTTGTCTATGTAAGACTCCTGTCTCAATTTAGATATTCCTGTCTGAAATTAGCAATATTTTAACTTTTAAAAGTAGAATGTCAGTAATAGCTGCTTTTTGTCTTTACATTCTGATGCTAATTAGAAGTTATTTAGACAGCCGTGTTCTCAGTAACCACTGGACACCCCCAGAGTCAGCCGTGTTCTCAGTAACCTCCGTGTTCTCAGTAACCACCACAGGCCACATTGCTCCTATTTTTTAGGAGGGATGAAAATAGCCACTACTAATGTATTATGTGTAAGATCAGAATTTTATATATCAGACATTTTTAAGCTAGGATGGGAACAGTGGAGGGAAACACCTGCACAGACATAGCCCAGTGGACATTGCAATCATTAATTTTAATTACCTTGCTAGCATTAACCTTTATATTTGTCAAACATGATTATTCAAAGAAAATTTTTGAAGTTCAGCAGAACTTCTTTGGAAGAAAAGTGGAAAATTACATCTTCACTTTTTATCTGTCATAAGATTATACCCACTCCGCTGCTTAAAACTAGCAAATTGTTTCTAAGTTGTCTTCCTATTTAGAAATACAATTGCTAATGTTTGCATATTTCCCAGCACTTTTGTAATTATATGTGACATATCTTTTTCAGTGTGATAATTCAGATAAGCTCAGCTCATTTTTCTTTCTCTTTAAGCAGTAGCTTTTTCCATCTGTAATGAAAAGGAGAAAATTGCGATCATCTGGTAGATAATTCAGCCACAGCCTCCACCTCATTTCCTTTGCCATGGCTATCCGATTATTTCAAGTTTCAATTTGAAATTTTCATTTGGGTAATTGCCTCCACTTTCTTGTTAATTTAAGTATACTCCAGGATGTTATACTATGGAATTTCCTCAGAAATGAAATTAAGATTTCTTAGGTCTTATAGGTTAAAACCAGTCACTAAGGAATATCTAGAGGACAATTCTGAACCATTTTTGGATCATGGACTCCATGGAAATCTGGTGAAAGTCCTCTTCCCAGAAATATGCAATTAAGCACATTTTTTTCATGCATTTTCAGAGTGTTTATGAACCCCAACTTAAGAACCCCTGATATAAAATTACAGGGAACACGAATGCTTTCTACAGCATTACAAACATGGCCATCCATCTCTCACAAGAATACCTCTAGCAGTGGAGAAGTATACGAATCACATAGGCAGCCAAGAGTCAAGCAGCACTTTGAATCCACGTAAACAATGTGCCTCAGAATCTCTGATGTTCCCTAGAGGTCCCCCAGAGAGCACCTCAATTGGTCATCCAACTTCATTAGGCAAATTACTTAACCTCTGGGCCTGTTTCCTCATATAAAAGGTAGAGATTATAATATCTGAAGTGGCAGGATTGGAGGATTAAATGAGATACATGTAAAGTACCTTAAAGTATAATATGTTCTATGAATGGCTGTTACTGCTGCTGGTACCACATTACTATCTATAGTAATTAATTTAAAGAATACTTTTTCTCTATGGTAAGTATTATATAATTATTTTCTAAAGCTTTGGTTAACTTCGATACATTTGAAAATGTGATAGATGAGACCTTTTCTTAATATATAACATTTATTGCTATTATTGATTTTGAGTTAGAACGTAATCATCACAGGAAACTGCGGTTAAATGTCTGAATCAGCAGCTTATCTTTCAGTTGTTTATTGCTAACTATAAGGAAACTTAGATCTGCTCTGTTACATTACCTTCAGTGAAACAGTATGTAGACATAATAGGCATTTTCAATCAGTACTGGAACCCCTGGAGGCCCTTATATTGATCTCCATCAATATTTACATGGTCAGTATTGCAATGCTTTAGTGTCATCTTTATTTGAAATAACTACATGTTTAAAGTGTAATCTTCATTTGATTGACATCTAGATTAACAAAATTCTGTAATGAAAGCAGGAAGAAGCAGTTCTATTTTTTAAAAATGCATATTAAAACAATATCTGAAAAAAAATAAAACAAACAATATCTGGCTGGATATCCAATAGGAAGTTTTTTATAAAAAGAGAACTCATTGACTCCCTGGTAAATCAGCAGAGTAAACACAGGCTTCTACCTTCCTTCCCTTGGAAATGATCAATGGAATATAAAAATAGGGGGGAAGTCAGGGTCCACACAGTTTCTGTGTCAAGCAGAAGGCCATCTGGGGCTTGGTCCTTTAGGCAGCCTAGACACACTTTAGACCTGACACACACTGGGGCATACAAGAAATGTATGTAAAGAAATAAATGTAAAGGGAAACTGGCACAGCAGCTTCTGTACCACAGGCCACATTGCTCTGCACAGCCGCCTCTGGTCCTGGCTCACGACTCACTCCCCTCAGACTGATGCATTGTCCTTATACTTGCAATGCAATGCACATGGGCCAGCCTCCAGCCTGAGCTTTAGATCATACCCTCATCAACAACTTGGTTGAGTGTCAGGGCAGCCAGGGATCCACATATTCTTGCAAGGGTCAAAAACCAATTCTGAGTAGAGAGCTCTCTACATTCAAGGCTTGTATAAAGAGAAACATATAACACACACACACACAGTTCATTCAAGCTCTTATAAACAAATAGGTATATATGTATACATAGAAATATATGATTATGAAAAAGTCCACTTTCAAGAAAATAGGAGATAGCTGTCAAGATTCAGAATAGACTTCAGGATCAAGATGGTAGGGTGATCTCATGCCATTCTGTTCCTACACTTAGAAATGACGTTTAAAATTGTGTGTGTGTTCAAAAGATAAAAACCGAGAAAGGAACGCCTCCCTGCACCAAAAACAGAGGGTAAAACTATAATAATAACTGGGGTCTTCAGCTTCTGAGATACACGAGATCGACATGAGCAGCTGGAGCAAAAGTTCAAACACCCACGAGGGCCCAAATGATGCCAGAGCGAAGGAAGCAAGGAGCAGGAACCTTCCAGCATAAAATACACTTTCTTTTCTCAACTTACTCACGTAGAAGGCATTAAGCAAAAATAAAAATCCCTTCAGTTTAGGAGCCATCTGGGCCTGCCACCAATTAAATTTGAAAATAAGTGTTCTCATCACTACAGGTGGGAATATAACTTGACACAACATTCTTGGGAGTCAGTTTTGCAGTATATATCAAGAGCTTTTAAAATGTCTATTTGAAAAGTGTTTTTGACAGTTAAAAGAAAATTTTAATGGTCAAATATTTTAACCTAATAATCCCACCTGTTAGTATTTTTGCAAAGAAAATAATCAGTGATGTGCTTAAAAATGTATATACAAGTATTTTCATTGTGGCTTCATTTTATAAGTATAAGTATTTATAAGTATAAGTATGAAGTATACTTCATTTTATAAGTATTTTCATTTCTTATAAAAGCAGAAGTATGGATGTTCAACTGTTACATATTGGTTGAATAATTATATAGTTTTACTCAACCCATTGAAAATAAAGATGAACTTTTCCCCTATCAAGCAACAACCATACGATTACACATATTTGTCTATGTAAGACTCCTGTCTCAATTTAGATATTCCTGTCTGAAATTAGCAATATTTTAACTTTTAAAATTAGAATGTCAGTAATAGCTGCTTTTTGTCTTTACATTCTGATGCTAATTAGAAGTTATTTAGACAGATGGAAAAAGGCTCTTTGAGAAAAAGGGGAAATGCAGTACTGCAATATTTAAAGGCCTTCACAATTTTTCTTTTGGATCCAAAGCTCACACTTGATATAGCATCTTCTCATTGTACTTATTCGAGGTCTCAGACTCTCATCTTTGCCTTCCTTATTTCCTTCAAAGCATATTTTTATTAACCAACATGAATTTATCATGTATATATATATATATATATATATATATATACCATGTGTGTATATATATATATACCATGTGTATACGTGTGTATAGCCGTGTGTGTATATATATATATATATATATATATATATATATATATCTTTGGAAGTCAGCTATACTATTTAGAATGGGCATTATGGTATTTACTTCCCATAAAGTAATCATATTATTTATATATCTTTCTTCTCCTAGAATTGGGGGAAATGTTTCACGCATAGGGAATAGGTTATGTGATCTGATGCCGTTTGAGAGACAGTTTCACCTGTTTTTTTAGACAGACCTATTCTCTAGTGACTTGGTTATTCAGAGCCAGATAATAACCACTGTAAATATTTGTGGTGCCTTACCATTCAAGGAAAATGGCAAACTCACATATTCTCTTATATTGTTGCAAATTGAAAGTAGGTTACTGCTATAATGTTCCATTAAGAAAATATATCAAATTTAATCTTGGGTCGTTTCTGGAAAATAAACTATACTTGAGTTATTCAATTTTGTTTTAAGTGGGCAAATTATTATTAGCCTCAAGAAAAATAAGTAATTTCTTTCCTGGCACAATTTTATTTCCAAAAAAAAAAAACAGTGAGGGAAAAATATATCACTTAAGAAAGGGTAATCATTTAGGTAATCATTTAGATTCACTTAGTTTCATTACTTCGTTCTTTCATGAATTATTTATTATCTACAATGCGCCAGACCCTGACGTAGACCCTTTGATAACAGCATAAACAAAATCCTTGCTATCAAGCTGCTTAAGTAAATTGTAAGGGCAGAGATGGACAAACAAGTTAGCAAATAAGTACATGACAATTCCAGACAGTGATGACTGTGAGGCATATAATAAGCCAGATGATGTGTAAGGGAATGTGAGTAAGTGGGGATGCTGCTCCTCCTTTTTTGAAGAGGTGACATTTGAACCAAGATCCAGCCAGGAGGAAACCTATATGGAAAGAGTTTTTTAGGCCAACTCTAAAAGCCTTGAGATAGGAGCGATCTTGACATATTTGAGGGACAGAAAAAAAGCCTGGGTATCTGATACATATGAGCAAGCAGGAGAGTAGCAGGAGGTAAGGGTGGAGATTTAGAAAGCAGCCAGATCATATAGGGCTTTGAACACCACAGGAAGGAGTTTGGATTGTATTTTGAGTATTATAGAAGCCATTAATGGTTTTAAGCAGAAGGAATAACGTGATCGATCTGGTCTACATTTTAAAAGATCATTCAGGCAGTTTTTTGAAACTGGACTGTAGGAGTAGCGAAGAGTGAAGAAAGCAGGAAGACTAGTTGGCTATTACATGATTTACATAGGAGATGGTAGTAGCATGGGCTAGGTTTGGAGTAGCAAGGAACAAATGTTCATTTTTAAAAAGAGAAGTTGGTCAGCATGTATAATTTTTTGGAACACTTGAAATTCAGTATTAATGTTTAAACTTGATATTCATTGCATATCGGGTCAATGAGTAACCAAAAGTCCACAAGCACAAAGCAATTGCCTGACATCATCTTGGATCTCAGACTACCTCATATTTCCCTACTGCCCCTTCTGCACATTAATTAAGTGTCGGGTATTTGCCTTTTTCATTAAACAAGTTACTGAGAATTGAAGTGTTGAAATGATTTAATAATACCAAATCTGTAGTAACCATCTGCTATTCTCTATTGGTACATAGGAAGCAAACATAATACAGTTTGTCAGTCATAAAAATCAGGAAGCCACCATGTTTCCAGTATTTAGTATACACAAACAGATATCCAGGGTGAGTCAATCCCAGAGCTACCACATCATATGTGTTTTCATAGAAGATCATTTACAGGACAGTATTTCAGATATATACTTTAATCACATATACTGCCAGCAGCCGTAAGGTATGAAGGCATGGCTAGACAAGCAAGACCTTATTTCTCACACAAAGCAGGAATATAGTCGTCAAGGGGATTGCAGAATGCACAATATCTAGGATTTAATTAAGTAAAAGGCTGTATACCTTAGTACTAACATGGTGAACAGACTATAACATGAAATGATTTCCAACACAAAAGCAGAAAAAATACAAGGAATGCTTCAGAAATTACAGAGGCATAGATGGTAAAGTGTAGTGAATTTGCTCTCTTCCAAAAAATGAAACTAATTCCTTGCACAGTTAGAACTCACTATAATAACAGGATGTCTAAAGTATAGTTCATGTTTCTATCCTATAACTGGACAAGCAAAATGTAAATGGTGACAGAAAGAAATATTTTCCCTCAAGGCCTGAAAATGTCCTCATTCAAACTGAATGTGTTCTTTTAGGTTAATGGAATAGGTGTTCTCCAGAGTTCATATGAGGACAAAGTATTAACTCATCTCAAGAAAGACAGCAGCAGTAGCACTTGTGTACAGCTACAGCTTTAATGATTATTTAATATGATAAAATAGTTCAATTTAGATCCAGAAGTTCCTGCTTCAACAACAGAATATTAATATTACTATTACAAATAATATATTTTAAAATAATAATACCAAATATATAGAAGATTTTTTAAATTTTATGAGTTTTACAGTTTAAAAGTACCATTTTACATCAATATGTTCTCACACAACCCTGTGAGATAGGCATTATTATGTCTAATTTAAAAGATTTGAAAAGATTAAGGCTCAGAGAACTTAATTTACTTAAGTCACATTTTTGGAAAGGACAATGCCAGGACACTAACCTAGGCCTTCTACTATTAAGTCCTATAAGTCTCACAGGGGTATAGTTAAGTCATTATATCGCAATTAATTGGCAGATTTTTTTTTTTCCTTGGGAGCATCTAAAATGGCAGGATGCCTTATATTCATTGTTATCTTAGATATGATAAAATATGATAACCTCTCGGAGTCTTGGTTTCCTGTCTCTAAACTGGGGATACAATCTTCATAAGATTGTTTCAAGGATTAAATGAACTAGTATAAAAGCACTTTGTAAAATATAAAGTGCTATGTAAAGATAAGATTATGTTTTAGGGCTTCCCTGGTGGCGCAGTGGTTGAGAGTCCGCCTGCCGATGCAGGGGACACGGGTTCGTGCCCCGGTCCGGGAAGATCCCACGTACCGCAGAGCGGCTGGGCCTTGAGCCATGGCCGCTGAGCCTGCGTGTCCGGAGCCTGTGCTCCACAACGGGAGAGGCTACAGCGGTGAGAGGCCCGCGTACTGCAAAAAAAAAAAAAAAAAAAAAAGATATGTTTTAGAGTTCATTTTTTATTTTAATTAGAATCATTGACTAATTTTCATGTCTTACAAATATTCAGAATAAAGCAACAGATTACATTGGTTCAGGAAGCTTTAATAAATTTCAATCAGGTATAGATGGATACCTGACTCAGTGATATAGTTGTTTTCTCAGGATGTCAGATTGGGAGGGTATCTTTTTTTTTTTTTTTTTTTAAACCTCTGTATTGTTTGATTGTTTTTTTCTTTGTTATTTTTAGAGTGAGCATTTGTTACTTCTAAAATTTAAAGCATCCTTAAGTAAAATAAATTTTTAAACACCATGGAAACCTCACAGTAAAAAATAAAAGCTCTCTGGGCTTCCCTGGTGGTGTAGTGGTTAAGAATCCACCTGCCAATGCAGGGGATGCAGGTTCAAGCCCTGGTCTGGGAAGATCCCACATGCCGCAGAACAACTAGGTCCGTGTGCCACAACTGCTGAGGCTTCACTCTACAGCTCGCACACCTAGATGCGGTGCTCCCAAACAGGGGAGGCCACCACAGTGAGAGGCCCATGCACCGCAGCAAAGAGTAGCCCCCACTCGCCTCAACTAGAGAAAAGCCCAAGTGCAGCAACAAAGACCCAGTGCAGCGAAAAATAAAATAAATTAATTAAAGTAAATAAAAGCTCTTTGGAATCATTTACAAAACATTGTATAAAGAGAGAATAATAAATGTACCTAAACAAAAACTTTAAAATCTTTAATAATATTTTTCACAAATTTATGACCTTCTGAACCCATCCAACCAAGATTACCAATTACATTAAAATGATTAGATCTTGGGACTATAAATACTATTGATGTTTCTCATTTCTTTTATAATAACCCCCAAATGCTAATGAAAGTTAAAGTCAAAGTAGATACAGCATTGGGATTGAGAAAACGTAATTCCTGGATAAGATTTTTTAAACCTTAGGTAACTTCCTCAACTTCACTTTTGCTCCATTTACAAAATAAAAAGAATGAGCATCACAGCTTATTACATTACAGGATGAAATGAAGTAACATTTGTGAAATTGTCTTTAGTTTTTACATAAAAAGTAGTTGTTTGCACCCTAAATGAATATCTTTGTCAAAAAGATAGATTCACTTTTACTATTATAGAGGCAGAATAGCATAGTGAAAAGACCATATGCTGGATTCAAATTCCAGCTCTAACACCTAATAGATTTGTGCAAAAACCCCAAAAGAGGTTCATGTAAGCTCTCTTGAGTCTCATTTACCTCACCTATAAAAATGGAGAGGGCTTCCCTGGTGGCGCAGTGGTTGAGAGTCCGCCTGCCAATGCAGGGGACACGGGTTAGTGCCCCCGTCTGGGAAGATCCCACATGCCGCAGAGCGGCTGGGCCCGTGAGCCATGGCCGCTGAGCCTGCGCGTCCGGAGCCTGTGCTCCGCAACGGGAGAGGCCACGGCGGTGAGAGGCCCGCGTACCGCAAAAAAAAAAATGGAGATATCACCAACTCATAGGGTTGTTATGAGGATTAAAGATAATGTTACTGAAGTAACTAGCTGATTAAAGTTAATGTTTATACAGCGGTTCATATCATCATTATAATATATCATTATTTTATCTCATTATAGTCATTATAATCTTCATCATTCATTGTCATTATGTAAAAGGATTTTGTCCTCACAACCTAGTCTGATATGATAACTATTCTTTTCCTCCCTCTTTTTTTTGGAAAGCTGGAAACCTTGGAAGGTGATGAAAGATTTCTATTAATGTAGATTTATATAATTTATCATTATTAAATCACTGAGCACACGTAAAAATGATGTGCTAAAATCCCTGAAAACAATTCCAAAGTATCATTTTACTCTTTAATATAGCAGTAAAAATTTGAATAGGCAACCCAGCTTCAACTCAATTTTTTTTCATAGATATAAAGTTTGAAATAATAAAGAATATTTGTGTCTAACTGGCAGCCTCGAGGACTCTCATATTTCATACTTTGTCCGTGGAGAGGGAGGCCTTGCCGACCTTCTATAGATGATAGAAATACTGAAAGTGCCCATGGATGGGTATAACTAGGCATCAGTTCTCTGCACAACTTTGACAGGCATTTCACCCATATGAGTAAGCCATATAGATATCTGGTGCAAGACTGTTCCAGACAACAGGTGCAAAGGCCTGAGGCAGGAAGATACCTTGTATGTTTGAGAAAAACAAAGAGAGCAGTCTGGACACAGAGGTCCAACTCATTGTATCATTCAGTCCTCAACTCATTGTTTCTCAGCAAGGCCTTTCCTAACGACCTATTTAATTTGGGCCTTCTCTCTCCCTCCAAATACTCTATTTCACTCCCTATTTTATTCTCTCCTTACGACTGTACACTATCTATTTTTTGTTTATTTTCTTGTTAATTTTCTGTCTCTTCTATTAAAATATGAGCTTCCTGAGAACTGGGATCTTGACTGTCTTGTTCAGCACAATTTAGGCAATGCCTAAAGCAGTACCTGGCACACAGTAGGTTCATGAAATATTAATATTTCAACATTGTGATTAATATCTATTTAATATATATATTTAATGTATATGTTTAGCATATATGTTTTAATATCATTTTCTTAAGTGTGAACTTAAACTAATGAGGTGCCATTTTTATTCACCAGAGGGCCATCTATTAACAATGACCCTCAGTCTGTAGTGTTAGTGAGCACATGAGGAAACCAGCATACTCACACAATGTTGATAGATGCTAGTCAGTTCAGCTCTTTTGGTGAACGGTCTGTCTGTGTCTCTAGGAATCTAAAAATGTACATTTTCTTTGACCCTTCAGTTTCACTTCTAGGAACCTATTATGGAAATAAATGCCCACTCATATGCATGAATCTAATATACAGAAATATCCACTTGTATGTGCAAACAGATATCAAATAGTCAGTTCCTTCCACAAATATTCATTGCATACTTGTGTATCAGGCACTGAGAAGAGAGGCTGGCTCTGCTAACGCTGAGAATGTCCCTGAGGCTGAGGTATGAGGCAGGTGAGACCTGAGGAACAGCAGAATCACCTCTTCTCTCTTGTACATGTAGACCCTAGGTGGGGTACCACACATCATCAGCTGCAACCTTGTTTTTCAAAGCAACAAATCTGATAGATGGGGAGTAATACTATTGAAAGCCATGAACTGTGAGTGATGCACCACAAAGAGCATTAGAGATGAAAAAGAAAGAAACCAAAGTAAATCTGTAAGAGTGGACCTCAACAGCCCAGGCAGAAAAAGAGCATGAATGATACTTTCTCAAAGTAGATCATTAACTAGTGCATGCCAAGCTGTTGTAACACTGAAGCACTTCAACTGTTTTGTGTAACATCTGCTGGAATTGTAGTTCTTCCAAAAGATTATGGAAAGGATGTGATTGTTTATGTTTGTACATATTTGGACATATACCACAGATTCCATGAAAGCAGTTTTGTCTTGCTTTGTTTTGTTTTAAATTTAGATAAAATGGATTTGTTCTCATGTTTAGAAACCATCAATGGGAATGTGGCTTGTGGAGTAAGAAATCCTCAAAGAACTGTACTGTACACAATTACTTACAGTCTCAGTAGGAAAGAAAAGGTAGTGATATACAAATAAATCAAGGGAAACTTCACAGAACTCTTTGATGAGCTTAGATGTTTAAAAAGTATACAAATATTGGACAAAGAAACAACCTAGAACTAACATAAACTCTTCAGAACAGTGGCAGGAATGTTAAAGCCAGTATTAACTAAGTTTTTTTTTTTTTAATTAAAGATGAGAAAAGCTATATTTGAAGCAGTAACAAAGAGAAAGAAGATTTGGTATGTTAAGTTAATATAGAGAGGGGAAAAGTCTAAGTAGTGTGTTAGGCAGATTCTTGCTGGTCTCCATGGTCCCTACTTCCCAGTGTTGGTACCCTTGTGTGATTCCCCTCCCCTGGAGTATGTGCAGGACCTGTGGTTTACTTGTAACCAGTAGAACTCAGCAAAGATGACAGGATGTACACGATAACATTACATAAGATTTTAGTGCTCATTTTGCTGGAGTCTCTCACTCTTTCCTGGCTTCAAAGAAGTGAACTGCTATGTTGGGAGACCCACATGGCAAGGAGCTGAGGGTAGCCTCAGGCTGACAGCCAGAAAACTGAAGCCTTGGATCCTATAACCACAAGGAATTGAATTTTGTTAACAATACCAAAACCTTCCCCAGTCGAGCCTCAGATGAGACCACAGTCTTACTAGACACTAAGCAGAGGACTCAACTAAGCCTTGCCCAGACTCTCAACCCACAGAAACCGTGAGATTAAAAAATATATATGTATTATTTTAAGCTGCCAAGTGTGCAGTAGTTTGTTACACAGCAATAGAAAATGAATATCATAGCTACTGCCATTTGCTTCTACCTTCCTAGTTGAGAAAATGACCTTCAAAGCAGCAAGGCTAGAATTTTCCCTGGAATAAAAAAATTCCTTCTATTAGAGTTAAAGATACAAATTACATTTTTAGAGCTTTGAGTCAACCTTCAGACTCCCCATGAGACTCTTCTCTATCTCCACCACCTCTTTAACTCTTTTCTATCCAGTCAAAGGAAGGTTGGGGGAATTTGAAGGATACTCTTTTACAAGCATAGCTAAGACAAGGGCCTCCAGAAGCAGACAGCTGCTGTTATGTTAGAAGTGGTGGCATGAGCTGAGAGAAACAGCTCTTCCTCCTCCCCATGTGATGTCTCATTCACATGTCACATTCCCACTACCTATCACAGTGCATGACACATAAGTTGATGGTCAGTGACTGTCTGATGAATGAATTCCTTGTTAAGTTACCTCACCTATAAATCCAATGAGAAAGAAGGAAAGTCATCCCTCCCTACTATGGTTCTTTTCCTTCTTAGACTTTTGGGAATTAAAAGGCAATCATGACACTTATATGTGTACAAGGAAGTAAATGAATGAATGCTGAGAGTACAGAGATGAGCGAATTGCTTTTTGTTCATAAAAGAAATATATAAAACCTAACATGAATACTGATAATTTTATAATTTTCTTTTTTCCTTCTCAGTCTACAGAGTTGTGTTTAGGTTTTTTTTAATTGAGATATATTTGACATGTTTAGTTTTATGAGTCTTGGTCAGTGTTGGTAAATGCCAAAAGCTTAATTGTCTGATTCCAAATGATACTGACATAATGAACTCATTTGTTATGTCTCCATTTTCTATCTTCACATCACATAAAAGTACAAACCTTTTATAACCTGACAATAATTGGAATGCCTTTATCTTTCATTCATTTATTGTCAGCTTCCTTCTTTGTAGACCTCCAGTGGAAACATAATTTTAACATTATTCATTTCTGTTTGGTACATTGAATGCATGATACATTGTACCTCATTACTGACAATTTGTGAATTCTTTATAAATACTTTCATTAATTCCTAATTGTTTTGTTGGACATTACTGATGACAAATGCCCCGTTATAGTTTCATTTATGTAACATATAAGTATAAAATGGGCAAAAATGTGTACTCCATTGCTTTTAATGTCCATTTCAAAAACATGGTAATTTTTTAATCTAAACTAAGGAAATGAAACTATTTCAACTCATAATGTCATTATTTATGAATTAGGAAATTACATACCTGTAGAATTGAAACCTTTTTTAAAAAATGAATTGGTAAGTGCTCAGGGGTCATGTGTAATGCCTAAAAACGTGGTTAATTTTTTAAAATTTAACAAGCACTATATTATTTCTCCCTACAGTCTGTTGTCTAGTGGTCTTTAACACATAAATCATGCTACATCACTCTCCAAGTCAAAACTCTCTGATCACTTCCCATCACACTTAGAGTAAGATCCAAGCTCCTTACCATGGCTTGAAAGGTCCTTCATTTCTGGCCCTGACTAGCTCTCTACTACTCTTCCCCTGCTTATGCTACACCAGTCACGTTGATCTTTTTATAATTCTTCAAACATGCCAAACTCATTTCCACCCCAGTGCCTTTGCACTTGCTTTTCCAACTTCCTAGAATCGTTTTCCTTCAGATCTTCACAAGACTTACTCCTTCATTTCATTCAGGTCCGTGCTATAATGTCTTCTTTTGAAAGAGGCTTTTCCTGGCCACTCTATCTAAAATACTAGCCCAGTCATCACTACCAATCACTCATGATCCCTCTACTCATGTTTTTCTAATAGCACAGATTGCCATCTGAAATTGTGTCTGCCCCCCCAGAACATAAACTTCCAGAAGGCAGGGTCCTCACTGTGTTGTTCACCACTGTAGCCCCAAAAATTACTACAGCAGTTATTCAATATGTGTTAAGTAAAAAACTAAGATCATAGAGGTAGCCTGTGTAGGACTAAACATCAGCTGAAGAGAAAAACAAGGAAGTGAGGTAAAAATAACACGAATTTTCAAGCCTGGATTATTGGAGGGTGGTAGAACCGTTAAACGTCACAAGGAACTCAGAAGGAAAGACAGAAAGACCAGTTCTGTATTAGACGTTAGAAATGCTGGTAGACATCGAGAGGGAGGTGGGAGAGAGGTCACGACTAGAGATGTTGTTTGGGGAGCAATTCATGTAGTTCTGATAGTTGAAGCCCTAAGATGGCAGAGAAAGTGTGTAACAGGAGAAGAAGGAAAAGTCCTTTGGGGACAGCTCAGAAGAAGAGGGGCCAGATGGGGAGCAGTCAGGATGACAGGAGTAGGAATAAAGAGATTATGGGGAGCTTAACAAAAAAGAGCTCAGGGAGAAGAGAATTTCACAAAGGGAGTGTTAAGCAGTTCTAAGTGCTGATAACAAGAGGACAACATGTGAAAAATGGATTGGCTGTGATTGTAAGCATTTGTGACCTTTAAGAGAGAAGCTTCAGTAGATTGGCGAGGGCAGGAATACATTTTACACCAACACTGACTTGAATGTCAGTTTAATCTTTCCTCTGTGATTCATAAGGCATTTCAACATCTCTAAGGACCTCTTGGTCATTTTATAAATATCAGTTATGTAACTCAGTAGTTTAAAAAGTATTGGATTAAGGAAAAAAGGTAAAGGAAATTGAACTGGATCTATACAGATCTTACAGCATATGGTAGAAGTTCCTTAATTTAAACAAATTACTGCCTGTGCCCAGGTTTCTGTGACTTTCTAGTGAGGAATGCAGTGTGCTCTGATAGCTGTCAACAAAGTGTCATTAAGCGTGTGCACAGTTTTTTAAATTGAGAAGTGCTAAGATAAAAGGGAAAATGTTAGTTAAGCCAACAATATTTTTATTTTATTATCTGCTGACATAAAAATGGGTTAAACTTTATTTTTGTTATTTTGAAAAGGTCTGAAAAGAATGAATAAGCAGGGAAAATTGCTCACACTCCACCACCAAGAGGCAATCATTGTTTGCATTTTGACCTAATTACTTTCAGTCCTTTATTTCAGATTTTTAAACCTTCTAACACTTTTGTGTTATTTTTTTCTATAATGGGAGGAGGAATATAGTAGCCAACAGCATGAGCTTGAGAATCAGATTGCCTGGGTTCAAATCCCATCTCTTGATGAGTTTCATAACCACTCTGCACCGCAGTCTCCTCATCTATAAAATGCAGGAACAAATAATTCTTCCATAAGCTTATTTGTCCTAATATCTGGCATATAAAACAGAGTTGATCCCATACTCTTTCCACCTTTCCAAACTTACTTGTTCTATTTTCCCCCTCCACTGGCACTCAATTGCAAGACTTTTCATCACTTTCATTATTTTAGTTATCATTTTCCTAATGTTCTCTACTTTTCTCATTGGTTTTAAGATGCAAATACTGTTTCCAAATATAATATAGGTTGGGAGCCACCTCTACTCCTGGATACTGAGCTAATATGAGAAACTGAGGAACCCTGTTGAGGATTGTACTTGTCTATAGTGGCCTTAAAGTTGCACTGCACTGTGCCCCCACATTAAAGTCAAACATGGCCTGACTCTGTTCTGAAATTAAAAAGGATAATAAACTAATTAAAGCATTTGATTGTCTGTATCAGCGTTATTATCCTGAAGCCATTAACCATACAATGATAATCAAATGACTGGATGGGCCATTAACAGTCATATGTCCCTAGGGCACCACATCACAACTGTGTGCATTATGTGCAGACTATTGTGACAGAAACGTTTCTAAGACTAGGCCAAACGTGAACTATTTAAGTAATAGAGAACCCAAGGGAAAACAGTTTCTTCTTTTGTTTACTTAAGGAAAGGATCCGAATAATTGATTTCAAGTATCTTTAAAGAAAGAGGAGATTAAGAAAAATCACCTTGTTAGCCTCTTGGTTAAAATAATTGGTCAAATAGCATCAAGGCAGAAGAACATGGCCATAAAAGCTGCAACACCTCTCTCATGGCTTCATGATCGAAAACAAAAGTAAGCCCTGAGTTCTCCCAATCAAACTCAATGGGTCATTTGCGTATGACAATTATAGTTATATTTCCCAAAGCCAACCTTGCTTTTGAGTGTTTTGGCACCCTTTCAATTACTCTCCTGTTTAGGGGCTCAGAAAAAAATAGGTGAAGTATCTATAATATTCTTTTTTTTGTGAGCGAGTTTTTTATCAACCTTACTCTTTTCTGAAACCTCTTTTCTCCGTTCTAGTACTGTAATGTAGGTTATTATCCAAAGGTGGATCTGTCTTTATTGATAAGGTACTGACAAGGTTCTGTGAAGTGCATCGCTGTGCTCTGGGTTGGAGAGTTTTTATAAACAGCAAAGTGCTATTGTTTTGTTGCTTGAGAAGATGGTGAATTGACATTAACTTAAGGAAACAGACTGCTGCAGGTTTTTCTAAGTATCTTGCAGTAAATCAACCTTCAAAGACTTCCTTAGGAAACACATTGGCTCTTTTTAAAAATATAAATGCAATATATTAAACATAGTTCTTAAATCATCTAGTTCTTTTTTTCTAATCCAAAGATAAGAAAAATTTATCAATTTGTAATATGACTTCCTAGAGATTTGGATAACAAAAAGCTTGGACGGTCTTAATCCAGCAGAGCTGTCAGTTTCCTAGTTCTTTGTGTGTTTTCATTTGTTAGGAGTTGGCTAAGAGGAAGGTCACATTTGTGTGACCACTTGTGTTGCCTCAGTTCATGGTCTTGAAATTTTCTTTTAAAGAGTGAATAATTATGTACTTCTTCCCAAATAGAAAAGCAAATTTTATTTACATATTTTCTGAATTTTTAACTGTACCCTCTTTTTTATTCTTTGGAGTAGAAACCATTGTTTATTTGTTTTCTCTTTAATGAAATGCAACGACACGATTATTTAAAAATAAGCTTTTACTAGAATATTTGGATCTCTAGCCCAATCACAGTTTACAATAGTAATTCATCAGCAGAGTTCTGCCATCAGTGAATCTGAAGTTTAGAGTTCTAAAGCAGTTGCAAAGGGAAGCAGACCTACATAATGAGAACATTTGTTAGGATGGCAAGGTATCTTCCAGCACCTGGATTACTTTTTGTTTGTTTTGTTTTTCGTTTTTTTGCGGTACGTGGGCCTCTCACTGTTGTGGCCTCTCCCGTTGCGGAGCACAGGCTCCGGACGCGCAGGCTCAGCAGCCATGGCTCACAGGCCTAGCCGCTCCGCGGCATGTGGGATCTTCCCGGACCGGGGCGCGAACCCATGTCCCATGCATCGGCAGGCGGACTCTCAACCACTGCGCCACCAGGGAAGCCCCTGGATTACTTTTTAAATTTACAATTCAGGAGTCAAATCTGAACTAAACTTGATTAATCAGAAATGATTCATGTGCTGGGCTTAACCATGGTGGGAAATGACAGAATTAAGACTTCTTCAATCCTTTTATGAATTGTTAACGAAGGGTTTAGTTCAGGCTTCCTACCTTAGTCTTGGAAGTCCAGTATAGGAATAAAGACAAACTCCAGGAAATAATGCCCAGTTTGATTGTTTATATATATATATGTTTTTAATTTATTTATCTTATTTATTTTATTTTTGGCTGCATTGGGTCTTCGTTGCTGCACACGGGCTTTCTCTAGTTGCCGTGAGCGAGGGCTACTCGTCATTGCAGTGCCCAGGCTTCTCATTGTGGTGGCTTCTCTTGTTGCGGAGCACAGACTCTAGGTGCACAGGCTTCAGTAGTTGTGGCTCACGGGCTTAATTGCTCTGCAGCATGTGGGATCTTCTCGGACCGGGGCTCGAACGTGTGTCCCCTGCATTGGCAGGCGGACTCTCAACCACTGCGCCACCAGGGAAGCCCGATTGTTTATATCTAAATTAAAACATCTGAACTACTTTCTCATGTCTCAAGAGCTAGAAAGTTCAATGAAACATACACATTTATAAACATATTTTTTAAATGCTCAAAGGAGATATTGCTGTTTCCCAAAGACGTTATAAATGCACTCAAAACATTGCTGTGGAATATATTTGCATTTAAGAGTATAGCTTAAATATTTTATAGCCAAAGTACTTTGTGGTATTTCTATTCTTTCCAAAGGCCATTAGTGCCTAAATCACAACACAGAGATACGTTTACCATAATATCACATTCAGAAAGCCATGAAGGCAAGCAGTCTGTTGGAATGCACAGGGCAGCAAGTGTGCTCTCTTTTCTGTTTAGTTATTGACTTGCCATGTGACAAGCCAAGTTCCCCCATCTTAACTCTAATGCCTAACGATGCTACAGAAACTTAATTGGTATTTAAAACAGTTTTGAGATTTATAGATAAAAAATTTCACAGAAGCACAAATTTTATTATCTGGCTTTCTGTCTAGTGGTTCTTCTTAGTACACACTGAATATAAACTTCCTTAAATAAGAAGATAACATGTTAAGACTGTGAAGCGGTCAAAAAGGATAATTATGGTTGTATCTAATTATCATGTAAGTTAACCAAATGTAATTACAAAGCAGTTGTTAACTTTTGTTTAAAGGTGTTTATTTTTTTTGTTTGGGTGGAAGACGAAAAAATGTTGGCCTTTGTGCTCTTCTCTTTTGGCAGTGCTCTGTTATGTGACCTAGATTTCAAATCTCTGTAGTATTTCCTGTATAAAACCAGTGTATTCCCTCTCTGTGCACCTTCCACTAATAATAAAATATGAGTCAGCTATGCAGAGGCACTATCTGTGTAAGGTTTTTTAATCAAAACCTTTTATTAATGAAAACAAGTACAAAGTGCTATTATAATGCAGATGAGCTAATAAGCTAAGTATAATTAAGAATCTTTCTAAAGAGAAATTTCTCAAGAGGTAAATATTTAAAGATTCACTCTTAATTTTTTTACTAATATGCTTTTTTTATGCATAAAGAAATTTCTTATTTCTAAGTCTGATGTAATCTTGGAATTCTTGGTAGGCAGAAACTGTGACTCTTTAATATTGTACTAAACAAATATTTTTTGATCTATTCAAAGAATTTTTCTTATTACAATCTACTATTATAATTTCATTATTTCTTAATGAGTATTTACACTCTGGAAAACAAACACCTATCCAGTTCCGTCATATGTGAAGTGATATTGGCAGATTTCAGCCATAGTATAGCCTTTCCTCTTGGCTCAGCCATTAGTATAAAAAAGACTAGTTGTGAAATATCAACAATTATGCTTTAACATTACTGCTAGGAAACTGGACAAATTCCAGGTTATTTCACTGAACGTGCATCACATGGTCAAGGCTTCCCGACACTCTGGCCTTGACTAAATAGCACAGCAGTCTTTTAAGTATTATGCATCTTAAAGAAATATAGGTCTATCCAAATTGGCTGCACTAATAGAAAATATAATGATAGTTACAACTGTATCTAAATGACATCAAACATCTGTATTACAAATGAAACACTGACTCATCTAGCTGTTTCCAAAGGTACAGACATTTACATTTATGTGAGCAAAACAACTGAATGATTAATTGAATGTTTTGAGCTTGTGTTTGAATTTTTACCATAGTCTCAGAGTATTACTCTAAAGCATTCTCCTTTAGGCTCTGTTCTCTCACTCAATCATATCATCACTTCTATTCCTTCCTCCCCTCCCTTCCTTTCTTCAACAATTTCAGACTGAGTACCCACTATGTGTCAGACACTGTATATTGAGTGGGAGAGTAAAACAGACATGGCCTTCCTGGGGCATATACTTGGTAGGGAGTAACTGGATAGTTTTTAAAGTTTAATTATATACGTACAAATTATGGTAAGTGTTCTAAGGAACAAGAATAAAGTATTATTTATTCGGCAAACAATTTTGAGGACCAACTATGTGTCAGTCATTTTGCTATATTAACAGTAGATAGGAATGAATGAAACAAGATGATTCCTGCCCTCATAGAGGAAATTTGGAAGAGGACAAGAATGGTCTGTGGTAAGATTTAAGTTGAGACTTGAAAAATGGCTAGGAGCCAACTATCTAACAAGCTAAGGAGAGAGCATTCTCTCCTTAGTAGGGAAGAGAAGGGGATGCAAGACTCAACCCTAGGAACATTTAGAGGTCTGTAGAGAAAGAAGAAGCTGGACAAAAAAGGAATGATCTTTTAAAAATTTAGATGGCTTTTTTCATTTTCTAAATTTAGGTGGAAAATTAGGTGTGTGTGGTATTGTGGAAACCAAGGAAAACTGAATGCTTTTAAATAATTGTCCTGGTAGATAAATTTTAAAAAAATTATTCTCAGCAAATTATAAAAGACTCCATAGTCACTAATATATATAATACATTTTTATGTTATATAAATATTTATATATTTTATTAAATTTTTATATAAAAATTTATATAATTTTTATATTATATTAATATTTAAATATATATTAAATTTTTATGTATTTATTTTATATTACATAGTACCTGATATATAATTATTCCATATTTCTTTTATATATATTTTAGAACCACTTTATAGAACTATAATATAGTTCCAAATATAGAACCAATATATATTTTTATATATTATATTTATATTCATTTTATATTATATATATGTGTGTGTATATATTTCAGAATTGCTTTCTCCAATTTAGAAACTATCTTAACCAATCTTAATAGGCCCCTCTCTAGTACTACGATGAATTTAAACTGCTGCCAGTTAAAATGTATTTCAGAGTTGGTTGTGTTTGTTTCCAAAATGATTAATGCTAGTTGTACTCGCCACTGTAAATTAATTGTAATTTTTGTAATTTGATGAAATGTGAAAGTGGAAAGAAAAAGTTGATTTTACAAAAACTAAGTTGAATAGAGAGATTTAATAAAGGTGAGTTAATAATGCTATTGATTAGATGTAAAAGAGTCACCTGTAAAAGATTGGAGGGAAATTATAAAAGTCTAGAAGGATTCTACTGCTCTTGGGTTGTTTCATAACTGTTGTTAACTCTCAATCCACTCTGAAGAACCTGAAACTGGAAATGATAGCTGTTGCATTTTGGGTGTGGTTTCTGCAAGAAAAACAACACAGAACCCTAATCAGAGGACTGATCAACAAAGAAAAGCCTCTAGCCTAATAAAGATTGGCAGATGAATATATATTTATATGTTTTGATTTAAAATAAAATATATAAGTATAAAATGAAAATATATATATGATACCTTAACTGATGGTTAATCTTCTTCTGTAACCAATACAAAGGTAAACTTTAACTCAGCCTATGTCCATTGCCAAAATGCATTAACAAACTATCATTGAATAAATGGAATCTTACAATAAAAGTTTATTCCTTTTCTTTCATGGTTTCGATATTTAACTACCTCAAACAAGGAAAATGAGCCTTTGAGTGTTTTGAATTTGCTAAGCATATGTATATTGCACCTAGTCTTTGTTTCTGCACCTGGCCTTTATTTCTTTGCCTTAATCATAAGGATAACTTTTAAGAATGTAATTGATTACCTATTAATTTCAACCAACATTATAGTCTCACTTTTATTCTTAAACATAACCACAGTTAAGTTTACTGAAGTGTACTTCTCAAGTAGAGAATATTATAAATTGAAAGGGTTTAACCCTTATTTTCTGAAATTCTCTTTACAATTAATTTCAGAACTTACCCAAGATACTTAGAAGACATGAGAATAATATTTAGTATTGCTACATTTTCAATATCAGTTCTTACTGCTCTATAAATTTAGCTGCAAGTATTTAATTATCAATAATAATATTTTTAAATTAAAATTCCATACTTAATAGTCAAATTGTCAGTGAACAATGTGGGACAGCAAGTGATTAAAGTGAGTAGGTAATAAAATAAAGTATAATAGAAGACAGTGATCCAATGGGGGAAAAATAGAAATGAAGTTTAAGATTCCCAGAATTTATAAATTAGATTCTTAAAGTAGATTTGATTTGTTGGATTTTAAATACCGGGTTTTGTACACATGCACAAATGTCTAATAACCAAATACAATGTCCATGGTCCCTACCTATAAATAGCTACACACCATTCTGTTACTTTCGTGTTGCCGAGGAGGTAGCCTCCGGCCAGAGACATGTATAGTGCTTTGGGACATGGTTATTATATACAGCATCAGAAGTTAAGTCTTTGGGCCATCAGATAGGAGCAACAGGAAGACAAATTTTGGCTCAATTATGAGAAGGAAACTTGGACAATTAGACCTATCCAAAAATGTGAAGTCCTATGTTTCCCATCACTACAGAGCCTGGAGAAATCATGAAAGACTTGTAGATATATTGGATGAAAATGGAACTTCTTAAATCCCTCTGTATGGCTGCCACAGAGCATTGAGTATTTCGTGCAAGTCAAGGGAGATGCTGTGGTACAACACCGCATCTCCTAGAGGAAGGAGTGTTATTTTATAATCTTCACAGGACCACCAGCCTTCCAAACTCCATACCTGAGTTACATCAGCTCAGAGGAGCTTCTATTTTCTAGCACTTACACATTTTCAACCCAGAATGCAACCTTTTTTTCTCTAGTTTTTAATGTCACCATTAAAAGAACAAGCAGTGGCCTTGTTCTTATACATGTTAGTTTTGCCTTCCATTTCCTTCCCTCCAACACTAAGAGTCTGACTAAGCAAATGAAAGGAAATGAATTAAATATTCAACTCAGAAAATAAATTTTTTGGAACCAAGTATGTCTGAGTAAGACTCAGTACCCTCAAGGAGCTAGAAGTCTATGAAAGGAGGGGAATAAAGTAACTGCAAATTATCATAATGCTAAATTGAAGATATGAAGTATTTTATGAATGGTAAAAAAGTGCTAATAGCTCAAAAGAACAATGAGGGAGATTGTTTTAAAACCAGGAAAGCATTTATAGAGAACGAAACATTTAAGATTTGGCTCTGAGAAATTTTGAATGGCAGTGATGGAATCAAAAGGAAACTGGAGCAAATGGAAGATAAAGAAGAACTGTCATAATTTAAAAGCACTGGAAGAATTGTGAGATACGAGACTGAAACAGCTATTTCATTATTTATGCCATTATAAGCAACACAGTCTTGAGAAAATATCGCAACATGAATTATTAACTGTATGCACATTTGCACTGATACTCTAGGGTCCCCAATTTCTCAGGCACAGTCATTCTGACAAACCAGGTACCTTAATATCTTAACTAACCTTCATCCACTCTCCTGTTGTCTTTTTAGTTTTGTTTTTGTCATCTATGGCAGACTTAATGTTTGCCCTACCAAGTCTGCCACAGTAGAAACTGTAAAGCCAGACACTTGCTTTCTCAGCCTGCTGAATCTGGAAGTAGCCACACAACCCATTCCTGGCCAATGAGATATGAAGGAAAATCTGCTTAGGAACTTCTGTAAAACTTTTAATTAATAGATAAGGACAGATGGAACTGGGACTACCTCTTTTTCCTTTCTTCTTGCCTTCAGTATAGATATGATGTTTGTAGCTTTGGAGGCCTTCTTGCAACTACAAGGTTGCACTAAGGATGCTGGAGTAGAAAGATAGAAAAAACCTGGGACCTTGATATTATTGTTGGGTAAACTCCAGGCTCCTTAAAAATAAACTCCTGTTTGTTTGCGCCTGTAATTGGGTAGTCAGTCACTTTCACCTGAAAACATTCGTAACTAATATGCAACATTTTTCCTAAATCTCTCCAGGCAATCTTACTTTTAAAAATCTGAAGATAAGTCTTACTTCTTGGGATGTGAATACTCAACAAACCATTGTTGAACATTTACTGTGCACCAAAGACTACTGTGTACCAGAAAGTGGTACAAAGATAAAACATGGCCAATGCCCTCAAGGAACTCATGTTTAACATGAAAAAGTGATAAGTGTTGTGATAGAGACTGGTACAAATCACAGAAGTACCATAGAGGAGGGGAAGATGAACTCTGCCAAGGAAATTAGGGGAGGATGCACAGAGGAAATACAATTTAAGCTGGTTCCAGATCCGTGAGCAGAGTTTACAAGGCAGAGAAGAAAGTGTTAGTAACTTTTGGCAGAGTTAATAGCCTGTGCAAATGCAGTGATGAGTTGAAGGAACGTGGCCTGTATTGGGGAAAAGCAAAAAGTTGCAAGTGGTGGGAACGTTTTTTTGTTGTTTTTTGGTTTTTTTGCGGTACGCGGGCCTCTCACGGTTGTGGCCTCTCCCGTTGCGGAGCACAGGCTCCGGACTTGCAGGCTCAGTGGCCATGGCTCACGGGCCCAGCCGCTCCACAACATGTGGGATCTTCCCAGACCGGGGCACGAACCCGTGTCCCCTGCATCGGCAGGCAAACTCTCAACCACTGCGCCACCAGGGAAGCCCATGGAATGTTTTAAGTTTGCTTTTTTTCAGGAATGACTCTATTTTAAAATAAGACAGATTTTACCCCATGAAGCTACTTGTATAATTAATAGAAGGTAGTTAATTTAAATTTTATCTCACTTGAAATTATGAAAATATTAACATGAGCTAATCAGTAGTTTCTCCTTAGATTGTAAACTCACATATTTAGGTGTATGTGTTGATGTATGACTTTCTAAGCAAATTAAACAATTAAAATTAGAAGGAGATTGCCAAAAGTAAAAGAAATGTTTAAGAACTTTTGAAGCACTTATTTAGCTATAAATACTTAACATTTTTAGTTAAAAGTATTATATACAATCATTAAAATATATCATTAAAGATCATTATCTCAAATCAAAGTGTACTTGAAAGTAGGAAACTAAATTTTCTTAATTAGGAAGTCTCAGAGATTTCAGTGATTCCTCCTTTTTTAATTCAAATTTGAATTTATATTCCTCGTGTTTATTTATTATCCCTCTTCTTTTCTGTTATTAATTAAAGCAGACATACAATTTTGGAGAGGTTTGCTCAAACTCCAGTCCTAAAACTTGCAATGTCCGGAGGACCCCAAATTCCAACATAGTAGTTGGATTATCTCCTACCTAAGTACTTTTGTTATCAGGATCCCCAAATATAGCAGCTTTTCTGTTTGTTCAGTAACTTAAGATAATTAAATGAAGGAGAAAGAAATACTTGGGGGCCTTACTAAAGCTGGATATGATGGTATAAAGTTAAGGGGAGAGTTGGCAGAATTGACATCTGATGTACTTGGAATCATTGTCTACATCAGTCAAACCAAATCAATATATAGAAATAAAAGTTGTTTATAATTACATGTAAGTGTTTGTATTCTGAATTATCAGAAATTATCATCACCACTGGTCAAATGAGAGATAACTCTCCTAGTTCTTAACTTCTTATGGTACCGATGATCTTTACTAAGTGCTGCTAGATGGAAAGATGCAACTAAGGGGTATGTGTTTGGGCCTTACTTGTACACAGTGCCTATTTACATGCTGTTTTGGAAGGTATGAGTCTATAAGGCATTTGCAGAATAGACTCTGATATATATTAATAGCCATATATATATATATATATATTTAAAATGTATGCATTTAAAAATAAGGTAGGAAAAACAATAGGATAAATCATTTTAGAAACACTTTTTGCCCTCCCACTTCAAAGCAGATTTACCTAAGGTGATGGGTTTAGCACTCAAAAGAAATTTATTTTTATTGTACTGATTGGCAGATTTTATTTTTAAATGAGTTCAAGCTCTTTTAAAGAAGAGTATGAATTTATCTCTGTGTGGTCAATCTAAAGTAATGCTGTCAAGTAAGCTGATTTACCAGTGTGCAAAATTTGGGTCCATTTATGTAGCTGTATTAGCCAGCTTGGGCTGCCATGACAAAATACCACAGACTGAGTGAATTAAATAACAGAAACTTATTTCTCACAGTCCTGGAGGCTGGAAAGTCCAATATCAAGGTACCAGCAAGGTAAGTTTTATTCTGAGGCCTCTTCTTTTGGCTTGTAGGCAGCCACCGTCTCTCTGTTAGCTCACATGATCTCCTCTTTGTGCGCATACAGCGATGGAGAGAGGGGTCAGAATCTCTTATAAGACAGTAATTCTATCAGATCAAACTACAGCCACACTGGGGGTTCGGGTTTCAGCATATGAATTTTGTGGGAACACAAACATTCAGTCCATAACAATAGCAAACTGTTAAGTAGGCAGTAATTAATATTTGAGAATTATACACTGTTTACATTTGAAAGAGGTCTGAGTGCAACAGTTTACGCTCTGCACAGAAGTTGCTCTTTCAGCATTATTACAGAGTGGCATAGAGGACGATCACTAGATTAGAAGTTACATTACTTTCCTTCCCTATAATTGACTCTATAACAAAGGTTTTTAACCTTTTTTGGTGTCAGTCTCCAATTTCTAACGTAAGACAATCCAATAGAGAATTTCTAAGATCTCTTTCCACTCAAAAATTCTTTGATTCTGAGAGTTCCACTTCCAGTATGACCAAATAATCTCCTGACAGACTAACCATCCCTCATAACTCAATTATATACTGGCTGCCATATCAGTAAACAAAGGATGTCACAGTCATCAGAGATTGCAGCCACAGCCTATGGTGAGCTGGTGAGCCCTGAGGGAACTCAGGAAGAATACCTGCCATCTAGCAGCCATCAGACTGCAGCCACTCCCCAAGGTGAGCCCTGAGGAAACTCAGGATGTGAAAACACAGGATACTGGCCCCAGATAGCTGAGGTGCATATCAAAGGAATGATTCCAGTGAGCCCAGACTCTTGCATCTCCCTATACACAGAAAAGTGCTAAATTCCTTAACTTGGGATAACTGGTTTTCTTTAATCAACAATAATCTTTTGATGTTCCTGACTACCTGCTCTTTGTTGCAAAACTTCTATATAGTTTTCCCCCATTTCCTCTCAGAGCAGTTCCCTCAGGGTTACTTGAGATACTGCTTGCAGCATCCTAAAAGTTCCTGCCAAATAAAACAACTCTCAAAAAAAAAAAAAAAAACTCAGTTATAAACCCTGGGCAAAATAGAAAAACAACCACCTGAAGGCTCTGAAGAGTAAATAAAATCAGGCAGGTTCTGGACAATAGTCAAAACTTGGAAGAAGGAACAAACATGGCATAAGTTTCTTGTTTGTTCCACTTTCAGATTGAGGGCAGCACCCAGGGTTGGGACTAGCGTGAGGCAAGCAAGGCCTTCTTAAGGAGGCAATCACTCTTGTGTGCTGACTCTGCACTTGCATGAGCCTGAGGATGAGTCCCTTCGTAAATTTTGCACCATGGACACCTTGCTTGCCTCACCCTACTCCAAGACCTAACAGGACCCATGGGACAGTAAGACTCTGATAACCTGAAATCTCTATGACGTGTGGAACTAGAAGATGAAGTTTGAGGCAACCACCACTGCCAGAAAGTGAGGGAGGAAAGCCTAGAGAGCAGACAGCCAGATACAGGGCCCTCAAATTCTGTATATAAACTCCACCCAACTCTCTGCCTGACCCCAAGCTCAGGGAAGATTGTAAGAGCCCAGCCAAGGGGGTAAAAAAAAACTGAACTGAGATTTGAGCCTGTGCCCAAGAGATAGATATATCCTATAGCGTGAGTCCGACCAAGTAAATTTCCTGCAAAATCAAAAATATCAACACTCCTCAGAGTAATAACAGAATTCAGTTTCTGCAGTGTAACATTCATACTTTCCAGAATATAAAACAATATTACCAGTGTAAAAAGAAACAGGAAAATGTAACCATACTTAAGCGAAAAGACAATGAGCTGAGACCAACTCCCAAAAGATCCAGATGTTGGAACAAGGGCTTGAAAGTACTTGTTATAACTATGTGCAATGAAGTAGAGGAAAATATATTCACAATGAATGCAAAGATAGGATATCTAAGCAGAGAAACAGAAATCCTGTTTTAAAGTAAATGGAATTTCTAAAAGTAAAAAACATAATATTTTAAAAAATTAGAACAGTGGTATCCTGGGGAATGGTGGTAGGAATCAACTGGAAAGGTATCTTTCTGGGTTGATGGCAATGTTCTATATCTTGATGGAGTTTTAGATTATACATTTGTCAAAATTCAGTGAATGTACACTTAAGATTTGTGCATTTTATTGTATGTAAATTGTACATTAAAGAAAAATTTCTAGATAGTTGGGAACAACTGAAGAAGTCCCTAAATTAGAGAACTGCCTATAGCCTGACAAATAGACTGTGGTACATGACTATTGTCTTGGAAGTTCATTCAAAAGTGGTTTTTGTGTGAATATATCCCACAGTGATGAGCATTCCAGGTAGAAAAAACAGTATCTAAAAAACCACAGAAGGAAAGAAGTCAATAATTCTAGGAGGCTAGACACTAGGTGGGATTAATAGGACATGAAAATGAAAAAAAAAGTTTGAAGCTGTATTTTAAAGTCTTTTTTTTTAATAAGGTTTTTTATACTGCTGCCCAGAGAGATTTCCCTCTGCTTTTTAAAATTTTAAATTAAAAGAAATAATTTACATATAATAAAATGTGTACAATTGACTGAGTTTTGCCAAATATATACAGTTGTGTAATACCACCATAATTGTATTACAGAACATTTCCATTACTCCAAAACTTTCTCATGTGCCCCTGTGTAATCAGTCCCCTGCATCACCCCTGGTCCCAGGCAGCCACTGACCTGCTTTCTGTCCCTATAGTTTTGCCTTTTCTAATTTCATATAAATAGACTCCAAGTATGTAACACCTTACACTTAGTATACTGCTTTTGAGATTCATCCTTGGTGTTGTGTGCAATTGTATCGATGTTCAGCAGTATTTCATTGATTGATATTCCACAATTTATTTATCCAGTCACCAACTGATGGTTATTTGAATTGCTTTCATCTGGGGCTGTTATGAGTAAAGTTTCTGTGCACATTCCAGTACGTGTCTTTCTGTAAGAAATGTGTTTTGAAAGGATTTTAAATGCCACACTATGGATTTTTGATTTTTTTAAGTGGTAATCAACTCTTCTGTGAGCAGTAATATTCTTTGAAGAGGAAAAAAAGCAAAGATCTTTTATCTTTTATTAGAGTTTATAACTCTTTAATCAGTATTGAGTTTATCTGACTGCATGAAGGCTGTTGTTTCAAAATTTTACCCGCTCTACTAATGTGTTTTTATTGCTTTACTTTGCATATTTTTAAAAACGCATTTAATAAAAATTTAAACAAATCTTTTTAAAGGCAAATCTTTTTAAAGGCAAAGTTCTTGTTTTTATGATTTTTTTCAAATGTTATCTGAAAGTAATGTGAGATCCTTAATAGATTTTCAGATAATCACATTTTTTAAAAATCTAAAGAGAAGGATGTTAAAAGCAAAATGCTACATGACTAGGGACTAGTGATGCTTAGAGTTGCATTATTTGTCCTTAGGGTGGGAACATAAATGATCTTGACCTAATTTCATCTGCTCTGTGATAGTGTTTCTAAAATTGCATGTCTGTTGGTCCTCCACTATCCTGTTGTCAAAATCCACAAGTAACAGTTGTGCAAATATTTGTAAGAAAGTTCCCCTGGTGAGTACAAAGACCTTATAACAACAGTAAAATTTCAAATATGCACAGGATTCACTGAACCATCAGGCCTCATGGGAATCAGATTTCTTCAGTGGGTCAACAAATATTTCTTGGGTGCCCAGGATGTATGTGTGAGGCGCTGTTCTGAATCTGGTCACCACTCTACCAGGCCTCAGATAGTAGTCACTCAACAAATGTGAGGAGAAAAAGTGTCGAGTAAAGTTTCTGACAGATCCAGAGCCTAGCTAGGTATAAGGAGACAGAAGCACTGCTGAGAATGTTCAAGAGGTTACCATGCTGGACAAGCGTGAGGGAGATTTTGACCAGCTGGACTAGGGATAGCTTGGATGAGATTCCAAATCAGATTGAGAGGTGGGATCTAGAGATTTGAGTCCACCATCTCCAAGCTCACTTTTTCTGCCCAGGTTTACTGTGCCTAAATTTACGATGCCATAATCCCTTTTATGTATTATCTCTCTCTCCCTTCTTCTGTTCCTATTTTCCTAATTCAAGTCTGTCTGTCTACCTGTAACTCTCAGTCAACTGTTAGTTGCAGGCAAATAGTAGTATCCATTTTGGACGACCCAACATATTGCTGGTACTCTTAACCAGAGGAAATCAAGCTTGCTTGACAGCAACTTTGCCACTTCTAATTTCTAAAATCAGTCTTGCTGAGTGGAGAAGAAAAAGGATGGCAGTTCATTTTTTTCCCTTCTAATACATGGATTAATTCATGTTCAGCAGCCACTGACCTCTTAATATCTTTATTATTGTAACAATAGCGGTGCTTTAAAGAAATCCTGTTTATCTTTGTACACTAAAGGGAATTAGGAACACACACACACACACACACACACACACACGTGACCTCTTTAGGCTGATTATGCAGAGGGAGATCTCATACTCTAGTGAAGAAAGCTTCAACAGGTTTGATGCTGTTTTATTAGTGCACAAAATGAAGTTTGTTGTAGGTTATTGATTTTAAGCCAAACAAACCTAACCAGATCATTCCCCCAGCATCGTCTGAATGCCCAGAGACAACACCCAGTGAAATTCTGCATTCTCACCTTCAGTCTGGGTCACGGGATTGAAAGCTAGCTGCCTAAAAAAGAACATTTCAGCTGGCTTCTCGAATGTCTGCATATCAGAGTTCAAGGAAATCACCCCATGATTTTAACTGTAAAATACTGTAAAATTTCAGCTGTAAAAATCCTGCATCTGTTGGGAAAAGAAATGTAGAAAGTAAATGTTAGCTTTTTCCCTCCTCCTAACTGGGTATTAGTGTAGTATTTGCCCAAAAAGAGTGACAAGATAAAGAGGATTATGAACCACCAAATAACCTCTAGGGATATTTTTACCATGTTGTTCTTTAATATATTACAGCTTTTAACCTGCTCAGTGAATGACCTCTAATTAGAAAGGACTTACATCTAATTATGTTAACATTTGAACTCTTAAATTTAAGACATACTGATATAAAAACATAAAATCTTCCTACATTATATAGTCATTTGATTTTTTGTTTGTTTGTTCAAATGATGATGTATGTAACCGTGTATAAAAAATCAGATCACAGATCCTAAATTGTCTGTTAATATAGAGTTTATGCAAGTCTAATTTTAAGGAAAGTTTAAAGCACAATTCACAAAATCTATATAAGTTTTTAATAAATTATGTCCTTAGAAAGTTTTTATACTTAAAATACTGCATTATTTGGTTATTTACAGGTTACAACCATCTCTCAGTATAATAGGTTCATCTTTCATAGGAAAATTAGCTAGTAGTTCTTTAAAAATTGGCACTGCAGTTCATACCTACAAATTAACTTGTACAGTCGTAACTCTAACATTAAAATGTCTCTAAAATAGACTGCTTTGTGTTTAAGTGTAAACATTATTTCAGTTTCTTTCAAAAGAGCATTTCTCTAGGTAATAATGCAGAATTTGAAATGTTGAGAGTTCTTTTCTACTTTTGGACCATTTAAAAATATTGATTGTTGGCAATGCTAACAGGAATTAGGGAAATGGAAGCAGCATGACAATAGTTAAAAGCATAGGCTGTAGCACCAGATTGCTTGGGTTCAAATTGTGGCTGCACCATTTTTTAGTGTGACAATGGGCAAGTTACTTAAACCTCTTTATCCCTCAGTCTCTTCTCTGTAAGATGAGGTTAATAATAACACCTATCTCAAATGATTGTTAGGATAAAATGAGTTAATATTTTGTAAATACCTAGAAAAATGCCAGGCATATAGAAATCTCTGTGTAAACATTTGATAAACACATAGTTTATGATTAGGACAGTAATTCTCACATCATTTTAGACTGATACCGGTTTCATGTTATCATCTTTTGGATAAAACGATATTTGTATCCTTTGATTTTTGAACTTTCTATTAGGACCAGGGAGGTAAGATATAGGTTCCATGGTGGTTATACCAGACCTGGCTAGTACTGGCTTACAAGAATTCTGTGAGCTAATTGTGAAACATAGTCATTATTAAAAATTAAAAATTGTATTAAATTTTCAGTTTAAACATTTAAAAGAGGAATAAATACTCAAAACTTACCAATTCCTAATTATTTTCCTTATCTTTGTCATTGAGATTATTTATGTCTCATATCTAGGAATACTATATCATGGCTTACTACTACATATTTCTTCCCAACTCTGTAGTCATTGATGTCACATAAGTAGCTTGAAATCAGTTATGGTAGGAGTATTTACACCACGGAAATCAGCAAATGCTACAAATTAGGGCTCCTCCTGCCCCCAAGAGCTGGTTGTTACGCATTTATCATCATACCACTCATTGAGGGTCAGAGTGTCCCACTGGTTTCTGTTATTCTTTTATTAGGTGTTATCATGAGTGAAATAGAGACTATATAATTTCCTGTACTGGGAGAGGATTCTAAAAAATATCCCAGTATATTAATGGAGATTTCCCCTGTAGATAATTTAAACACCTTTCCTATATTAAGCATCCAAATTTCTCTATATCTCTAGAACCATAAACGAAGGAGACGGAAGGAGCTGTTATTTTCCTTACTCTGAATAATAATTGTCTCCTTTTGTATATATATCATATAGTTATATATTCTCTAATAAGAGTCTCACGGTAACCCTGTAAGCTAGGCTGACTGCTATTATCACTATCATATAGACTCCACAAGATTATTACTTTCCCATAGTTTTTCAATTATAATTGAGGAACATTACATATAGATTCAGATTTTGTGACTGCAAAAAATTTCACTGTGATATATATCATATTCTTTAGTGAAGCTTTATTAATTGTGAGTTAGATTCCCTTTCTTTCTTTCTTTCTCATAGCCACCCTTCCGCCCAAGCTCTTTCCCTCTCTTTTCTCTTTTTCTCAAGATATCAGATGCTAAAAGTTAAATGTGTTTGAGTTTTCATAACAAATACACTAGAAAATGTTTTTCAGATAAATTTGGTTATTTGAGCCCTCTGAGACTGATGGTGTTGTCTTTCTCTATTGTGTTCTTGGAATTCTCATTCTCCAGTGTTTCTCCCCATCCCAGCTCCTGCTATCATCCATGTGAGTCCACCACCTTTACTTTTCAGTTCTTTTTGTCCAATGCCCATTTTTTCCCACTTTACCACGGTCTTCCAATTCCACCACAAACCTTGGCACCACAGACAGTGGTTCAGACTCCTGACTCTCCCTCTCAAACCTCCCACCTTTCCAGCTCACTACATAGTTTATTTTCCTCAATAAGATCTCCTATTTTCTCTATCCTTCAGCCTCCACTGTTATTTTTACTTGTCTTCTTATTCAGCTTAAAGTCTGGGGTCCATTATTCCAATCACTCTTACACATTCCCTCAGCTCACTTGGCACTCTCTCCTTCCCTCCCGCTGTTTAACAAGACTCTGGGCCTCAACAAGCTCAGTCATTACCTTCTGCATGATATACCCAAGTAACGAGCATCACTGCAGTCACACAACCATAGTTCACTAGATTCCACTAGATCTCTTAATGTGTAATTATAATTATTTTAAAGCTCAATATTTTCTCTGGATCTGGTTCTGTTGGTGGTTTTATCTTTTGGCAATGGATCTTTTTCTCTTGCTTTTCTGTGTCTCATAATTGTGATTGTCAGTATTTGGAGGTACAGAACTGTAGAGACTGGGGTAAATGTTATTTAAACCCTGAAATGGGTCTGTCTCTTCTCTGTCAGGCCTTTAGTGTGCGTTTGCGGGGGAGGGTGGTTATTCACTCTCATTTGTAGGCAAGCTGGATTTGCATTTTGTTTCTAGGGTTCTATTGAGTTTACCACAGACTTCAAATTCCTCTAGTGCTTGTCTGCTGTTCTCTTGTGCTCATGTGAGGTCTGGGGTGCTGGGGGTAGGGGTTCTCAGTATGCCTGCCCCATCCTCAGCAGGCAGCAGGCTCCACACACCTGCATCACAGTGGACATTTACTGTCTGCTCTCTTGCCCTCTCCCAGAGTAGGCAGCTCAGTGTCAGGTGAGTGGTGCATGTGGGGAATGAGGGGGTATGGAGAGACTCTCGGCTTTCCTACTCTGGTCTCTGGGTTTCAGACAGGCCCCATGCCCAAGTCTCAGGGGTAGGACTTTCCCAGCCTTCCTGTCCCTCCTTAGTGACAAACAACCCTACCTCCTACTAAGTGCTCAAGTGGGTTTCCTGCCCCGCTCCTTGTGGAAGACAAACTCTGCGTCACATCAGTGCAGGATTCTGGATTTGAAAGGTTTCCTGCCTTCACCCCTCCATGACTTAGTGTCAGTGCGGGGTGAAGACATCAGGTTTTCTACCCACCTCACCCCACCAGGACAAATGAGGTTTTCGTGGAGTCTGGGAGAGACTGTGGGTGTGACAGTTTCTTGCCCCTCCCCCAGGAACAGATGACTTGCCTTCTGTCACTCAGATTCCTGTCCACATGTGGGAGTGTCCCTTGTTCCTCCCCGAACTGCAGCCGGCTATTACTTCATATCAGAGGAGGGTCCAGGTCATGGATGATACTTCTGCTCCACCCTCGAACCTTTGCAGGTCCTGCATGTGCCCACACTACCCAGGGGCTCTCTCAGGTCTCCTGCCTACCCCTTGTCTTTCTCATGAGCAAAGGGCTGTTCAGGGAGAGCAGGCTCTCCTTGTGTCTAGGGCTCCCGGGGACACCAAACTATCATGCTAGCCCATAAGCAGGCTTTACAAATTTATTACAGTTTTAGATATTTTCTTCCTACCCACTTTTATGGCAAGACTTCTTCCTGTGCTCTGCCAAGAGAGAAAGAGTTCACGTGCCCCATCTTCCCTCAGAGGGGCTTGTCACCCTTTGGAATTCAGTTCACCTGAGGGTCAGCTCAGGTGAGGAACTCAGTCTCTGAGGAACTAAACAAAATTTAAAAAAATTTTTTTAGGTTGTGCAGCTTTCCGCACATATGGTGGGAGCAACATTCTCTTGCAGCTTTCTTCATCTTAAACAGTAGCATATCTCCAGCTTTCCTGTTAAGAAACTTTCAAACAATTTTAACATGGCCTGCAAAACCCTGCATAGTCATATTTGCCTGTCTCTCCGGCTCACTCTTGTATCAGTCCCCTCCTAACTCACTCACTATTCTCCGGGAACAATGATTTCTCAGTTCCTCAAACTTGCCAAGCTCTTCCCCATCCCAGAGCCTTTGCACTTGCTGTCCACTCAACCTAGTGTTCTTGCCCACGTCTGTACCTGGATAACTCCAGCAATTTCAGAGATCCTTCCTTCATCCTACATCCCTTTATCCACACTGTACATAAAGTACTTCCTCATTCTTTCTCACAGCTGGACAATATCCCGTTATCTGATATATAGTCTTTAATCAGTCCCCATTGGTGGTTATTTAGATTATTTTCAATCTTTTACTTTTACAATTAATAATCTTGTACATAAAGGTTATCTATAAGATAAATTCCTGGAAGAATTGCTGGATTAAATGGTCCATGGAGCCAGTTCAGCATAGTGGTTAAGAGTCTGGGCTCTACTGCTTGCCAGCTGTGTAACCTTGGGCAAGTGATGGAACCTCTCCATGCCTGTTTCCTCATTTGTAAAATGGGGATAATAATAGTACCTCGTAAAATTGTTGTGAGGCCTAAGAGAGTTGGTACATGTGTAATGCAATGTCTAGCACATGGTCACTCCATTAATATGAACTGCTGTTATTAGCATTTAAAATTTTAGGTAGATCTTGAAAAGTTTCTCCCCATACATATGTTATCATATGTATACTCCCATGAGTATGAGAATGACTGCCTCTTCATACCCTCAACAGTGTCTTATTAAACTATTTTTTACTCTTTGCTAACATGATGAACACAGCCTCTCATACTAGTTTAATTTGTATTTCTCTTGTTAAGAGTGAAATTAAGCCTATTTTCATATGTTTAAGTGCATTTATGTCCTGAATGTTCCACGTGTTTCACAGACTCCTATTTGTCATTTCCTTTCTCTTACTGATTTGTAGGAGTCATTTATGTATTAAGGAGTTTAACCTTTGTCTGTGCTATGAGTTACTCTTTCATAGTATTCAATACTTTTCTTTCCTAGTACTTATTCCTACTTTTAATGGTGTCTTTATTTATGATTACTTTTTAAAGTTTCATAAGACCAAGGTACATGTTAATTTGTTAATCATTATGTATTGAACACCAGGTAAAATGCTAAACACAGAAAAATAATCACTAAAAAAATGATCAATAAATATTTAATGAAAGGGCCAAATATGACAAAGAGAACTTTCCTACGTAAATAGACTGGGAAAATAGAAGGGAAACTATTTTGTATGGACATGTGATGAGTTTGGTTTTGGATATGTGGAGTGTTAGGTGACAGCCAGTGTTCTAAGCTGAATATGCACGAGCCTCCTACTTTGGCAAAATACTCACGAAGAGTACTTTGAAACAAATGATCTCTGATGGGAAGAATGTTATGTGAGGGCTCATAAACAAATACTTCCAATCAGAAACAATAGTTGTCATAACAGTTTTAAAGCAAAGATGAAAAGGAAAGATAGAAGCATTATATATTTGCAAGTATAAAGATGTGGGGAATGTTGAAAAAATTTAATGCCTTGGGACTATAACAATTATTGAAAAGTATTTAGGTAGTATGTTGTAATTATACCCAAATCACTTATTGTGAAGGGATGAAAATCTTTACTAAAGGACAATTGCGTCCATCATAGTTATATAAGCTTGTAGAAATCAAAAGCGCCCTTTTTCTATAAAGTAGGTTATTCGGTGTATCAATATATTGTGGTTTTTAACTTATAATTAATTGGACAGTGATTGTGTTTTCTATTACTGAACTATCACTGAAAGATAGTCGCTATCAATTTAGTCCCCAAGTCTGTTTCTTACAGACTATATTAACTGCATGAAGAAGAAGAAACCACTCCGTCTTCTAAAAAGAAATGCTATTTTTTCAGAAAAGAGAATTTATCCTAAAATATTGTTCAATAAACAGGAATATCTTGATGGCTACAGTCATTGAATAACCATTTTGACTTATATGGATATGAATTGGTACCTTTAATAAGACCGTTGTGAAGTTATAGTCCTTGTTTACTAATTGTAAGAAAATAATCAGGGCAGGAACTCTATTTTGATGGCATGGGGATGCGGTATCCCAATGTCAATCTCAATTCTCAAATGATCCTATAGATTAAAAGATACTGTCTTTAAAGTATACATATTTTTTTCTCCTCATTAAAAAAAAGACCTGTGAATTAATAAATTAGGAATATGGCTATAATTGCACTGAAGAGACAAGTCATTTAAACAAAAATCTTAGTCACATTAGAATGACTTTCTACTTTTAGCATGTCTTTGCCCTATTGATCATCATTCCTGGCATTTCTGAAACTTTTTGTCATAAAAGCAGGGTTTTTGTGTACAGTCATCAGATTCTTCCCTTCAGGTGAGGGGCTTGTCAGCGAAAAATGAAGTGATCTATAACAAAGGTGTAGAAAGTGTAAAGGCGATAAATCTACGTGAACTGCAGCAGCAGTTGATCATGGCCTGTCTGGCTGAGCGTGTGCTGGCCATGGTTACTATCGGAGATATATGTAGTGTCACTTCAGGTGCTTTTAAGAAGCCAGTCATTTGCTTATGCTGAGTTCCCAGATATGCTTATTTTGTGCTTAAAATAGGAACATTTATTCATTAAGGGAAAAAAGAAACTCCTAGGTGGCCTGTGTTAATCCACAAAGGAAGGAGTTACAGAATTCTGGGCCAGGCTCTTATTTTATACAACTGTGTTAAAAGACTGGAGGTAAATATAAAGTAAAGCTTGTTTTGTTTTTCTTATAAAAATAACATCATTAGAGCTATTCTCAAAGAATATGAAGTGAATGATGATAGAGAAAGGTTTTATTTTGTTCATAGTTGCTGTTCCTGCATTTTTGCTCTGCCCCTTGCTGAGACTTGGGGAAATGGTTTGTTGTTACAGCTCAGTTACTTTCTAAAGAAGTAGGCTACCTGCACCAGGAGTCTGTTCTTTGATGTGTTAATGTTCTTATACTCATCAAAGGAGCCTTGATAAGTCAATACCAAAGACTGATCCAAAAGGTCAATTACAATCCTTAACAGCAGCAGTCCCCTACCTTTTTTTTTTAATTTATTTATTTACTTATTATTTTTGGCTGCATTGGGTTTTTGTTGCTGCGCGCGGGCTTTTCTCTAGTTACAGAGAGCGGGGGCTACTCTTTGTTGCGGTGCGAGGGCTTCTCACTGCGGTGGTTTCTTTTGTTGTGGAGCACCGGCTGTGGAGCATCAGCTCTAGAGCACAGGTTCAGCAGGCATTGCTGCGCGGCATGTGGGATCTTCCCGGACCAGGGCTCGAACCCATGTCCCCTGCATTGGCAGGAGGATTCTTTAACCACTGCGCCACCAGGAAAGTCCAGTCCCCAACCTTTTCGGCACCGGTTTCCTGAAAGACAATTCCACAGCTTCGCTCACTCTCCCGCTGCTCACCTGCTGTGTGACCCGTTCCTAACAAACCGCAGACCAATACTGGTCCATGGCCTGGGGGTTGGGGACCTCTGCTTAACAGTAATCAGGGGTGGAGCCAAGGGATGGAAACCCTTGTGTTCTAAAGGAGTACCACCCATAATTGGAATAGAAGAGAATGGGCTGCCTCAACCTGGGCCTGTTCTGTTGGTATGATGAGGACAAAAATGTACTTATTTATAGAAATATGGCCAAATGATTGCTTGCTTACTTCAGTCTGCACCTCTTTATAGCTAACTAATTATTCTCAATCCCATTACTGAAATGGAAGCTGAGTTTAGCAAATTGTTTGGCCGTTAACATTTAGTGCACAAAATTCTTAATTAACAAAATAAAATACTACAATCCATCGTAAATCATTTTGTTAAACTTTTAGACTTCGTAAGGAATTTTGTCGTGTCCAAGAGCTACTTTCAAACCGCTTGCTGATCTGGTACTCATATGTCGATTCCCTGTGGAGCTGAGTGAAAGAATGTAAAGGGAGCCGATTAAAGAAACTTTGAGCCCAAATAGACAAGCAGAGGCCATCTTGTCCATCCTTCTGCCTCCAGGCAAAAACCATCACCTGCACCAAAAATTTTTGCTTGAATCCTGCTGACAAAAATGCTCACCGGACTTCCCTGGTGGCGCAGTGGTTGGGGGTCCGCCTGCCGATGCAGGAGACGCGGGTTCATGCCCCGGTTCGGGAGGATCCCGCATGCTGCAGAGCGGCTGGGCCCGTGAGCCATGGCCGCTGAGCCTGCGCGTCCGGAGCCTGTGATCCGCAATGGGAGAGGCCACAGCAGTGAGAGGCCCGCGCACCGAAAAAAAAAAAAAAAATGCTCACCACATGTAAATGACAAGTCATGATCCATTTAATGCAACTAAAGCAGATTGTTAACTGTTCAAGACTTATTTATTGTGTTCTAAAATGCTGAGTATGAAAGCTCATCTGAATTGTTTTAATTCCTCCTTTCTAGACAATTATTTTGTACAAGAAATGTACTCAAATAATTGTAAAGCTGTGGGAAATTTGTGTCCAGGAAATAAAGTTATCTTTATCATCTTATTAAATGTATTTTTGGTTTCCTTTCACTCAAGGTCTACCTTACGGGTGGGAGGAAGCTTACACAGCAGATGGAATCAAGTACTTCATCAAGTAAGTACAAGCATCTCAACCAAGTAAGCAATTTTCTTCACATCTGGAGAGAACCTGGAAGTTGCAGAATAATCAGTAATACCAAGAAACCCTCTTGGAGGTTACAAAAATTAGTAACAAGAAGTGAAACTTCACCATTTTCATTTCATGTGATTTAAATGCTAATATCAGATATCATTTAGAAAAAAAAAACCTAATAATTATTTCAAGGGAGACATCAAAAAATTGGAACAGGATTGTCATTTGAACCTAAATGTTGGCTGCCTCAATTCACTTTTGGCTAAAAGTATTAATATTTATGCAAAGTTAATATCTAATGAAAAAGTCTGCTTTGTCTCAAAACTTATTAACAATAATAGTAATAATAATCAACATTTTTTCATGCTTTGCAGTGTACACAGTTCATTCATTCTGCAATTTTTTTTTTTTTTTTTTTTTTTTGCGGAGGAGATAAATGAGACAGTATATGAACAAACCTCATCTCAATGGAGTCTCAGAACATCCTTCATTTATAGATGAAAAAAATAAGAGCCTAGAGTAGTTGCCAAAAAATCCACAGCCAACTAAGTCACCAAGCCAGAAGGGAACCCAAGTCTTCTGATACCAGGATTCTCTCTAGTGTACTAGACTGATAGAGACCTCTCTTTGAAAGCCTCAACAGAAATACATTTTCTAGCTGCTGGACTGGTTAATTTTACTCTGGACACAGCAATCTGGTATACTTCCACTATGTTCTGAGTAGCTCTTTTCATGTCAGAGTTGGAGTTATGAGAATACAAGGGGGATTCCCAGCACCCTCTTAAAATCCCACGAGACTTCCTTATATGACCCTTTTTTAGCAAATGATACTTGGTATGCATTTGGGGAGGAAAAGAGAGATGTGTCCTTGCTGTTCTTTCAAATGTGCAAGTATTTTTCAAAGCAATATCCACATTTTGGATTCTCAAGCTCTGTGACTTTACATAGGTTCCTCCATCTCTCTTCATCTCAGTTTTCTCATCAAAAAATAAGGGGAATTGTACCTACTTTATAGAGTTGTTAAATGTTAAGCACCTAGCATAAAATTTTGAACACAGTAGATACCTAATAAAATAGTCATCATTAATTTACAACATGGAGAAAACATCATGGTGGAAAAAAGAACAGGAAAAATCGTATGACCATTAAAGACATTGAAAATTCAGAAGCTTCATATTTTGAAAAGATTTAAGGAAAAGCTAGGGGTAAACCTGGCAAAGTATTTTCTTGATTTTTTTTTCTTGTGGTCTCTAGCAAAAAGTAATTAATAAAGCAAAGGTGTAGTTTATAATACATGAAGGAGAAAGGGACTTTTGGAGCAAACGACCCAGGAATTCCATGAACAGATTACATTTAGCGCCATACTATTCACTTCCCAAATCATAACTCTTCTGGAAGGAAAGTTTCACTTCAATGTGCTGTATTAACTATGTTTAGTTCCTGAGAGATTTGAATCACTGTACTGTAGTGGTGACAAGAAAATGAAAAACCACATCCAAATTTGCACTGGGTTTCTTTCTTATGTTCACTTTGTAATGGATAAGGGGAGAGATGTGGGGATGGGGGGGGCGGTGATGCTCAACAGCCAGGCATACGTTAGGTGTATTTTTCTATGCATTGTATTCTCTAATCTTCTTAACACTGTAGAAAGTGGGCATCGCTCAGCTCTTAATAGCGATGCTATTAATATTATGATGGTGCTGAGCTGCATCCTGCCCTCAGCCATGCCTGTCTCCTAGAAGGTCCCCAAAAGAAATGCCCCATCAAAGGAAGGCAAACTAGCATTCATTGTAAACCCAGGTTCTGAAGTCAGAGGCCTTTGAAAAATGTCAGTAAATGAGTCTGGACCCTGTGGGGAACTCTTTCACCAAGGCTTAGCCTTAGCCATCTGTCAGTATCCTAACCCAAAGCTGTGTCAGAGCCTAACCAGTGCCCTGTGAGGAAAGGAAAGGATAAGGGCACCATCACCAACTACCAAGGAAAAGGAGGGAGAAAGAGACGTGAGTGTGAGTCAGAGAGTGAGCATGTCCCATTGCCTGGTACCCAGTGGTTTAAGCCACTGTCCTTTGCTGACTGGAACAGTAGCCTTGGGCTGGGCTCCTACTATAAGGGAGAACAGCATCCTAGGAGAAGAGAGAAGAGAAGTAGTAGCAAGCCCTTTGACTGCCCTGAGATCTAACTCAGTCCCTGTAGAAGGAATGGAAAGCGGCACCACATTTGTATAATCCACTCCAGTCATAGAAAATAATGTACACTCTTTAGGGAGTTATCTTCCTTGACCTTAATCTTGACTCCTAAGGAAAGCAGAAAAGAGGTAAGATAGATTTGTTAAAGGACAGTGGTGGGCAACCTTGTCTCACCATTACAGTTGGAGAAACTCTGTGGAAAAGAGGCTAAACTCATCCAGGTTAGGCAGTAGTAAAATTGCAGAGTCAAGATACAGCTCCAGGGTTGTCTGAGTCCAAAGCCATCCCCCCAAAACACACACCCATGCTGCACCATCTCCATCTCCTTATTTTAACGTAGCATGTTCACATATGATGAGAAAGATATTTTAAACTGATCTTGATTTTGTTAGAATTCTATACTTTATTCATTTTTAAATAGCAGAATAGAAACTTAGTTCTAAGCACAAGTAGTTATCTCCTGGAGACTAGAAAGGTCAAACAGTAAAGATAAGAAAATCTAACAATATACCAGTGTTTTCTTTATCTTGTCTCATGGAGGAATGGACTGCTTACCGTGAGTTGGCTTTTTTTTTTTTTTGCGTTACGCGGGCCTCTCACTGTTGTGGCCTCTCCTGTTGCGGAGCACAGGCTCCGGACGCGCAGGCTCAGCAGCCATGGCTCACGGGCCCAGCCGCTCCTCGGCATGTAGGATCTTCCCGGACCGGGACACGAACCCGTGTCCCCTGCATCGGCAGGCGGACTCTCAACCACTGCGCCACCAGGGAAGCCCGAGTTGGCTTTTTTGCTAGTCATTAACCCCATTCAAGCACCAACGTTTATTTTAGTTTAACTATTCTTAGTGGAAGTCTTATTTTACAAGTATTGTGTGCTCTCCTGCCTTCTTCTACTGAGGCCCCTGAACAAAATCATTATAAACATCAATCTTATACATAATACAGTGAGTTCTGCAGGGTGATGTTAAGCTGTATAAGCTAGAACAGAGACACAGCTGTCATCTCTCCCCGATCTCAACATGCCTGGCCATCTCCTCATCTCCATTCTCCTTTTCGATCCTCTACACACTTCAACATCTTCCCCAGGAGTTTATTTGAGGAAGACAGGATGCCAAATAATCAGACTAATTTGAATTGCTTGTAAATAGTCCTGGAGTGTGCATCTACAAGTGTTTATATGTGAGTCAAGTGCATAAGTTCTGGTGCAGGTGGATTTGATTCCATGAAGGCCATCTGGTATAAGGAAAAGAAGAGCATGGGCTTTGGATTTGGAGAAACGTAGGTTCCAATGCTGGTGTCTCCACACAATAGCTGAATGACCTTGGCATGTTTACTAAACCTCTCTGAGCTTTAATTTCTACATATAGAATGGAAAGAATATTAGCCCTTCATAGAGTTCCTGCCCAGAATGAATGAGCTTATGTATATAAAGAGCCTATCATAACACCTGACCCAAAGTAGACATTTTCAGCCAAGGTTAGGCCTCTTCACTTCCTCCTAACATTTTGATGAGGGTTTCCTCTCAGCTCTTAGCTGCGTTCAGATAGGATGCCAAATAAGTAATGTCTGCATAAGCAAGCATCCACTATATGTCTTTCTTGGAACTATTTAGATTTTTATTTTTTCATCCTCTCACTACCCCAACAAAACTTTTGAGCCTGGCTAGCCTGTGTTAGCTTTTGGGTAGGAGTAGTTCATTTACCATGTGAATGGTAATTTGGAGGCAAGAAATAACAAGTAATGAACTCAGTTCATTGCATCTGTCACCTTTGCTTAAAAAGAACAGTGACTGAGATCACTCTTCCAGAACATTGGAGGAGATGCCAGTCTGTGTATGTATACACAATGTCTGAGATTGACACCTGTCACTGTCTTCCCGGAAACTGAATTGTTAAATCTGATGGAAGCCAAGCCTCGGGCAAAGGAATAACTGTCAGTGCTGTCCCAAGAATGCCTAGACAAAGACGGTCTTCATTGAATATTCCTATCCACCCACATGTCCATTGCACACCCATTAATACTGTGTAGTCATCTACTTACCTTCTGACACAAGAGAAGAAAGCATTTTATCTCGTGTAAACAAATATAATCAAAATATTGGCATTGCTAGAGCCAGTGTTTCATAGAACTAACAAACGTATACGTCTATATATTTATATGTGTATACACCAATATGTGTATGCACATATGCAAATAGGCAGGGCTTACTCACTTGCTATATAAATACCAGTGCATTCAAGGGAAAACATTCTTATTTTCTCTTTAGAGAGAGAATTGCAGCGTTCTTAAATTCAATGACAAAAAGCCAGTTATCTTGATAGCGCTGTAATGAAATTATCTGATAAACCTGACCATTTTACCACCCAACTTCCTATCTTCCCTTTGCAGTTATATACTATTACAGATTTATAATAGTCTTTTGATATGATTCCACTGTAAAAGTTCATGTATTTTATATGTGTGTTATATAATTTAACAGAATTATTATGAGTTACGTTTGAGAGTAAAAATGAACTTAATATTACAAACTAGACATAACTGCTACGTTACTTTCATTGAACTCTTTTTTTCTATTGAAGGTTTCAGATTCACTGTGATCACTGGCCATGATTTCATGTATTAATTCTCTATTGCTGCTTAATAAATTACCCCAAAATTTTGCAGCCTTAAACAATAAACATTTATTTTCTTACCCAAGTTGCAGAGGGTCAAGAACCCAGGTGTGGCTTTGCTGGATCATTCTGACTCTCTCTCGATGTGGGTTTCTCATAAAGTTGCAACCAAGCTCTTAGCCAGGTCTGGGAATTGAAGAGTAGCTTAATGGGGCTGGAATATTTGTTCCAGGCTCACATGTGAGGCTTCAGTTCCTCACCATAAGTGGACCTTTCTCCATCCATAGGGCCATAGGGCTGCACAAACATGGCAGCTGGCTTCCCCCACAGCAAGGGACAAGAGAAAAAGTGAAAGCAAGAGAAACACCAAGATAAAACCTGCAGTGTCTTTTATAACCAATCTCAGAAGTGATTGACATACCTCCTGCCATATGCTACTGGTCACAGAGAGCACCCTGGTACAGTGTAGGAGGCAACTATACAAGAGTGTGCATGCCAGAAGGTAAGGACCACTGGGAGCTATCTTAGAGGATGCCTATGACAAGGCTGTTTCACAATGTACTATATATAATATATTAATCAATAATTAAATTATTATATATATAATCTATACATCTCTATAAATGATACAAAAATCTCAATATCATATACTTGCTTCAAACATTATATTATACTGTTGGTGATTTTTCAAGTAGGTATACTCATTGGTTTTTTATTTTGTTTGTTTTCTTAAACATCTTTATTGGAGTATAATTGCTTTACAACGGTGTGTTAGATTCTGCTTTATAAAAATGTGAATCAGTTATATATATACATATATATGTCCCCATATCTCTTCCCTCTTGCGTCTCCCTCCCTCCCACCCTCCCACCCTCCCTATCCCATCCCTCTAGGTGGTCACATAGCACCGAGCTGATCTCCCTGTGCTATGTGGCTGCTTCCCACTAGCTATCTATTTTACATTTCGTAGTGTATATATGTCCATGCCACTCTCTCACTTTGTCCCAGCTTACCCTTCCTGTTCCCCATATCCTCAAGTCCATTCTCTAGTAGGTCTGTGTCTTTATTCCCGTCTTGCCCCTAGGTTCTTCATGACCTTTTTTTTTTAGATTACATATATATGTGTTAGCATACAGTATTTGTTTTGCCCTTTCTTAATTACTTCACTCTGTACGACACACTCTGTGTCCATCCACCTCACTACAAATAACTCAATTTCTTTTCTTTTTATGGCTGAGTAATATTCCATTGTACATATGTGCCACATCTTCTTTATCCATTCATTTGTTGATGGACACTTAGGTTGCTTCCACGTCCTGGCTATTGTAAATAGAGCTGCAATGAATATTTTGGTACGTCACTGCTTTTGAATTATGGTTTTCTCAGGGTTTATGCCCAGTAGTGGGATTGCTGGGTCATATGGTAGTTCTATTTTTAGTTTTTTAAGGAACCTCCATACTGTTCTCCATAGTGGCTGTATCAATTTACATTGCCACCAACCGTGCAAGAGGGTTCCCTTTTCTCCACACCCTCTCCAGCATTTATTGTTTGTAGATTTTTTGATGATGGCCATTCTGACCGGTGTGAGATGATATCTCATTGTAGTTTTGATTTGCATTTCTCTAATGATTAAAGACATTGAGCATTCTTTCATGTGTTTGTTGGTAATCTGTATATCTTCTTTGGAGAAATGTCTATTTAAGACTTCTGCCCATTTTTGGATTGGGTTGTTTGTTTTTTTGACATTAAGCTGCATGAGCTGCTTGTAAATTTTGGACATTAATCCTTTGTCAGTTGCTTCATTTGTAAATATTTTCTCCCATTCTGGGGGTTGTCTTTTCATCTTGTTTATGGTTTCCTTTGCTGTGCAAAAGCTTTTAAGTTTCATTAGGTCCCATTTGTTTATTTTTATTTTTATTTCCATTTCTCTAGGAGGTGGGTCAATAAGGATCTTGCTGTGATTTATGTCATAGAGTGTTCTGCCTATGTTTTCTTCTAAGAGTTTGATAGTGCCTGGCCTTACATTTAGGTCTTTAATCCATTTTGACTTTATTTTTGTGTATGGTGTTAGGGAGTGTTCTAATTTCATTCTTTTACATGTAACTGTCCAGTTTTCCCAGCACCACTTATTGAAGAGGCTGTCTTTTCTCCACTGTATATTCTTGCCTCCTTTATCAAAGATAAGGTGACCATATGTGCATGGGTTTATCTCTGGGCTTTCTATCCTGTTCCATTGATCTATATTTCTGTTTTTGTGCCAGTGGCATACTGTCTTGATTACTGTCGTTTTGTAGTATAGTCTGATGTCCCGGAACCTGATTCCTCCAGCTCCGGTTTTCTTTCTCAAGATTGCTTTGGCTATTCAGGGTCTTCTGTGTTTCCATACATATTGTGAAATTTTTTGTTTGAGTTCTGTGAAAAATGCCAGTGGTAGTTTGATAGGGATTGCATTGAATCTGTAGATTCCTTTGGGTAGTATAGTCATTTTCACAATGTTGATTCTCCCACTCCAAGAACATGGTATATTTCTTCATCTATTTGTATCATCTTTAATTTCTTTCATCAGTGTTTTATAATTTTCTGCATACAGGTCTTTTGTCTCCTTAGGTAGGTTTATTCCTAGATATTTTATACTTTTGTTGCAATGGTAAATGGGAGTGTTTTCTTAATTTCACTTTCAGATTTTTCAACATTAGTGTATAGGAATGCAAAAGATTTCTGTGCATTAACTTTGTATCCTGCTACTTTACCAAATTCATTGATTAGCTCTAGTAGTTTTCCGGTAACATCTTGAGGATTCTCTACGTATACTATCATGACATCTGCAAACAGTGACAGCTTTACTTCTTCTTTTCCAATTTGGATTCCTTTTATTTCTTTTTCTTCTCTGATTGCTCTGGCTAAAACTTCCAAAACTATGTTGAATAATAGTGGTGAGAGTGGGCAACCTTGTCTTTTTCCTGATCTTAGTGGAAACGGTTTCAGTTTTTCACCATTGAGGACGATGTTGGCTATGGGTTTGTCATATATGGCCTTTATTAGGTTGAGGAAAGTTCCCTCTATGCCTACTTCCTGGAGGGTTTTTAATCATAAATCCGTGTTGAATTTTGTCGAAAGCTTTCTCTGCATCTATTGAGATGATCATATGGTTTTTCACTTTCAATTTGTTAATATGGTGTATCACATTGATTGATTTGCATATATTGAAGAATCCTTGCATTCATAGGATAAACCCCACTTGATCATGGTGTGTGATCCTTTTAATGTGCTGTTGGATTCTGTTTGCTAGTATTTTGTTGAGGATTTTTACATCTATGTTCATCAGTGATATTGGCCTCTAGTTTTCTCTCTTTGTGACATCTTTGTCTGGTTTTGGTATCAGGGTGATGGTGGCCTCGTCGAATGAGGTTGGGAGTGTTCCTCCCTCTGTGATGTTTTGGAAGAGTTTGAGAAGGATAGGCATTAGCTCTTCTCTAAATGTTTGATACAATTCACCTGTGAAGCCATCTGGTCCTGGGCTTTTGTTTGTTGGAAGATTTTTAATCACAGTTTCAATTTCAGTGCTTGTGATTGGTCTGTTCATATTTTCTATTTCTTCCTGGTTCAGTCTCGGAAGGTTGTGCATTTCTAAGAATTTGTCCATTTCTTCCAGGTTGTCCATTTTATTGGCATACAGTTGCTTGTAGGAATCTTTCATGATCCTTTATATTTCTGTAGTGTCAGTTGATACTTCTCCCTTTTCATTTCTAATTCTATTTATTTGAGTCTTCTCCCTTTTTTTCTTGATGACTCTGGCTAATGGTTTATCAATTTTGTGTATCTTCTCAAAGAACCAGCTTTTAGTTTTATTGATCTTTGCTATCATTTCCTTCATTTCTTTTTCATTTATTTCTGATCTGATCTTTATGATTTCTTTCCTTCTACTAACTTTGGGGTTTTTTTGTTCTTCTTTCTCTAGTTGCTTTAGGTGTAAGGTTAGGTTGTTTGAGATGTTTCTTGTTTCTTAAGGTAGGATTGTATTGCTGTAAACTTCCCTCCTAGAACTGCTTTTGCTGTATCCCATAGGTTTTGGGTCATCATGTTTTCATTGTCATTTATTTCTAGGTATTTTTTGATTTCCTCTTTGATTTCTTCAGTTATCTCTAGGTTATTATTTTTTCCTCATAGCGTTGTGGTCGGAAAAGATACTTGATACGATTTCAATTTTCTTAAATTTACCAAGGTTTGATTTGTGACCCAAGATATGATCTATCCTGGAGAATGATCCATAAGCACTTGAGAAGAAAGTGTATTCTGTTGTTTTTGGATGGAATGTCCTATAAATATCAATTAAGTTCATCTTGATTAATGTATCATTTAAAGCTTGTTTCCTTATTTATTTTCATTTTGGATGATCTGTCCATTGGTGAAAGTGGGGTGTTAATGTCCCCTACTATGATTGTGTTACTGTCGATTTCCCCTTTTATGGCTGTTAGTATTTGCCTTATGTATTGAGGTGCTCCTATGTTGGGTGCATAAATATTTACAATTGTTATAACTTCTTCTTGGATTGATCCCTCGATCATTATGTAGTGTCCTTCTTTGTCTCTTGTAATAGTCTTTGTTTGAAAATCTATTTTGTCTGATATGAGAATTGCTACTCCAGCTTTCTTTTGATTTCCATTTGCATGGAATATCTTTTTCCATCCCCTCACTTTCAGTCTTTATATCTCCCTAGGTCTGAAGTGGGTCTCTTGTAGACAGTATATATATGGGTCTTGTTTTTTTTTTATCCATTCAGCCAGTCTGTGTCTTTCAGTTGGAGAATTTAATCCATTTACATTTAAGGGAATTATCGATATGTATGTTCCTATTACCATTTTCTTAATTGTTTTAGGTTTCTTACTGTAGGTCTTTTCCTTCTCGTGTGTTTTGTGCCTAGAGAAGGTCTTTTAGCATTTCTTGTAAAGCTGGTTTGGTGGTGCTGAACTCTCTCAGCTTTTGCTTGTCTGTAAAGGTTTTAATTTCTCCATCAAATCTGAATGAAATCCTTGCTAGGTAGAGTAATCTTGGTTGTAGTTTATTCCCCTTTGTCACTTTAAATATGTCCTGCCACTCCCTTCTGACTTGCAGAGTTTCTGCTGAAAGATCAGCTGTTAACCTTATGGGGATTCCCTTGTGTGTTATTTGTTGTTTTTCCCTTGCTGCCTTTAATATTTTTTCTTTGTATTTAATTTTTGATAGTTTGATTAATATGTGTCTTGGCGTATTTCTCCTTGGATTTATCCTGTATGGGACTCTCCATGCTTCCTGGACTTGATTAACTATTTCCTTTCCCATATTAGGAAGTTTTCAACTATAATCTCTTCAAACATTTTCTCAGTCCCTTTCTTTTTCCCTTCTTCTTCTGGGACCCCTATAATTCGAATGTTGATGCATTTAATGTTGTCCCAGAGGTCTCTGAGACTGTCCTCAATTCTTTTCATTCTTTTTCTTTACTCTGCTCTGCAGTAGTTATTTTGACTATTTTATCTTCCAGGTCACTTATCCATTCTTTTGCCTCAGTTATTCTGCTATTGATCCCTTCTAGAGAATTTTTTAATTTCATTTATTGTGTTGCTCATCACTTTTTGTTTGCTCTTTAGTTTTTCTAGGTCCTTATTAAACGTTTCTTGTATTTTCTCCACTCTATTTCCAAGATTTTGGATCATTTTTACTGTCATTATTCTGAAATCTTTTTCAGGTAGACAGCCTATTTCCTCTTCATTTGTTAGGTCTGGTGGGTTTTTGCCTTGCTTCTTCATCTGCTGTGTGTTTCTCTGGCTTCTCATGTTGCTTAACTTACTGTGTTTGGGGTCTCCTTTTCACAGGCTGCAGGTTCGTAGTTCCCGTTGTTTTTGGTGTCTGCCCCCAGTGGCTACAGTTGGTTCAGTGGGTTGTGTAGGCTTCCTGGTGGAGGGGACTAGTGCCTGTGTTCTGGTGAATGAGGCTGGATCTTGTCTTTCTGGTGGGCAGGTGCACATCTGGTGATGTGTTTTGGGAGGTCTGGGCCTTATTATGATTTTAGGCAGCCTCTCCGCTAATGGACGGGGTTGTGTTCCTGTCTTGCTAGTTGTTTGGCATAGAGTGTCCAGCACTGTAGCTTGCTGGTCGTTGAGTGGAGCTGGGTCTTGGTGTTGAGATGGAGATCTCTGGGAGATTTTCGCCATTTGATATTACTTGGAGCTGGGAGATCTCCTCTGGACCAATGTGCTGAACTTGGCTCTCCCACCTCAGAGGCACAGCCCTGATGCCTGGCTGGAGCACCAAGAGCTCCAGCTTCATTCACACGGCTCAGAATAGAAGTGAGAAAAGAAAGAAGGAAGAAGATAAAACAAAATAAAGAAAATAAAACAAAGTTATTAAAATAAAAAAATTTTTAATAAAAGAAAAAAGAAAGAAAGAAGAGAGCAACCAAACAGGAAAACAAATCCACTAATTATAACAAGTGCTAAAAACTATACTTAAAAAAGAGAAAAAAAAAAAAAAAAGGAGAGACAGAACCCTGGGTCAAATGGTAAAAGCAAAGCTATACAGACAAAATCACACACAGAACCATACATACTCGCAAAAAGAGAAAAAAGGAAATATATATATATATATATATATATATATATATATATATATATATATATATATATATATATATATATATATATCGTTGCTCCCAAAGTCCACCTCCTCAATTTGGGATGACTCGTTGTCTATTCATGCATTCCACAGATGCAGGTACATCAAGTTGATTGTGGAGATTTAATCCACTGCTTCTGAGGCTGCTGGGAGAAATTTCCCTTTCTCTTCTTTGTTCGCACAGCTCCCAGGGTTCAGCTTTGGATTTGGCCCCACCTCTGCCTGTAGGTCACCTGAGGGCATCTGTTCTTTACTCAGACAGGACGGGGTTAAAGGAGCAGCTAATTCGGGGGCTCTGGCTCACTCAGGCCGTGGGGAGGGAGGGGCATGGAGTGCGGGGCGTGCCTGCGGCGTCAGAGGCCGGCGTGACGTTGCACCAGCCTGAGGCGCACCGTGCGTTCTCCTGGGGAAGTTGTCCCTGGATCCCGGGACCCTGGCAGTGGTGGGCTGCACAGGCTCCCCAGAAGGGAGGTGTGGATAGTGACCTGTGCTCGCAAACAGGCTTCTTGGCGGCGGCAGCAGCAGCCTTAACGTCTCATGCCTGTCTCTGGGGTCCGCGCTGATAGCCGTGGCTCGCACCCGTCTCTGGAGCTCCTTTAAGCGGCACTCTTAATCACCTCTCCTCGCGTACCAGGAAACAAAGAGGGAAGAAAAAGTCTCTTGCCTCTTCGGCAGCTCCAGACATTTTCCCGGACTCCCTCCTGGCTAGCTGTGGCGCACTAGACCCCTTTAGGCTGTGTTCACGCCGCCAGCCCCAGTTCTCTCCCTGCGCTCCGACCGAAGCCCGAGCCTCAGCTCCCAGCCCCACCCGTCCCGGCGGAAGAGCAAACAAGCCTCTCGGGCTGCTGAGTGCTGGTCGGCACCGGGCCTCTGTGCGGGAATCTCTCTGCTCTGCCCTCCGCACCCCTGTGGCTGCGCTCTCCTCCATGGCTCCGAAGCTTCCCCGTTCCGCCACCGCAGTCTCCGCCCGCGAAGGGGCTTCCTAGTGTGTGGAAACCTTTCCTCCTTCACAGCTCCCTGTCACTGGTGCAGGTCCCATCCCTATTCTTTTGTCTCTGTTTATTCTGTTTTCTTTTGCCCTACCCAGGTACGTGGGGAGTTTCTTGCCTTTTGGGAGGTCTGATGTCTTCTGCTTATGTTCAGTAGGTGTTCTGTAGGAGTTGTTCCACATGTAGGTGTATTTCTGATGTATTTGTGGGGAGGAAGGTGATCTCCACATCTTACTCTTCTGCCATCATGAAGCCATCTACTCATTGGTTTTTAAAAGTTACTCACACCTGGCTTATAATTCCTTTGTGTTGATACACCTTTATATCACATTCTGAAATCTGAGATAGCACACCTTGTATTATAAAATCTGTTCTCCGTTACATAGGAAGTATTATACTTACATTACAAATGCATACCAGTAAAACCTAGGGAGCCTGTGATTTCTGAATAAAACAGAAGTTTCTGTCTAGAGCAGAGAGGGCAAATAGATTTCAACTCACTTTCTCAAGTGTTGTTTGTGAAGAATTCTGAAGCTATATTCAACCTCACTGATATGTCTTTTTTTTTTTTTTTTTTGTCTGCGTTGGGTCTTCGTTGCTGCACACGGACTTTTCTCTAGTTGCAGTGAGCGAGGGCTATTCTTCCTTGTAGTGCATGGGTTTCTCATTGTGGTGGCTTCTCCTGTTGCGGAGCACAGGCTCTAGGTTCACGGGCTTCAGTAGTTGCGGCGCATGGGCTCAGTAGTTGTGGTGCACGGGCTTAATTGCTCCACGGCATGTAGGATCTTCCCGGACCAGGGATCAAACCCATGTCCCATGCATTGGCAGGTGGACTCTTAACCACTGCGCCACCAGGGAAGTCCCTGATATTTGTCTTGATGCATCAGAGATGTCTGCTGTGGGTGCCGGGGGAAGAAACGTGTGGGACACATACCACATCTTTTCAGTCTTTGATCTTCTAGAGCATATTGCCAACACAGGAACTCTGCCAGGATGAACAGTAATAATGCAAATCATAGGTTGGAATGACAGAATAAACAGTGACACTCCCCCCCAGTAGTTCTTATGAGATAGTCAGTATTTAAGAGCTTTGCCTTTATGACTTCAAAGGAAAACTGATTTCCAATAGGCATGTTTTGTCTCATATCTTTCCACTCAGAGTTCATTAACAACCCTAAATGATTGTCCGAACAGCCTATTAGGTTGTTTCCAGGTAGGAAAGAATGTAGATCATAACCTATGTATGAATGAAATTTGTCATTGTCAGCCTACTGTATTAATTAAAGGCTTAAGTTACATTGTATCATCTCATTTATAAAATAAATTTAAAAATGGAAAACACAAAAGGAAAAATTTGAGATTGTTTTTCTTACCTCCAACCTTATTTTGCACGTAGAGTCCATGTTAGGTAATTCTAATGTGATTAAAAATTAAGGAGACTGGGGAAGGGAGGGTGGAGAGGGAGGGATGGTTTCTGGATGGGAAATAAAAAGCTACTACTTTTAACTTTTCCTAAATCCTTAGCAGATGATTTTAGCTCCACTGTAGTAGGTACTGTCAGGAGCCCTCCCTCTTAAGACCTCGTTAATTTGGCTGCTTTGATTAATTTTAGATGAGTTAAGAAATAGCCATGGACAGACTACTGAAGTCTAGGGCTCACTTGATGAGATGTCAGGGCAATTTCTATGTACCTAACTTCAGCGTAGATAAGGGAAATGGGGGTAAGCTCCTCACTGCCTTTGCATGTATGGCAATCCTGAGCATTTCATTCTTAATGAGACTATAATGAAGAAATCAACAGAGGACTTGAAGGAAGAAGTATGGAGCTTATTAAAATATTTTGTTCCCAAACAAAATATGATTCTAGCTATGATTAAATTGTAAGGTATTAAAAACACTAGTTTGGATGTACCCATCTATGTGATAACTGGTTTAGAATATCCAGTAACTAGTACAGTGCCTGGTATGTGTAGGGACTGAATAATTATTTATCAAATGAGTGAATACAGTCATGAGGAAGCAGTTGGTAGGGAAAAAATATGGGCTTAGTATCAGACAGACCTGGTTTCTAATGTTTACACCACCACTTTTGAGTGTGACCTTGGTATAATTAGTAGTATTTCGATTGTCTGTAACCCCTTTTCTCATCAAAAAACAAGGATAGTAGTTTATATCTCCCAGGCTTGTGTTGAGAATTGAATAAAATAACTCACCTGGCACAAGGTGAGTGCCTAATAGGTGTTCATTCCCCTTCCCTTCCCTTATATTATTCTACTGCTATTTGCCAGTGGAGGAGCTTTATACGACAGCATTTGCACAGCTGCAAATAGAAACCAGCAACCAAAACCTACACTTATACCTCTCCCCAGCCAGTCAGCAGCCCTGTGACAGGAGCAAAGAGGCTGCAGGGCTCAGGAGCCTGAGACAGCCTGCTCTGGATTTTCTATAAATATCTACAAAGGGGTGTAGCCATATGAAACTCTGTATGAGCAACTGTCATCTAAACAGAAGGCCAGCCAGCTGACCGAGGTTACTCAGAATGGCAAAGCCCACTGAAATGAATAAAATGTCCAGATCTAGATAGCCAACATCAAACTCTTTTTTCCCCTATTTAACCAATAACAGGTATAACTGAGGCAGGAAGCATGTTTTTTAGCATTTTGGGGGGATAATATAAGAAAATCCTTTGGGATTGTGTAAAGTACTTTGGAAATTCATCACCTTTCTAGGGTTATACTTTTATTTAGCCAGATATGGGATCTTCTCTGCCTCCAAGACCCTTTATTTAAATTTCTCAACAAATACTAACTTTTTTGTCACTGTCCCTTCCAAATTTGGTTGCTGGATTAGTCTGCTAGGGCTTCCATGACAAAATACCACAGACTGGGTGGCTTAAACTGGGTGAGAAATTTATTTTTCTCACAGTTCTGGAAGACAGAAGGCCAAGATCAAGATGACATCAGGATTGGTTTCTTGTGAGGCCCCTCTTCCTGGGATGTAGACAACTACCTCCTCACATGACCTCTTCTCTGTGTGCATGGAGAGAATGATCTGATGTGTCTTCCTCTTCTTACAAGGACACCAGTCCCATTGGACCAGGGCCTCACCCTCATGATCTCATCTAACCCTAATTACCTCCACAAAGGCCCCATTCTCCAAACACAGCCACATTAGGGTTTAGGACTGCAACATAGAATTGGGGGGTGGGGACACAATTCATTCTGTAACAGTTGCTTCTTCCTTAAATTACTTTCCATAGATCTCTAACACCTTTTTCTTCAGTCAGTTATATCCAGTACAATGTATTATAGCATATAATCTTTCTTCCTGTACATTTGCCAAGTTTCAGGCAAATTGCAAGAATTAATACAAACCAGTGCCCCTTCCCTCAAGCTCTAGGCTTTAGTGCGAGAAGTAGCTGAGGGGCAAGGGAGTATGGTAAGTAGAATAATGGCTCCCTGATAATATCCATGAGCTAATCCCCAAAATCTTTGGATATGTTAGGTTCCATGGTAAAGGGGCATTAAGGTTGCAGGTGGAATTAAGGTTGCTAATCAGCTGACCTTAAAATAGGGAGATTATCCTGGATTATCCATGTGGGTCCAGTCTAATCACATGAGTCCTCAGCAGTAGAAGAGGGAGCCAGAAGGAAAGAGTCAGAAAGAGATATGACAATGGAAGCAGGGTCAGAGATATGTTGTGTTGCTGACTTGGAAGATGGAGGCCACAAGCCATGGAATGTGGGTGGCCTTTAAAAGCTGGAAAAACAAGGAAACGGATTCTCCCCTAGAGCCTCCAGAACGAAATTTTGCCTTGCCAACCTCTTGATTTGAGCCCAGTGAGAACCGTGGCAGACTTCTGAGCTACAGAACAGTTAGCCAGTAAATTAGCATTGTTTTAAGCCACTACATTCGTGGTCATTTGTTACTGCACCAAGAGAAAACTAATACAGGAAGTTAGAAGTGAAGGAGAGAGGGTGATGCTTATGATGGACCTAGAATGTGTCAGGCATAAAACTAGGGGATTTATATGTTTTCTCTCTTAACACTATCGAGGAAGGTCTTACATGTTTTCTAGATTGGGAAACAGACTCAGAGTTTAAGTAACTTTCCCAGAGGCATACAAATAACCCAGTTAATGCCTGGGCAATACGGAATTTCAGACCAGGTCCGTGAAGCTGATACAAAAAGATAGTGACCATGGTCTGCATCTAAGCCTGAGATCTACTATTGTGTGACCTTGGATAGGGCACTGGGACTCTCTTAGCCTCAATTTCTTCAATTGCCACATGATGTGAAAAGTTTAAGACTGCTGGAGAAGCAGGTGTCACACAAATAATTTTTATTCATACTGAATAAAGTTTTTATGAATTTTATGATAAATTATTTTTAAATGCTTTAGAGATAGAAACTATGATCATCGAATTAATCAGTCAATACATCTTTAATTATTTCATCTTGTAAAGCTAAAGACCTCTTTTCAGGTGGTCTCATTTAATCGAACCCAAAGCCTCCATATATATTGTTGTTGAAACCAACCCATATAATAGAGCCTCAGAGAGGAATATAACATAATGGTAAAATTCTCAGAAGTCAGATTTGGATCCAGATGCTGGCTCTAACATTTACCAGTTTTATGACCTGGAGTAAGTTATTTCACCTCTCTCAGTGTTAGCTTCCTCATATATAAAATGAGGATAATAAATATAACTGTCTCTCCTTTAAAATATAAATATATATAATATATAAAATATAAACATAATATAAATATGTAAATTAGGATATATAATATTTACAGAATATAAGTTTCTAAAAAACAGTTAAGCCCATTTATTCACAAGTCCAAGGTGGCACCATTAGAAGCAATCAGTATGTAAAGTTCATGAGAGAACTGTAAAGGTTGATGGCATATATGGTTTTTATCCCATAATTTTTTACTGTAATTGAAGGTTTCTGTGTTATAGCACTCACTCCCAAGTGGCTTTTGCACTTAGCATTATGGAGTCAATAATACTGACAAAACACCTCAAGAGTTTAAAGATGGTCTCATGTGGAACCCCTCCAAGTCCCCAGTTTTGTGATGCTCAGTTTTCTAATATCATACGTATATTTATAGCTTTATATTTTTAGTGTAATCAGCTTAACTTTGATAAAAAAATAATACTAGGATAAGTATAAAATAAGTTGAAGTATGTTTCAAATAATTTTAGGGTTTTTTTTTAAGATTTCAAATTTGGCAATTAAAAAAATACATTTAGTTAGATGTTTATTAAACTTATTGGATAAATTAAATGAAAGCCTTATAACTTGTATTACAATTCTTACCATTTTAATAAGAACATTAAATTTTTAAATATCTTCTACATTTCATGCACTTCTACTCATAAGTGGGAATTTAATATGGAAACTTTGGCAATGATCTTGCAAACTTGCTTCTAATTAAATTTAGTTTCCATTAATCTATATTCTGACAGTCTTTTGATTACTAACATATTTCAAGTAGCCTGAAAATATGTATTTATTACCCGCTTTTTGTATTTTAGAAAGACAAGCTCTTTGGTTTGTAAAAAGTTGTACATATATTTAATGGGAAAGTAATAGTCATGGCTTCATCTTGAAATACTCTCTTGAAGTCATTTAGAGTAACACTAGCTGCTGTTACAAACCGTGCTTTTCAGTGGCTTAACACTCACACACCAGTCAGTGCGGGAATCCCTGGTCGATGGGTGGCTTTTCTTTTCTTTGGGTAGTGATTTTGAGACCCCAGCTCCTTCCAGTTCATGGCTCTGCTATCCCCTAGGGCCTCTGAGTTCTCTGCATTCAGTTATGGATGAGGCGTGAGAACAGAGAAGGCATTCCAGCGCTGTTCTTGAAAACCCCTGGTCCACAAGACGTAAACATCAACTCTCTCCCCTTCCACTGGTGGGAATTAGTTACATGCTCACATAAGGATGTACGGAGAGCTGAGAAATGTAGTCTCTGCCTGGGAGCAGCCTCCTGATAACAACTCTACAGTGTGGAATGGAGAACATAAATTTTGGTGGACACTGCCAAAGGGGGTATATGAGAATGTACAAATACACCAACTACAGAATTTTATAAAATTGTTTATTATTATCTAATAGTCCAGTGTCTAGGTACCAGTGTCAGTAGGACATGTTCTTAGAGGTCTTCTGAATTTTTTTATTCTATCATAATCCAAAACAGCATCAATTTTTAAAGGTTACCCAAAGCTATAGTCTGAGACCATAGAAATATTTTCTTTTTTTGAAAAATGTATCACCTTTGGACTTGGTATGTTTTTGCCTCTGTACAATAATTGACAGCAATCTAAGCCTGTGTATATTACTTCAAAAAATATAATTCATATTTTTTCAGGACTTTTCAGTGTTCATTTTTTACAAGTCTAGCGATGTAATTTTTTCCAATATTATTCATAAGTAATATATTACTGTAGCTTTAGATTCTTGTAGCATAATGTAATATCTAGACCTAAAGATTTTTTAATTAATTGGATTATTTAATTGCAAAATATATCTGATATATTTTTTATAGAGAATGCCATAAATATAGAATAGAAATAAAATTTGTCTTCAAGAATGTAAAGATTTGGGGCTTCTCTGGTGGCGCAGTGGTTGAGAGCCCGCCTGCCGATGCAGGGGACACGGGTTCGTGCCCCGGTCCAGGAAGATCCCACATGCCGCGGAGCGGCTAGGCCCACGAGCTATGGCCGCTGAGCCTGCGCATCCGGAGCCTGTGCCCCGCAACGGGAGAGGCCACAACAGTGAGAGGCCCGCATACCGCAAAAAATAAAAATAAAGAATTTAAAGATTTGAATGGGATCCTGCTAATGTTTGATCAGAGCCTCGCTGGATTTCCAAATGCCTAATTACAAAATTCTCAAAGTATTCTGTGCTATTTACAGAGTTCATTAATGGGAAATACTCATTTTGATTTTAGGAGTATATTTCCAAAGTTATGTAAGAGGGAACTCTTTATATATCAGTGGAAATAAACTGCTTGCAATTTTCTCTTAAACATGTTTTGGAATGGATACTTTCTATTACTAATCTGTAGTCATTCTCATAACCAGTGTCTGACAAGATTACATGCTGCCTCACCAAGGTTTGGTGACTTTTTTATAATTTTATTGACATGGTTCACTTTCTGTTCTTCCCTTCTGATTTGTTTTCAATTGGGAATATTTTTTACTAAATCTTTTATTTTCATTACTACTTGAAGCTTATGGCCAGTTATAAAATTTTTCAGTGATTCCAAGTACTGATACCAGAAACATTTTGGATTAACATATTTATTTGTCTTTATTTTCTGGTTCATATGAATATTATATACATAAGATTACCCTGCTCTCTGTAAAAAAAGGACATTGTAAGTTAATTACTTTGGCTTATTATTCTGCAGCTTTATCTTAAATAGATAATATATGCAATCTTGCTAAATTCACAATAACATATAAATAGTATCATTTACAATGGAAGATTAACAAAAGAGCCTCTTTCTTCATCACAGACTATTATAAGAATGAATTTCTACAAAACTTGTGTTCTTTTTGTCTTTAAACCACTTTTCTCTTAACTGGCTGTCCTAAATTTTTATTTAGAAAGAAAGCATTTTGCATGCTAGGAGGTAAGAAACATAAGGAAGGTAATTATAATGGAATTTAAATAATTCACTTACTTTTCTTTGGCAATAAAATAAAGCATGTTCTCTTAGGGTTTATTTTTTTTATGAGCTCTAAAATATGTCCTTCAAATTACTAATATTATAAAATAAACCACACAACACTGTCATCTTCCCAGCTCAAATATTACTGTTTTCCAACAACAGATTTGGCAGTCATTCAGAGGCAAGTAGTATTAGGCTTTTTAGATTTTCAAATATATCTGAACTGCTGTTGATTACTCCGCAAATCAGGTCAGATACACTCTCTGCAGGAACATTTCCCAGAGGTACTGTATGTTCAAATGGAAGATTTTCATGTTTCACAGTCAGCCTCATTTATTTTCCAGACCTCTAAATTTTTCAAACTAAGTAGCAGCATCCCACTTTGTGAACAATGGGGTCTTTATTAATTAAACAGAGTCAACAGGGTTGATGTATTCTCTCTCTTCTCAGTTGAATTACCAAGCACACAAATCAGAGAGGAAATATTTCTAATAGTAGAATGTTCTCCAAGCCAGTAAATCTGGGATTATCTCATCATACCGATTATGTCAAAGCTCTTTAGTCACCATGCTCACCAGGACATAAAATTGAATCGTATACACACAAATGGCCCCGTTCCAGCATCACAGGAAGAATTCCAAGTTTTTCTTACAATATTCAGGAAGCCCTAATTATTAACAAAAAACAAAAAAACAGCCATGATCATTATTGAATATCTACTCTTCACCAGGCACTTTACATGCATTACCTGTGTTTTAGAAGCATTGGTTCTGGATGTGTTTTATTTTTTCTAGTGATTGGCTATTGTATTTGCATGTTTGGCGCTAAGGTGTGTGTTTTTCAATTGTGTACAGAGAAGTGTATTATGAACATAAGATTAATCATTTAATATTTTATGGTATTATTTTGTATTTGGAGAAAGATCAGATGTTGACTTGTTGATTAAAAAGTGCCAAATGAAGTTTACTGTCAAGGATGACTTTCTGGCAGAACTTTCTAATGTTCATTGTTCAGAGTCTATAACTACATTTTCTTCTTAAACATTTTACTTTTGCTTATTTTATATTATCAATTCAGTGGAATGTCCATATATGGGCAGTTATAATATTTCAAACGTGAGAATTTTTTTTAACTCACATAAGAAAGTGTGTACCCGACCTTACCCCTCAGGTAATTAATTGTGCCTGTTTTTCTTCCTTTCCAGCCTCCCCAGTTAAGGAGCATTGTAGGGGAGGAAGGATTTATAATAATCTAAATTAAAGTCTCTTCTTTGGACTAACATATTATAAATGTGCTGATAAACAGTAAAGTAAATATACTAAGATATCCCATCAAGCTTTTTCCTTTCAGTTTTAAACAGGTACGTTGTACGGGACAATGTGTCCTCATTTCCCCTTGCAGTGGTATTCTAGCCCTCTGTGTTATACTCACTGGTAATTCTTTAAAACCACTTTCAATTTAGGCAGCTTTCCAGCTTTACAAAAGCCTTGAAATGAAGTTAACCTGTGCAGAATCAAATGCTTTGTAAGTTTAGCCTCCATAATAAGAAATCGCACTAAACCATTTTAAAGAGGTAATAGTAACATGGATTACTGTCAAGAGAATAACTATTCTTTGTATCACTTAACCACACTCTGAGGTTTTGAAACTATGAAGATATCTGGGCCTTGCCACATCTACCTCCATCTTAAACAACTTAAGTGCATTTACTCTATCGTGAAACTATAAGTGATCTTCTTCCATGGAAAGCTGCATTTTCAATATTTAAACAGAAGAGTTGAACAATTTGTTTTGGGGGATAGGGATAGAATTTAGAATATAGGACTGAAAACAAACCAAATCCAGTAATAACAGTGAAACTGACCATTGGTGCTAAGTGCAACATTTCAGTTATTGTCATCAACAGGCACTAAAGTAAGTGCCTCTTTGTGACAGATCCCAAATTGTGCTCAAAGGCACACTCGTCCCATGAGTGCTAATAGGGCATGTTAGTTTGAGTAATATTGTAAACTCTTGGAGAGTTGTAAGACACATTAGTATATTTAGGGCTCTGGGAAATCCTACAGTAAAAAAAACCTACTTAACTATGTTTAAACTAGTGTATCTCGAAGTTATTTGACCATAGAATTCTCTTCTTCACATAATATGTATTAAAAACCCTTATAACACACTTCAGAAATGTTATTCTGTAATATTTTAGGAAGTAGGAGATACTTTGAGATCCACAATCTTATTTGACCCTCATAAGTGCCAGCCCTCAGAGGGACTTGATCTAAGACATGATGCTTCTCTGAGGTTGAGTTTGGGTAGGATGGGGGCAGGGGAAACTGATCTAGGATGGATAGGGCAGCGAGGTAAGCCAGGGCTAGAACAAGGATCCAAGGAGAAGGAATAAGTCATCCTATTCCAGAAGCTGTCTGTCCAGGACTCAGGAGCTGGGCAGATAGTGGTGGATTTAGGCGAGTCATCCAGCTGAAGGCTGGGAGTTGGATACTAGGTCTAAAAAACACCATGCATCAGGTAGGGGCACAAGTAGTGATGTTTCACCACTTCCTGAACATGCCCCATATATTTGTACATCCTTCCTTACCTCTGCTTGTGTTCTTCCCCGAAACGCCTAGTTACTTGTTCTGAGAATATGTTAGGTACCATAGACTCAGAGATAAGAAACAGCTCCTGCCCTAAAGGAGCTTTGTATGCAGTACAAAGGCCTAAAAATAAACAGGCATTTGTAATATGGTATAAGAGATAAGGCCATGGGCACAGATTGGAGGAATCTAGAGGGAGATTTGGTTCTTTAGAATTAGCTTGAGTTAGCTGAATAAACAAAACGGGAAGGGGGAAGATTGTAGCAGAGAAGAAAGTATTGTTGAGGCAGGTAAGAAACAAGGTATTTCATACTATGGAATATGTATTTGATCCAGAAGGCATTAGTTGGCACTGAATTTTTAGCAGGTGAGCAGCAGTGTATGATCTGTCATTTAGGAAGATCTCTTGGCTGGAGTGGAGGATGAATTAAAAAACTAGAACAGAGGCAAAGAGACAAGCTGTTTCAGTGACCCAGGCCATAGCGTTGGAAAAGGAGAAAGGAAAAGATTCCAGAGATGTTACAGAAAGACAATCACAGGACTTGCTGATGGATAAAGAAGAGCGAGGAGTCAAAGATGACACATTCTCCTGCATTCTTTTGTTTTTGATTTTGTTTTTACCAAAGAATAAAGAAAAAAATGGGTTTTGTTGAACCTAAAAACGTATCTAAGACTTTTAAAAACTATTGGATCCAGTTCCAACAGCTTCCTAATTCAGGAGACTGCAGTAGGGTGGAAGCAGTGTCGCTGAGGGATCACTGCTTGCACGGTGGGTAGAAGTACAGTCTTTCAGATTGTAATTGTATCCCTTTTTCTTCCCAAGTCACGTAACACAGACTACATCCTGGATGCATCCCGTGATGAGCGCACTGACCCTGTCCTGCTCAGAGGAGAACGAAGAGGATTGCTCCAGAGAACTTCCTGACCAGAAGAATTGATGGTTTTCTGTGGGAAGCTGCGGTCCATGGTCTTCTGGCATCTCCATCGATGTGGAGGACTCTGACACGCGACATCTAAAATAGGAGTAAACCACACACTATTTAGTGAAGTGAAATGGAGATTGAATTTAAGCTATTTTTGTAAAACTTTTTGGTATAACTGTATACATTTACAAAATTAATTGCCACTACAGTAGTTCTTTAGGAATAATCTAGTCCTGTTTTTGAAATCATATGTAATTAGATTTTATAATATATATAATTTTTCATATGTAATTTTATAGTTAGTTCTTTATAGAATATCAGACACAGTGGTTTTTATAATTAAGACATATTGAAAACTATGTGAACATAGTGAAACACTTCATTTATCTGGTAATTCACTAACCTCTTATATGCGTACCTTAGGAAAGTGATTTAAGCAAGTTTTCCACAGGCCACTGGATATATAGCTTACATCTTTATGATGCTTTCTAATTTACAAAATGCTTTTCAGACCCTGTTTTATGTAAACCATACAACACGCCTGTGAGGCAACTCCACTGGGTATTTTTCAGTTAGGAAAAGGGCAGTTCAGAGAAATGAAGCACCTTGTCCTGGAGCTGAGGCTCACACCCTCACCTTCCGATTCCATGTCCAGGCCCCTTTGCCCCACACCCTGCTGTCCCTGCAGAGGCAGGTCGCAGCCCGACACACAGGGTCGCATGTCTCTGTTGATGCAGCTGAGCTCCACAGCTGTGTACCCCTGGGGCCACAGAGACTCAGGGGGCACTTGTTCATTCAAACATGGCCCCCACCCAACCTTATGGTTCTCCTATAAACCCTTCCCCCAAACACTCACCAAGCAGGGGCATGGCTTTGTGACGTTGATTCAATGGGCTTCTTTCAGCAGCTCACATTTTTCTAAAGTAAAGGGACCGACTCCCTCGTGGGATTTGCCCTGCTGGGTTGTCCTTGCCAGAGGGAGTGTTGAGGGGAGCTGATGAATAGAGGGGCATCTGGAATCTATGTATCAGAAAAGACATCCTTGAACTCCTCTGCTGTGCATTCCAGACTGACCTCATTATTGCTGATATCAGCCTCCAGACCGATTATGCTTCTGATCTTATTTCATCTTATTGTAAGGATGCTACTAGACAGTTTTTGGAAGGAATGAGCCATTGACTTGGAGTGCTAAAGATTTTCTCTCCGTTTAATGATTGAAACCTGGGGCTGGGAAGTTGGGCTGGGGGGTGGGCAGGAAGGAGGAAGTCATTTTAAATGCTCTGGGCATTAAGTACCAACTGAATAACAAAAAGGGACTTATCCTTACACAGTATTATTATATAGTTAGGTGATATACTGTACTGAGGAAGCAAGTGAGCAAGAATCATTAATTAATCAGATTACTGTTCCCAAACCATCCGTGATAACACAGAGACGTTACCGTGTCTGTCTGGCCTCCTCTTCTCCCCACCACCACCACTGCTCTTCTTCCTTTCCCTCTTCCTCTCCTCACTCCCTTCTCTCTTTCTCTCTCTCCCGCCCTCCCCCCCTCTGAAATACAAGTAAGAAAAAGGAACTCAGAGCCTTGAGGATCACTTGACTCAGTGATTTTCAAACATCTTTTGGTGAAAAAGACTCATTTTTCAAGTGAATTCTTAAACAGAATCTCAATATTTGTAACAGATTTTTTTTTAATATTGCTGTCCTGCTTCAAACAAGATGGAGGCCTGAAACCCAATTAAAACAGCCCCCAGCACTGCTATGCAAACCTAAAACTCCTTAGAATATAGTGTCAGAATCATCCATTGTAACCATTTATATAGATGAGTAAACAGATCCTGAGAGCTCACACAGTGAGGTCAAACTTAGACCTAGATCTTGAGTCTCCTAGTCTACTACATTTCATATGGTATATTGTATCGGTCTATGTTGTAAATATATGTGTACATTATGCGCATGCACACATTCCTGAATATATGTAGGATTTATAATTCATGTCTTGAATGATAACATAAGTCAAATCCAGGCTGATAGGTAGTCATTAGCCCTGAGAAAAGTTTCAGAGTGGCTGGAGTAACTTGTGTTTCCTCTGACAGCTCTTTGAATATTAGGAAGCTGCAGGGAGACAAGTTTTGAGAGAAGGCCCTGAAGGAGCTCTTTCCTTGTGTCCCCCAGAGGTGAGTGAGATTCTCAAACACCCCAAGTTACTTTTATAAATTAGTATACCAAATTGATGGTATGAAGTGTCCCTCCCCTTCCTGGGAGTGTTTTTCTAATTTGTTTCTAGTGAGGAAGACACAGAAGATGCTCAAGTCACTTGGCATCAAGATCCTCAGGAAGCAGGTCACTGGCGGACGCCTCATAGGTTAACTTTACCATTTGGTGCCACTTTCCTTCCTGCTTCCTAATCGAATACCTAATGGAAAAGGCCTACAAAAATCGCAATGAAATTATTTATTGGGCATTTTGTGCCATACATTCGTGACAGATAATTTGCATGTATTATTTCATTATCTTCTTAAAACAACCCCATGAGGTAGAAACTATGATCATCTTCATTTTGTAAACAAGTTTAGGATTAGAGAGAGTTGCTGATCTTTGCCTCAGGGTGATTTATCACCTACGTGTGGAAACTGGGGCTCAAGGCAAGTCTTGCGGGGCCCATTCTCTTAAACCACTGCAGAGCCAGTTAGAGCCATTGTGTGTGACACTGGCAGCAGAGCTGGGGTCCGGGGGTCAGTTTTACAAAGAGGCAGATTCAAGTTCAGTGTGCTACGGAACTTCCTCGTAGTCAGAACACATCAGGAAAGAATTCCCCAGGAGTAAGTGGAAACTGTGTCCCAGGAAGTGTTCTGTCAGGCTGAACTCCTTACTGCAAGACTGTTGCTGAGGAGTTCAGGGTCTGAACTGGCTGGACCATTTGAGCACTGACTGAGATTTCTTCATCTTTATGCTTCTGTGACCTCTGAACCCACAGATGAATGCCCCAAGAGTTGCTCAAAGAAACATATGTTGGGGAGTCATTAAGAATCCTTATTCAATGCAAGTAGAATCCCCCAATTATTTCAGAGTGAGTTGACATTTATATAGCCCATCTTTCTTTAAGTCAACTCTATTGTTGTGGTCATTGTAAACTCTTCTCTGTTGACCCACTGACTCAGATTGTAGGATCTAAAACTCTCAATGTTCTTACATGCTTCCATCTCACTTTACTAAAGAGTGAGCTGGCTTAGCCTTCCTTACGTATTTAATCTCAGAATATTGACCGAGCACCAACAGTGAGCCAAGCACAGTACTAGGCACTATGGTGAAGTAGGGCAAAAGCCGATCATTTCCTGGTGTCTACTTACTGTTGGCTAAGAAGTTAAAAGCTTCTCAGGTAGTCAGAATTGAATAGCTTCTCTTTAATTTTTTTATTTTAAAAATAATCTATTTCCATTAAAAAAAGAATCAAGTAGTATGGAATTGAATAAAGTCAAAAGATAGCCTATCTCACTTTCCCAAGGTAGCTATCACTAATACTTTCATGAGAATTTTTACTCAAAGGAAATCATACTGTCAAGTATCTTTCTTTTGACTTACTATATTATGGTCATTTTTTTCATGGTGATACATAGATTAATGTTATACCTCAAATGTCTCCATAAAATATCACTACCCAGATAACACCTAATTTCTGTAGCCAACAATCTATTGATGAGCACTTAGACTAATTTAAATTGTCAGGCTTCCCTAGTGGCGCAGTTGTTGAGAGTCCGCCTGCCGATGCAGGGGACACGGGTTCGTGCCCCGATCCGGGAAGATCCCACATGCCGTGGAGTGGCTGGGCCCGTGAGCCATGGTCGCTGAGCCTGCGCGTCTGGAGCCTGTGCTCTGCATCGGGAGAGGCCACAACAGTGAGAGGCCCGCGTACCGCAAAAAATAAAATAAAATAAAATAAATAAATAAATAAAAATTTAAAAAGTAAAAATAAATTGTCTTCTGTTACTAACAATGCCACAGTGAACATTCTCATATTCATTGAATCCTTTTCCTCATACATCTATGTACTCTTATGCCAGTATGCCTATAGTGAGGATACATTCATAAAAGTAAATTACTACATCAAAGTTATGTTCATTTTAATTTTGGTATAAATTCACAAATTCTCCTCCATAAAAATAGGACCAATTTACACTACCAGCAATAGTGTATAAGAGCTTTTCTTCTCTATATTATAGAACCATTTTTTAGTCGAAAGACTGCCAATAACTTTTCTGATTGTTTTTGTTCTTAGAGTAATCCTTTTTCCATCACTATCTAAAGACCTGAATTTTTTCATCATTGGGTTTTAGTTGTCCCTTGAGAGCAGAGGCTGACTCTGTATATAGGGGAGTCTAGCAGTGATCAGTTCACTGTACGTCAAACACGTAATTACTGTCATCTTTTTATTTGAAAGTATTGACCTTTCCTACTTTATATATAATGGTGGCGAGGACCAATTTTTACTTTTTTATTTTATTTTTTTTAACATCTTTATTGGAGTATAATTGCTTTACAATGGTGTGTTAGTTTCTGCGTTATAACAAAGTGCATCAGCTATACATATACATATATCCCCATATCTCCTCCCTCTTTCATCTCCCTCCTATCCTCCCTATCCCACCCCTCTAGGGGGTCACAAAACACAGAGCTGATCTCCCTGTGCTATGCGGCTGCTTCTCACTAGCTGTCTATTTTATGTTTGGTAGTGTATATATGTCCATGCCACTCTCTCACTTCGTCCCAGCTTACCCTTCCCCCTCCCTGTGGAGGACAGACTTTTAAATTAGTTAACTGAGGTGAGAGGCCTTGGTAAAGTGCAAAGCACAATACAAACGAACTTTGAGCCTTGATTTCCCCATCTCTGTGAGGGGATAGTATTCCCCTGACTCTTCCCAAACCAGTTCAGCTCAGCAACCATTTCCTGAGCACCTGCGAGATGCAAGGTCTTGAAGATAACACACTGAGTAGTTCTGATTCCCAAATCAAGAAGCTCATAGTCTAAAACCCTTTTTTCCTTTCTTTCCTTTTCTCTCAAAAACCTTGTATTTTTCCTTAAAGGAGTGAGAAGTTAGGGGTTTGGTTAATAAGAACCCCTGAAGAGAGGCCCTTTATCACTCTCTTAAATTTGAATAATTCCAAAATAATATTAACAACACCCTTTGACTAGAAATAAAAGAAAAGGAACATACTGTATGAAGGGCCTCTCCAATAATAAATTTTAAGCAGCTGTAAAAATACAGAGTCAAATGATACTTTCATAAAGTATTTGCAAAATTAGAAAGTATTATCCTTTTTCTAGGGGGAAATGGACATTTTTATTTTCTTTGCTAAGTAAAATGCAACTATTTCAAAAGTCAACAAACTTGAATTTTACAACATACAGAACAAAAAGAACTAAGCTAACATTAAGACAACTTACATACTTTATTGCATATAAATTTTGAGGATGAAAAGAACTTTAAATAGAATACGCCCATGAAACTTAACTTTAGAAATAAAATCCCAAGATGTTTTAACTATAGCTATCCACATGTAATATCATTGTGCCTGCATGATGATTATGTAAATATTAAATGCAGTTCTGTATTTGCTTTCTTCATATGACTTTTTAACATTTAACTAATACTACTTTTTTTTTTTTTTTAAGTTTGAATTTCACTCTCAGCATACAGGGGTGGTCTGAGGGAAAATGCAATCAGATTAGTAGCTCTGACCCCTCTTCATTCCTGTTCCCCCATCACTAAAATATTATGTCACTTTACCCTGTTTATTCCTTATACATTATTTATCAATTTGTAATGATCTATTTGTGTTTTGTCTTCCTTAATAACGGGAGTAAGAATGAGAGTACGTTGCTTGATGACAGGGATTTATCTGTCTCATTCACCATTGTAGGAAGGATCTAGCACCATGGAGGAGGATCTAACACAGTGCCTGTCACATAGTAGGTGTTCAATGCATACTTGCCAAATTGAATGTATAATGTGCTGTCCATAGCTAAGACTTAGTTCCCACTTTAACTCTCATGCCCTTGTATTCCTTTATTCACTTTAAACACTGAGTGCTATCAGATGGCAAACACTGCAAAGTCCTAGAGATACAGTGCAAAACATATATGATCCTAGCCCCTATGTGATTTATATATATATATTTTTTTTTTTTTTTTTCTTTCTTTCTTTTTGGTACGCAGGCCGCTCACTGTTGTGGCCTCTCCCGTTGCGGAGCACAGGCTCTGGACGCGCAGGCTCTGTGGCCGTGGCTCACGGGCCTAGCTGCTCCGCGGCATGTGGGATCTTCCCGGACCGGGGCATGAACCCGTGTCCCCTGCATCGGCAGGCGGACTCTCAACCACTGCGCCACCAGGGAAGCCCGTGATTTATATTTTATGCAAAAGACATTCAACTGAAATTAACCAAAGCTTTTTAAACTTATTTTCTTTATTCCCCTTTTTTATTCCATAGCTGAACTTCTAGTCCATTTAATGTTCACTGTCTCAAGAAAGGTGTGTGGCATCAGAAAGCAGAGGAACACATGCTCTTTTAAGTTTCAAAAGTCTGGCTCCTTAGGGAGTTGGAAAGGATTCATGATTTAGATCAAAGATCTGAGAGCACATATGATGTGGAAGAGCAAGGCTTTCCTACTCCCTGTCCAGGAAATAATTCCCCTGGCTGTGGGAATTATTATTACACATGCTGTGTATAGGCAGATAGAGCCTTGGACTTCAGTGAGCTTCCTCTAGCCCAGTGTGGTCCAAACTGGAAGGTCATATTGATTCCCATGAACCCAAAAGGATCACAGGAGTAGCAGGAAGACCCACTGGACCTAAATGAAGATTTTTTCTATTCAGTCCACATGGCCTCTCAGTGAAACCCAACTTGGATAGTGACAACAGACCATCTAAACCCAGAGTGCCCTGGCACTAAGTAAGCCTCCCAGAGTTTAGCAATGACTCCCCAGAATGGAGGGAAACTGCAAGTTGACTGAGATTAGTATTGGTCGAGATCACTTATTCCCTACCCCTGATGTCTTCTGGCCTGTCTGCCTCTGCATTCACAGGTAGTGACTGACATGCTTGGTGAGCTTGGGAGAAAGAAAAAGACATGTACTGTTTCTAGAACATTTCTTAATATATTCCCCTTTCTCTGATCCATGCAAACACTGCCTATTTGTTTTTCAGGTCTTTCTCATTTATTACCTGCATAATGGCAATGGAGGCAATATACCTTTCTCTCTCTCTACCACACCTGTCCCCATCAACCTACCCACCACACTTCTGTCAGAATTATCTTTCTGAAACACACATCTGATTCTATTGCCCCCTTGCTGCTCTTCAGTTCCTAGCACCTGCCATTAACTGACCCTTTCCTCTCTTCCTCCAGCAGCATTTCTCACCCAACAGTCACTCAGATAGACTGTTTTGTCTAGGGAACGTCTCCTGCCTCATTCCCTCAGCAGATTCCTTCTCATCCTTCCAAGACACCCCTCGATACACCTCTTCTGTGAAGATCCTAACACATGCTGCTTCCCCCCAGCCAGCACCGGCACTCTAGGTACTATCTCTTGTTCATACCTCTGTCCAGCCCCTCTTCCCACTCGGGGGTGGTGGAGTATGAACTTCCATTCCAAGAGGAGTTGCTGACCTATTTGTCCAGACACCCATTGGGGTACTACATTTATTTACTAATTTATTTCTATCTAGTGAACTGGGTTACTGGGTCCTCAACGCTTGAGGTCTGGTCCTACCCTCTCTTGTGTGCTTCCTGTCTCCACGTGGTAACAAGCATCAGAGCTCTGGTTAAAGCCAACTAGTCCCTCTCACTGTGGCTGTCCCACTCAACATCACAGCTAGGTGAGTAAATCAGGGGGAGTTGGGAGGGAAATGGGAAGAGAGAAGATTGGCTCAGATAGTCCGTTGTTTCTTATTTATATATTGTTACATTGGGGTATTTTTATCTACAACCTGGAGGGTGAGAAGGTTAACTGGGAGGAGACATGCTCTAAAATCCTACCCCATCCCCCTGTCGCTGCAAACCTTTTAATAAAGCCTCTGTCACACTATACTTGCAATTAATTAGAGCGGGAAAGGGGGGCATGTGTCTCTCCTACTAGACTCTGAGCTCTTTGAGTCCATATCTTATTCTTTGCCCCTCTCACAGAACATGGCAGAGTATTGTTCAATAAATGCTTACAGAATACATTTTAAAAGTGATTCATTGCTTTCAAAAACTCTTTTGGCTGTTTCCTGCTTCCGGCAGAAAAAAAAAAACAAAGTGAATGAAAAAGAAAATGAGATGGGAGTTTAAGAACATCTACACCAGCTAGTTCTACTAAAGTTGGAATGATGTAATGGATTTTTCTAGAAGAAGCAAGTGTATGCTGCATAGGTTTGACCACAAGACTCAGTGTGATTGCAGTGGAAGGTTTGTAAAGCATATACACAAATATTATTGATTTACCCAAGATTTTGAAAACTACAACAGAATGATTTTAGTATGGAAGGGTAGGTAAAGCCTAAAACCAAAATACATGTGCATTTCAAGGCAACAGTGTTGAACTTCTATTCTTACAGGTTAATTAATCATGTTGCTAAAGAGTTAATTTGGTACAAGGGAGTTATGTATTACCACAGTACTTTGAAGGTGCAGAAATTATCCCATCTATAAGTCCGTTGAAATTGCTTGTGTGTGCTGTTTCACAATAGAGAAATACATCTTTCATCAGCAAAATATGGGGTGAGAAAACAGGAAGACAAAACAAATTGGATCCCTTTATTATTGGATAATAAAGTTACCTTGGCATATAGACAGTTCAGGTCAGGCATTTCTCTGAAATGGAATATGAAAAGACGTTTGTGGGGAGATCCTATTTCTATATACTGAGTAGTTTTATCATTCAGGGAAGTAATCCATGCATTAAATCTAATGCCAGCTTTTTATTTTTGTGCAGTGATCACATGAGTTATATATAGTTCTGTGATCACCACTAAAAAATAAAAAGCGGGCACCAAATTAAATGCATGGATTACTTCTCTGAGTAATGTGTGTGCACACACACATACATGTATATGTGTATATGTACACACATACACACTTTAGAGGAATAAGAAATATTTAATAGACTAACGTCTACAGAATTTCAAGAATGTGACAAAATGGTGGCCCCTCACTCACAAATGTAACCCCTACTATGACTCATACTAGGTGAAAAGTCTATGAAGTTATCTCAGTTTTCCCACCGTTGCTAAGATTGTTCATTGATTATATTCCTTCTGTCTCTGAGTAGCATATTCCTGATTAGTATTTCACCAAGTCTAAGACTCTATCAATTATAAGACTTATCATTATTTTTTCTATCACCAAAAATTGTTTAAAAGCATCTAAAATATGACATAGTACTTTGGATTTTTGTCTTATGTCTTTTTAAGTAAACTTAAGAGCTATTTGAACGTAGTTTTTATCATGTGTATATATAAAGGAAAATGAAATAATAAATTGTGATATTCCTAAAACTTCTGTATATTCAGAGTGGAACTCTTCTGAACCTCTCTTTTAAATCAGAGTTTTCATCCACATTTTTCACAATAACATCCTGCCATCAAAATGAAGCATTTCTTAAAGAACTGTTCCACTACTATCCCTAGGAATTTCTCCCCAGGTCTTGACATCTATTCTGAGTTTTGATGCTGGTACTTTTTTTGATCTTTTCAAAAGGATTTAAGAGAAGATTTTTAGACAATAATCAGGATTCATATTCCTTCCTCAAATAGTCCTTAAATGATTTATTTACTGAAAAGTAAAGTAACAGTCCATTCATACCACAAGAAAAACAACCAAGTCCATGCATGCCCAGGCAAAGACAACTGTATCATTATAGTTGCCTTTTGCAGTTTTGGTGGTATAAGGGTGAACCTAACTGCCTTCCTAGCCAACAGGAAGTGGAAGACATCATGGGTTGTAAGACACACCTTGTCGTATGTTCGGTTCCCCGAGGTGAGAATTTGTTTGAACTAGGGGGGGAAAAATAACATGGCAGGAAAAATAGAGAAATAGGACTGACACATAGGGAAGGGAGAAAAGCACACAAAAGTGTGTGATGTCAAGCAAAGCCCATCCATCAGAAGATGTGGAGGCGGGGATGGCACTTTTGCTCAGTCCCACAAGGGAGCTCTGGGGAAAGTGTAAGTCCTGCTTCAGTTTTCCAAGTAGAGGCCAGGGAGCTGGAGTATTTATACCCCTGAACCAACAGTCATTGGTTAAGCATGGGAGGCCCGGGAGAGAGATATGAATTTCTAGGTCCTTCTAGCTCTGTGTAGGCAAAGTGGGTTCATGCAGCCCTACAACAAAGAGATGTAGGTGCTGGATGTTGGGAATAAAATCACACAGAGCTAATGTTCATGAGAGTTGTAGAGGGATCCGAGAGCGCTGACCATGACTGTTACACATCCCAGTTTCAGACATTTATATGTGAAAAATATATGCCTTAGAACTGATGAAATGTGGTACTGAGGATCAAATTTCCTTCTTCCTGGCTCATCTCATAGCATCCTTGAAATTGAGTTAAAGATAAAATGTCTTAACAAATGAAAACAGAATGGCCTTTCTAAAAAAATATTTAATTCAATCAAAATTACTTTAAAAGCTATTCCTAAAAATCCTAATGGGAAATACTTGAAAGAGATCAAGTGTACCCCCACATTGACAGGAGTTGAATGTCTAAACTATCCAGGACAGAAACCGTATAATTTACTCTGTGAAGTCAATCTTTAAGCCTATTCAAACTCCCTCAATAATCTATACCAGTGCCATCTTTCCTGCCAATTTCAAAGAAATTAGAAACAAACCTCCCCCACCTGTGATATGAGGCATTCCTAGAATTATTGATTAATTACCTAAGATATGATAAAAAAAAAACATGTTTAAAACACAGTAATACTCTATGTTGGGGAGGGTACATGACGTCAATATTCTCAAGTATTTTTAGGGCATTTATAAATCACTGTAAAGTTTCTGGAAATCAGTCTTGGAATACCTATCAAGAACCTTAAAAATATTCAAACTTTTTGACCCTATAGTTCTACTACTATGAATTTTTCCTCACAAATAACCACAATTTTAGACCAGAAAAAAATTGTATTGAAAAGGTTTTCTGAAGCACTATTTAAAATAGAAATAAATACCTATAGACCTCAAACCAGGAGAATATCTATTGATAAGTAAAATATATCTAACATGATGGAAAATATTTAATAATATTTAATGACCCAGGGAAAATGTAACAATATAACATTAAGTGGAAATAAAAGAAAACAGAAGTCTGTTTACAGCATGATACAACAGTATTTTATATATAAGTACCATAGAAGAACTTGAAGAAAATATTAGATGCCATTATTAGTGATATTTATTTTATTCATTATACTTTTCTATATTTTAAAAATTCTCTACAGTAAGTATTTTATAAGAAAAAATAAATGTTAGTAATTTTAGGTATGTATGGAAAAAAGTATATGTGAGCTGATGATATTTTTTATTTCCCCTTCATTTCCTAGGAGAGTTTTGCTTTAGAACTCTGTATACAATACGGTAAAAGTTTTTTGTCTTCTTTGTTTTTTTATTGCGGTACGCGGGCCTCTCACTGTTGTGGCCTCTACCGTTGCGGAGCACAGGCTCCGGACACGCGGGCTCAGCGGCCACGGCTCACGGGCCCAGCCGCTCCACGGCATGTGGGATCTTCCCGGACCGGGGCACAAACCCGTGTCCCCTGCATCATCAGGTGGACTCTCAACCACTGCGCCACCAGGGAAACCCAGGTAAAAGTTTTTAATGCTGTAACATAAGGGCTGGAAAAAGGACTGATTGGGCTGTGGGTATGAATGAGACAGGACCTGTATCCTCAATAATTAAATTGGTTATTGTGGAAACAAACAAACAAAAAAAAATTGCATTTAAAATTTCTCTCTACAGCACTTGTGTGGCCAGATTTACTGCCTTAATGCTTATTCGGGATTTTTCTCTTGCTAGAAAAATAGGATTGTCACAGATGTGATATTTCCTTTTTCATTCTCTAGGGTGGGCCAAGTTTGATGGTAGCATAAAGACTGAGACCTTCACTGCTGTCGTGGATGTCAATTAAAATATTCCTGAGCAGTAGCATTGAGTAACCATCCTGCAGGACACCCCGAGTTTGCCATCTGTATCTCGCCATTTTCAAAGATCCTGGACCTATTTTCTCTCCACTGAAAATATTTATGCAGTAAAAACAGCAATCGATTCTAGCAGAGTTGATGTGTCATTAAGTTTTTCAGATTAATTATTTGCACCTAGAGCCAGGTCTGAAGTATTCTGCCTTTGGACACAGTGCCTGGTACAGGACTCTGCCCTAAAAACCGAGCCTCTGAATAACATCTTCGCAAGAAGCACAAAATCTTAGAGTCTATATGGACTTGTAAGTCCCTTTGTCCAACCATCTTTCAAATGAAAGGAGCCTTTTAAAGCACTCCTGACCAATAGGTATTCAGAGCTTTGCTGGGATATTCCTATTGAGGAGGAACTTGCTAACTCCTTAAAAAAATTCTTATTTCCCTAAGGATGATTTTTTTAAAAAGTCATCTCGTAACATTCAACAAAGACATTGATCTATCCACAAGAACTAACCTGTGGCTTAGCCTCCTGACATGGATTTCCTTTGCTGATGGGGATGCCTCCCCACCAGAGACTAAGCTGGATGCCAGTCCCTTTCACCCCCATCCCACTGTGGTGTTTATAGTACGTGTGAATAAGATACATGGTGCCATCTACACGGAAACTGTGACTCCTCCCATGTTAGGGGTTGAATCACACCCCCTCCCCAAATTCCCGAAGGCAACTAGGCTAACCACTATGCCACCAACCTCAGGGTGTGACCTTATTTGGAGATAAGCTCTTTACAAAGATAATGAAGTTAAAATGAGGTCATTAGGGTGAGCCTTAACCAATATCACTAGTGTCCTTATAACAAGGGGAAATTTTGAAACATACAGACAGACACAGGGAGAACACCATGTGAAGACTGACTGATGTTACCACAAGACAAGGAACTACCCTGGGAGAGAGGCCTGAAGCAGAGCCTTCCCTAGAGCCTCCAGAAGGAGCATGGCCCTGCCAACACCCCCAGCTCTTGGCTCCAGACTCCAGAATGTGAGACAACACATTTCTGTTGTTTAAGTCACTCAGTTTGTAGTACTTTGTTCCAGCAGTCCTAGCAGACTAATACACCCCCGAAATCCAGAACTGCCCCTCCTAAATTAGAAAAACAGTAATAATCACAGTATTAGCTACCTGAGTGACTGATATTGTTGGTCATTTTTTGTGGAGGTGAGTTTCTGTCCTGTTGAGATCAAAAGTCAGCTCTCCTGGAGGCACATCTCAGCCTCTTCCCTTGCAGTGCGAGCTCACAAGACAGACCACCAGCTGATCCACTGGGGGTAACAGTAAGAACAAACCTCCAAGGGGCCCATTTGGTTGATGTTCAGGCCAATATTTAAGAGGCCCATGGTTGCACGTTAGAATCACCTGGAGAGAATTTAAAAATCACAAAGCCTAGCCAGACCCCAGATCCACTAAACTGAATCCCTGGGAGTAGGACCCAGGCACCTATGTCTTGAAGATCCCCAAGGGATTACAGTCTGTAGCCAAGGTTGAGAATTATTGCCCTAGACTATCTTTGAATCCAGGTAACTGAAACTTCCCAGGGAGCAGCCTGCCGAAAACGAAAGTTACATTCTTGGTGCATATATTCTTAGAGTCACAAAATTGAAAGTGCAATCTCAACAATGCTTACAATCAGATACACACACGTACTCTTCAATTGCATGATTTCCTCTGACAAAACTTCCCCACTTTGAGCATTTGAAAACTGCCGCTAAATTCCTTTTTTTTTTTTTTTTGCGGTACGCGGGCCCCTCACTGTTGTGGCCTCTCCCGTTGCGGAGCGCAGGCTCAGCGGCCATGGTTCACGGGCCTAGCCGCTCTGTGGCATGTGGGATCTTCCCAGACCGGGGCACGAACCCATGTCCCCTGCCTCGCCAGGCGGACTCTCAACCACTGCGCTACCAGGGAAGCCCTAAATTCCATTTTTATTTATTTATTTATTTTTTAACATCTTTATTGGGGTATAATTGCTTCACAACGGTGTGTTAGTTTCTGCCTTATAACAAAGTGAATCAGTTATACATATTCATATGTTTCCATATCTCTTCCCTCTTGCGTCTCCCTCCTTCCCACCCCTCCAGGTGGTCACAAAGCACCGAGCTGATCTCCCTGTACTATGTGGCTGATTCCCACTAGCTATCTACCTTACGTTTGGTAGTGTATATATAAATTCCATTTTTTAAACGTCAATAATAATGCCACCAACTCACATTTATAGAGAATTTACAATTTAAAGTTTGCATCTCACGATAACATGGTGAAGTGGTCAGGGTAAGCATTCTTTCTGTTTTGCATATGAGAAAACTGAGGCTCAGTTAAGTTATGTGACTTTCTCAAGCCATGTTACAGTTACCAACTTGTTCCAATTTCCCTGGGACTTTCCTGGTTTTAAAAACTGGAGGTCCCACATCTCGAGAGCCCCTCAGTCTTTGGCAAACCAGGGTAGCTGGTCACCCTGCACCTACAGCAAGAGGCTGAGATGAGTCCCAGTTACCTGCTCTGAAGGACTGTAGAGCATGTGTAAGCCAATCCCTCCTTTCGCAGGGAGAAGGAAAGACTTGTATGAGTCTCCAGAACCCCTGCTGGATCTCCTTCCACTCTGAAATGGATGTAGAGGAGATGCCAGGGCACAAAGAAAGAAAAGTGATGGAGTCTCCTCCCCCAACCATATTTATGGTACATTCCCTAGGATTCAGAGCAGAAAGCTGTGTCAAGTTTGCTTCTGTTTTGTTTTTTTATTGTTGGGCTCATAGTTTTGATTTATTTAATATATTTTAAATAATCATACAGAGAAATGACTTTCTTGGGGGGGTATAACAATTCTATGAATTTTTTAATGTAACATGTATAGACACATTTGACCACCACCATAATGAAGAAATAGAACAGTTTTATTGACCCACAATCTCCTTCTTTCCATCCTTTTGTAGACATACTTGCCCCATCCCCAAATTCTGGCAATCACTGCTCTAGTCTCCATAGCTTTTAGAGAATAATTCCATAATTTTTATCTTTTTGAGAATATATAAATAATCATAGAGTGTGTAAACCCCTGAGACTGGCCTCTTTTACTCAGCTTAATGCCTCTGAGATTCATCCAGGTCATTGCATGTATCAAGTTTGTTCATTTTCACTACTGAGGAGTATTCCATTGTATGGGTGGACCACAGTTTATTCATACATTCACCTACTGAAAGACATTCGGGCTGTTTCCAGGTTTTGGTGATAATGAATAGAGCTGTTATAAACATTCATGTCTTGGTGTTTGCTTGTTTTTCAATTGTGGTTAAAAAAAAAAAATCCCACATAGGGTTTCCCTGGTGGCGCAGTGGTTGGGAGTCCGCCTGCCGATGCAGGGGACACAGGTTCGTGCCCCGGTCCGGGAAGATCCCACATGCCGCGGAGCGGCTGGGCCCGTGAGCCATGGCCACTGAGCCTGCACATCTGGAGCCTGTGCTCCACAACGGGAGAGGCCACAACAGTGAGAGGCCCGTGTACCGCAAAAAAAAAAAAAAAAAAAATCCCACATAATATAAAACTTGTATACTGGTTTTTGTATAAACATAAGAGTTCACTTCTCTAGGGGAAATATCCAGAGGCAAGATTGCTTGAGTATGTGTTGTGTTCACTTTTTATTGCTGCCATAACAAATTACCACAAACTTAGTAGATTAAGCAATACAAATGTCTTATTATCTCACAGTTCCATAAGTCAGAAGCCTAAAATGGGTCTTAGCAGGCTAAATCCAAGCTGTTAGTAGGGCTGCGTTCCTTTCTGGAAGCTGTAGGAAAGAACTCACTTTCTTGCTCATTCAGTTACTGGCAGAGTTCAGTTCCTTGCAGTTTTAGAACTAAGAACACTATTTACTTCCTTGGTTCATGGCCCCCTTGCTGCCCTTTCAAAGCCATTAACATCACGTCTCTCTCTGACCCAGACAAGAAAGAGTCTCTGCTATTAAGGACTCAGTTGATTTGATTAGATTGGGCCCACCCAGATAATCCAAGATAATGTCACCATTTCGAAGTCCATACCCTGGGGAGTGGACAAGATGGCAGAGTAGGGAGACCCTGAGCTCACCTCCTCCCACAGGCACACGAAAATTACAACTATTTGCATAGCAGCTAATGATGAGAAAAACCAGCAGACGAGCAGGAAAAATCTTCTACAACTAAAGATATAAAGAAGGAAACACAATAAGATGGGTAGCAAGGGTGGAGGTGGGGTATAGTCAAGACCATACCCCTGTTGGGTGCCACACAAATGAGAGGATAATTATAATCGTGGAAGTTGTCCCTAAGGAGCAAGTGGCCCAAGTCCCACACTGGGCTCCCCAGCCCAGTGGTCTTGCACTAGGAAGATGAGCCCCCAGAACATTTGGCTTTGAACGCCTGTGGGCAACCCAGAGGGCTATGAGAATTAGAGGATCTACCCTTAAAGGGCCCACACAAAATCTCACACACTCCAGGACCCAGGGCAGAAGCAGTAATTTGAAAGGAGCCTGGTTCAGACCCATCTGCTGATTTTAGAGAGCCTCCCAAGAGGCAGGAAGCAACTGAAGCTCACCGTGGGACATAGACACAGGTGACAGTCATTTTGGGGAACTTGTCCTACCATGTGGACACTGGTGCTGGCAAGCCCTATTTTGGAATCCCACCTCTAGCTTATTAGCTCTGAGATCTAGACCCACCCACTAGACTGTTGGCACCAATACTGGGACACCTCAGGCCAAGCAAATAGCTTGGCCCACCAACCAGCAGTCCTAAGACTCCCTGAGCTCGTGGCTGCCCAGACCTGGCCCTGTCCACAACAGGACCCAGGAACTAGCCGCACACACCAATGCACCAGCACTATGCCCTGAACCCCAAGACCCCTGCAGCAGGAGACTCTGGGACTGGCTCCACCCACCAGTGAGCCGGCAATAGCTCTGGGACCAGCCTCACACACCAATGTGTAGGCACCAGCCCTCGGACCCCCTGAGCCCCAACCCTGCCCACCAGCAGGCTGAAAACACCACCCCCAGTACCCAGGGCCCTGTAGCCAGAGACTTTGGGACCTGACTCTGCCCACCAGTCAGCTGGCACTAGCCCCAGGACCCTCTGGGACTTGGTCCTGCCCATCAGTAGGCTAATACCAGTTCTGGGAAACCCTGAGCCCTGCAGCCAGAGACCCCAGGACCTGGGTCCATCAACCAGTGGGCAGGCACTAGCCCCAGGATCTGGCCTCACACACCAGTGGGTGGACGTTAGCCCCAGGGCCACCACATCCCCAATTCCTGCTGTATCAGGACCCAGCCCATGCAACATCGTGCCAGCACCAGCCCCAGGACCCCCTTGACCATAGCCCCCACCCACCAGCGGGTGTATATCAGATCTGAGACACCTTGGAATCCTCAGTCAGCCACCCCAGGATCCAGCCCCACTTACCAGCAGGTGGACACTAGCTTTAGGACATGCCAGACCCCACAGCCAGCCACGTCAGGAACTGGACCCACTCACTATCAGGCCAACACTAGATCCAGGACCACCAGCCCACAACCGCACCCTTCAGAATAAGACTCTGCCCACCAGAGGGCCATCACTAGCACCAGGACTCCCTGGGGCCTGTGGCCAGCAGCTTATGACCCAGTCCCACCCACCAGTGGCCAGAAGCTTCCACAAGGCAGGTTCTGGCAAGCAACCAGACTGGGGACCAGCCACACTTACTAGACCACCCAGAGTAGTCAGCGCACCACAACAGAAGGACCCATACAGCCCCAAAATAAGGCACCCCTAAAGCATATATCTCTGGTGATCAGAGTGAAGTGCACTGCATAGGATGTCTCCTACAAAAGGCCACTTCTCCAAAGTTGGGAAATGTAACCAACCTACAAAATACATAGATATAAAAACAGAAAATTAAGCAAAAATAGGCAACAGAGGAATATGTAAATGAAGGAACAAGATTAAAACCCCAGAACAAGAACTAACTGAAATGGCATTAGGCAATCTACCTGATAAAGTATTCAAGGTAATGATCATAAACATGTTCAAAGAAACTCCAGAGAAGATTGGATGAACAGAGTGAGAAGTTAGAATTTTTTAACAAAGAGTTAGAAAATATGTAGAAGAACCAAGCAGAGATAAGGAAATAATAATTAAAATGAAAAATATACTAAAAGCAATCAACAGTAGATTAGATGATACAGAGGAACAGATGAATGAGCTGGAAGACAGAGGATTGGAAATCACTGAAGCTGAACAGAAAAAAAGAAAAAGAATAAAAAGAAATGACAACAGTTTAAGAGACCAACGTCAAGCATACTAGCAGTCATAGTATAGGGGTCCCAGAAGGAAAAGAGAGAGTACAGGGAGCAGAGAATATATCTGAAGATATAATAGCTGAAAGCTGAAAGCTGAAAACCAAAAGACAATAAAGCTCTTAGCTTCCCTAATCTGGGAAAGGAAACACACATCCAGGTCCAAGAAGCACAGAGAGTTCCAAACAGGATCAACTCAAAAAGGAACACACCAGGGCTTCCCTGGTGGCGCAGTAGTTAAGAATCTGCCTTCCAATGCAGGGGAGATGGGTTCAAGCCCTGGTCTGGCAAGATCCCACATGCCGCAGAGCAACTAAGCCCATGTGCCACAACTACTGAGCCTGAGCTCTAGAGCCTGCAAGCCACAACTACTGAGCCCACGTGCCACAACTACTGAAGCCTGCGTGCCTAAAGCCCATGTTCTGCAACAAGAGAAGCCACCACAATAAGAAGCCCGCACACCACAATGAAAAGTAGCCCCCACTCACCACAACTAGAGAAAGCCCACGCACAGCAACGAAGACCCAATGCAGCCAAAAATTAAAAAAAAAAAAAAAAGGACTATACCAAGACAAGTTGTAATTAAAAGAGCAAAAATTAAGGTAAAGAGAACATTAAAAACAGCAGAAGAAAAGCAACAATTTATGTATTGGGTTGGCCAAAATTTTCATGTAGGTTTTTCTATAATGTCTTACAGAAAAACACAAATGAACTTTTTGGTCAACCCAATTTGAGGGACCCACCTCCTAGAGTAATGAAAATAAAACCAAAAATAAACAAATGGGACCTAATTAAACTTAAAAGCTTTTGCACAGCAAAGGAAACCATAAATAAAACCAAAAGACAACCCACAGAATGGGAGAAAATATTTGCAAATGAAGTGACCAACAAGGGATTAATCCCCAAAATATACAAACAGCTCATACAGCTGTATGTCAAAAAAAAAAAAAAACAACCCAATCAAAAAATGGGCAGAAGATATAAATAGACATTTCTCCAAAGAAGACATACAGATGGCCAAATAGCAGGTGAAAAGATGCTCAAATCACTAATTATCAGAGAAATGCAAATCAAAACTACAATGAAGTATCACCTCACACCAGTCAGAATGGATATCATCAAAAAGTCTACACATAATACATGCTGGAGAGGACGTGGAGAAAAGAGAACCCTCCTACACTGTTGGTAGGAATGTAAATTGGTGCAACCACTATGAAGAACAGTATAGAGGTTCTTTAAAATACTAAAAATAGAGCTACCATATGTTCCAGCAATCCCACCCCTGGGCATATATCCAGAGAAAACCATGATTCCAAAGCATACATGCACCCCAATGTTCACTGCAGCACTATTTACAATAAACAAGATATGGAAGCAACCTAAATGTCCATCAGCAGAGGAATGGATAAAGAAGAGGTGGTACATATATACAATGGAATATTACTCAGCCATAAAAAAGAACAAAATAATGCCATTTCCAGCAACATGGATGGACCTAGAGATTATCACACTAAGTGAAGTAAGTCAGACAAAGACAAATATCATATGATATCACTCACATGTGGCATCTAATTTTTAAAAAGTGATACAAATGAACTTATTTACAAAACAAAAACAGACTTACAGATATAGAAAACAAACTTATGGTTACCAAAGGGGAAACGTGAAAGGGAGGGTTAAATAAGGAGCTTGGGATTAACATACATACACTATTATATATAAAATAGATAACCAACATGGACCTACTATATGGCACAGGGAACTCTACTCAGTATTCTGTGATAACCTATATGAGAAAATAATCTGAAAAAAATGAATATATGTGTATGTACAACTGAATCACTTTGCTGTACCCCTGAAACTAAAAAAACATTGTAAATCAACTATAATCCAATAAAATTTATAAAATAAATATAAAATAAATATAAAATATAATATAAAATAAAGTAAATAAATATAAAACAAAATATTGTAAAATAAATGAACATAAAATATATATTTATAAAATAAATATTATAAAATAATAAATAAATATAAAATAAAAATTTTAAATATAAAAATAAATATTAAATAAATCATTCTCCTATCAATAAATATGTGATGATTTTAAACCTAAAAAAATCATACAATCATTTCAATAGATGCAGAAAAACTTTTTAATAAAATTCAACATCTATTTATTATAAGAATTCTCAACAAAGTGGATATAGACGGAACATACCTCAACATAATAATGACAAGCCCACAGGTAACATTAGACAAGCCCACAGGTAACATGGTGAAAAGCTGAAACCATTTCCTCTATGATTAGAAACAAGACAAGATGCCCACTCTCTCTACGTTTATTCAACATATTATTGGAAGTTCTAGCCACAGCAATGAGACAAGGAAAAGAAATAAAAGGAATATGTGTTGGAAAGGAGGAAGTAGAACTGTCACTGTTTGCAGATGACAAGATACTATACATAGAAAATCTTAAAAACACAACCAAAAAACTGCTAGAGCGCATCAATTAATTTGGAAAAGTTTCAGGACGCAAAATTAATATACAGAAACATGTTGCATCCCTATACACTAACAATGAAATATCAGAAAGAGAAATTACAGAAACAATCCCATTTACAATTGCATCAAAAAGAATAAACTACCTAGGAATAAATCTAACTAAGGAGGTAAAGACCTGTACTCAGAGAACTATTAAAACACTGATGAAAGAAATTGAAAATGACACAAGGATTTGGAAACATATATTATGTTCATGGATTGGAGGGATTAACATTGTTAAAATGATCATACTACCCAAGGCAATCCACAGATTCAATGCAATCCCTATCAAAATACCAACTGCATTTTTCGCAGAACTAGAACAAATAATTCTAAAACTTATATGGAAACACAAAGACCCAGAATAGCCAAAACAATCTTGAAAAAGAGAATGAAACTGGAGGTATCATGCTCCCTGATTTCAAACTCTCCTTCAAAGCTACAGTAATCAAAACAGTATGGTACTGGCACAAAAAGACACATAGATCAATGGAACAGAGTCAAGAGCCCAGAAATGAGTCCACACTTATAAGGGCAATTAATCTATCCCTATATTCCATTAAGAGAATATGACTTTTGCTCTATTAAAAAAATTGTTATTAAGATTACATGATCTTGGGGCTTCCCTGGTGATGCATTGGTTGGGAATCCGCCTGCCAATGCAGGGGACACGGGTTCAAGCCCTGGCCCGGGAAGATCCCACATGCTGTGGAGCAACTAAGCCTGTGTGCCACAACAACTAAGCCTGCACTCTGGAGCCTGCGAGCCACAACTACTGAGCCAGTGTGCCACACCTACTGAAGCCCACATGCCTAGAGCCCGTGCTCCACAGCAAGAGAGACCACCACAATGAGAAGCCCGCACACAGGAGTGGCCTGTGCTCGCCGCAACTAGAGAAAAGCCCGGGCGCAGCAAAGAAGACCCAACACAGCCAAAAAATTTAAAAAATTTAAAAAAATAAAAAGATTACATGATCTTAAAGGCCTAACCTCATGGCATCTACAACTTCTTTCACACCAGTGTCCTTTCTAACAAACATTGTGTGACTGTGGATATGGCCTTCACAAAGAACCATTAGGGGAGTCAAATGACAGGAAGTCAAAGTGAACTAGAAGGAATGTTTTTGAACACTGCAGAACCATTCCTAAGCAGGGGGGCGAAATTTTCCTTTCCAGTGAATTAAATAGATATGTAGACACCAAATCTGCTTAGAACAAATATGACTTCTCAGATCTAAGGATACCTGGTGATGCCCATAGATGAAACACTGAAAATTAAGCAGAGGGAGGAAATTATATTGCCAGCCTTCTGGAAATTCTTGTCTACAACTGTACAATAAGGGAGCAACCTGGAGCTGTCTTGAGAATTACCTCCAAGAATCTAAAGTTGCTAGAAACCATCCCAGAGAATTTGAAAATCCTAATCTTACCTGTACCAAATAGAATACTTTGTCAGAAACCTGGCAGGAAACAGAAGCCACCACAGGTGGTCCAAATGAAGATGCTACTTATGGAGATATGGTGAGGGTTCAGGGAAGAAGCAAGTGATGGTGAAGCACACAGAAACTAACAAGAGTTAGAAGCTATTTCTACTTTTAGGGCTGAGGGATAAAGGAAAACATAATGTTGCTGGAGTCTGAGCACCGGGCAGTAGAGGAGAAGGTTCCCTGCTGGAGGGATGCAGCTACTCTCAGAACATGGTATCAAAGCAAGAAGGGGCAGAAAGGGAGAGGATTTGTCCTGACCTTTCTCTCCTCCCACCCTCCCTTCTTCTGTGGGTACTTCTCACTGCTGGAATGAAGTCAGCCCAAAACAACCAGCATAAGGAGTAATCCAGGGATTCCTGATCTGTGTGCAACAGAAGATCTGCTATCTGAGAAATTTCATCAGAATGAGTAAATGAACCATTCATTCCTTGATGGATAATTCCTGCCCCCCTTCTAAGTGCATAGGTGCCGCCCATCAATGAGATGCACACAGTCCTCACTCTCACAAAACTTACAGCCCAGTGGGACTGGCAGTCAAATAGACCCAGCAGAGGGTGTGACAGATGTACAGAGTAGAGCCAGCTAACCCAGATGTAAGAGATCAGAGAGAGGTTCTTGGAGGAAGTTATATCTAAAGGGAGATTTAAATAATGTGTAAGTAGAGAGGGCCTCCTGAGTAATGGCAGGGAGGTGAGATTGAGGATGATACGGTGGGATTCAGTATAGCCAGAGCATAGCTTTGGGAGTGGACAATGGGATGGGGGCAATGGGAATGGCCTGGAAGAAGTCTAGAGAGGTGAGAAGGGCCAGATCTCAAAAAAACCTTGTGTGCATGCTAAGAATAATTGTGAGGAATGGAAAGATTATAAGCAGGGTAATGGCATAATCGGATGTTTTTTAAGGGTCTCCAAGGTGTGAAGGACAGATGGGCAAGGAACAAGTGTGGAAGGAGTTTTCACAGCCTGGCCCCTTCTCTGGCTGAGACCCTGGCCAAGTGCCTCAACAGCCCTGAGCTTCAGTTCCCTCACCCATATGACAAAAATAATCAGCCTTGCCCAGCTGACCTCACTAGATTGGGGCAAGAATCAGAGGGACAAGAATGGGCTTTGGCAACTATAAAGTATAGTCAGAATTCCCACCAGCATTGTGATGAAAAGAAAATGTGGCTGATACTGTTATATTTCCCAAGGAAATCTGCGTGGTCCTCTGATCCATTTCCCAAAGACCAGAGAGGAAATTGAGAATGAAGCAGCCCCAGAGCCAGCACACTGAAAAGAGTGTGTGCATGCCATGGATTTTGAAATAGAGATCCTGTCCTCCTTGTTGTGTGGCACATGGTCACTGTTCAATAAATATGAATTGATGAATGGCTGAGTGAGGCTTTGTTTTGTTTTATTTTCATTTTTGCAAACTCTCTTATGACCACAGAGGGAAAGCTAAATTAATGCCATATGACTGTAAAAATCCCTCTGACATCTTTTATTGTAATAGAGGATGACAATGGTTATCAGAGCAGAAGGAACATGCATGAGTAAAAGTAAATACCAAACACCTTTTGGGAAACCAAGCACCTCCTGATGACTTTTGCAGCTGTTCAGCTTCCTAAAGCACAGCAACCTGGAGTCTAAGGGCAGTCTAACCAGGATACCCTCGTGTTTCCAGGGGTGTGCCTTCTCCCTCTCCCTGGGTTGTGCAGAATTTTAAATGTCATAGTGATCACATTTTCCCCCAGGATAACATGAAATATCATTGGAGCTTAATGGAGATGAACAAAAGATTAAATTCAGATGTTACTGATATATTACACTGGAGAAATTACATCTCTTCCACAAGCTATAAATCCTCTGAATTTTTTAACACAGTAAGAAATAAAATAGCAAAAGCTACTATTTCTGAGTCCCTGCCATGCATTCTACCCTATCCAAGTAATTCACACCTATCACCTCATGTAATGTCCCTGACAGTCCTTCAAGGTAGGCATTATCATCTCCATTTAACACATAAATGCAGACAAACTCATTGACCTACTCAAAGCCACATGACTTGTGGATGTGTGAATATCCCCCCACTTAAGCTCTATGGCCTTGGCAGAGTTACTTTTACCTGCTCTAAGCCTCATTTGCAGAATGGAAATAACAAGATACTGAATTCATAAGAGTGTAGATCATATTAAATGAGATGTTATGTGCAGCACTTTACTGCAGGGCCTGCTACACTTAGTGCATTAGTCAGTAATGATTACTGACTAATATGATTTATTATAAGGAACTGGTTCATGCAATTATGTAGGCTGAGAAGTTCCACCATTTGCAAACTAGAGATTCAGGAGAGCCAGAGGTGTCGATCCAGTCTGAGTCCAAAGGCCTGAGAACCAGGGGTGCCAAGTTCCAGTCTGAGTGCAAGAGAAAACCAATGTCCAGGGTCCAGGAAAACAGGTGAAGAGAGAGAATTCCTTCTTATTCAGCCTTTTATTTTATTCAGATCTTCAGTGGATTGGATGAGGCCCACTCACATTGTGAAGGTCAATTTGTTTTACTCAGTCTACCAATTCAAATGTTAATCTTATCCAGAAATATCACCACAGACATGCCCAGAAATAATGTTTAACCAAGTATCTGACTACTCTGTGGCCCAGTCAAGTTGACACATAAAATTAACCATCACACTTACTAAATGGTGCTTTGTATGCTTGGAATTCTATGTCTGTCTAGCCACTGTTTGTTTCACTTTGCCTCAAAACCAAAAAGAGTCACCAGTATAATGATAATGAAATCAAAAGCCACATACAATTTTTCTTCCCTTGGGGAATTTTTCAACGTCTTGCATATTTAATTCATGGCAAGGGTTCCAAGCTCTGGGACTGTTTTCCCTAAAACTCAGGAAAAGGTGGGAAGGCATGTTAGTAATTCAGAAATAGGAGAATGCCACATATTGAGCCCTAGAGCACTAAGAAAAAAAAAAGGCCTAAGTAACAGCTTTCTAACCCTCGAGGCTAGGGCTGTGTGTATAGACAACCAAGCAAGGAAAAGCTTAGACCATGAATTAAAAGTAGGCACTTCCTTGGGTTGAGGCATCTCATTAGATGCTCCCATATCACCCTAAGTAATAAGGAAAAAATTAGTTTAAATCTGAAGACAAAATATATATGTATGTATTATGTATATATATGTATATATACATACCCATTGCACAAAATGTCCCATGGCATTTTTCTGCACCCAAACCTATATTTCATTTGCTGAGGTGCCCATTTTCTACTCACCACCTTCATTTTTTTTTAAAATAAATGTGTTTATTTATTTATTTTTGGCTGTGTTAGGTCTTTGTTGCTGTGCGCAGGCTTTCTCTAGTTGCGGGGAGCAGGGGCTGCTCTTCATTGTGGTGCGCGGGTTTCTCATGGCGGTGGCTTCTTGTTGCAGAGCACAGGGTCTAGGTGTGCAGGCTTCAGTAGTTGTGGCATGCAGGCTCAGTAGTTGTGGCTCGTGGGCTCTAGAGTGATGCCTCAGTAGCTGTGGTGCACGGGTTTAGTTTCTCTGCAGCATGTGGGATCTTCCTGGACCAGGGCTCGAACCCATGTCCCCTGCACTGGCAGGCGAATTCTTAACCACTGTGCCACCAGGGAAGTCCCACCACCTTCATTTCTGATGGTGGAGTTAGAAAGAGCTGAGCTTGAAATGCAGCCCTGCTACATTCTAGCCATGTTACCTTGAGCCAAATACTCATCTCTGAGCTTCAGAGACTCCCTCCATTGGGCATAAACTTCACAGAGCCCTTAGGAAGGTTAAGGAAATTACTTATTGTGTCTGGCACTTAATAAGACCTCCATAAATGTGAGCTTCCTTTCCACTCTCCATCTCCCACCTCAATAAGGGAAAAAGTAAACTTTTCTTAAGTTACTGCTGTTTTTAGATGACTGAAAGATGACATTCATTCTTCTCTGTATAAGGAGATAGCTGGAACTGAATAAAACATCAACTCCACTGGTTATCAAACCATATCCTACTGAGCCTTCTTAAGGCTTGTGGGGTAAGGGAGCACATTTGGGTAAGATTTCCACCCTACCCAACCTTCCACTTCAACTAGAGTTCATTTTACTTGCTTTGTGTATGCCTGCTTCCATTTAAGATTTCATTTTAACAAAAGATTCCTCAGAGAATAATTGCAAACCACTGATCTAATGCAAATCCATTTTAGAGATGAGGAAACAAAGACTCCAAAGGTAAGGTAACAACCCCTACAACCATTTGAGACAGAGTCAGAATTAAAACACAGGTTCTTGGACTCCTAGGTCACTGTGCTGTCATTTTAAGCTATAGCATCTCACTATGACTGATGTGGGAATGGTAATGTGGTGTGGAAAGAGAGCCTCCATCAACACAGGGAACACAGGGTTGGCCAAGGTTTACATTGAGGGGAGTGTCCCATGAAGAGACTCCAGAGGGGAGGAGAGACAGTTTTTCTTGTAGCCCAGAGGTCATGATGGATACCTAGGCTGCCTCACATGCCTATGGAAGTCCAAACCCACTTCTGGGTTTCTATTCCAAGACTCATCCTATACCATGTTGACTGACACAAAATAAGCCATGTTTTGCTTTCTACTATAAAGGCTGAGTTTATTCAATCTTACTGAAGATGGCAGAATGGTGGAAGGGGAAGTAGAGGTACAGGTACCATACCACTAAGCTCATAACCTCTATCACACTGGCATCTATCTTTATCAAACTTTCCCTTTGTTTCCCCTCACCTCCTCCATCTATGATTGCCACATAAAACTCCAAATCCTTATCCTATTTTGTAGTTATTCTCCCCTCTTGAATATCCAAATCTATCAAGGTACTTAACAATTTGAAAAAGTCTTCCTGCTATTAATAACCACATTTCTTAGATAAAGTGTGGTTAGATAGAAAAAATTTAAACAAAACCTGAAATTAAATTGTATTCTATTATAGGAAAAACAGAGGCATCTATGGTAAAATGAGAAATTACAGCAGTGGTCCTGAATTTTTTCTACATAAATTTCACCTTCTCTTTGTAGTGCTCTCATAATTCTTCTTGCCACTATCTTGCCCAGACCCTGGAAAATGTTTACCTTAAAACCCACTGCACAAGCTTGGATCTAATTTCTCTCCTTGGTTCCTTTAGGCAGAACAGGGAGGAGGCAATTTCATTTTAAGCTAATTAAATAGCTTCTGAAATGGTGAGCTAAGTAGTCTGTCCAACACACTCACTGAGGACAATTAAACAATCTGGACAACATTTTATTTTAATCTGCCTGCAGTCAATGGAGAGCTAAAAAGCAATAAGAAATCATAAGACTGAGATCTGAAAGAAGATGGAAACCAACAGAGTTAAGTTCAACAACTGGACGTCTTTACCCTTTGTGTATCTGCTGATTCCAGGAGAGGTTAATGAGAGTCTGAGTTACTGAACAGAAATTTTAACAGATTAGTTGAAGTTAGAGAGAAATTGGAGTCCAGAGTCACCAAAGGGACACTGATAAACTTGTGGAACTCTACAGGCTCAAGATCCTATGAGTAAGGGTAAAATAGAAGAAGAATAACCCTTAAAGAAATTGAAGCCAAAATTCAAACCATTTCAGTCCCTGAAATTGGATTAACATGACCCTAGGTTGCAAGTGCACTTAGTTGTCCTCCATAAGCAAACATAAATCATTTTTGGAGAAAGAGAACATCATGATAAGCTTTTTTCCTCTAATTTTTATCTAACAATGTCCAGCACATAATCAAAAGAAACAAGGCACAACAAGAAGACAAGACACACAAGAACAAAGAAAACAGAAAAAGATCCAAGTAGTTCTAGATAATAAAATTATTAGTCATAGATTTTAGAATAATAATTCTTCTGAGGAGATAAAAGACAAGATCCAGAATTTTGGCAGATAATTGGAAATTACAAAAATATAATGAAATGGAGGGCTTCCCTGGTAGTGCAGTGGTTGAGAGTCTGCCTGCCGATGCAGGGGACATGGGTTTGTGCCCCGGTCGGGGAAGATCCCACATGCCATGGAGTGGCTGGGCCTGTGAGCCATGGCCACTGAGCCTGCACGTCCGGAGCCTGTGCTCCGCAACAGGAGAGGCCACAACAGTGAGAGGCCCACGTACTGCAAAAAAAAAAAAAATATATATATATATATATATAATGAAATGGAAATATTAGAACAAAAAATACAATAAGCAAAAGTAAGAACACCATGGATGTGTTTAGCAGCAGTTAGGTACAACTTAAAACAGGAAGAAAGAAGAAAATATCCAGAATTATGCAAGAGGGAACAAAATACAGCAGAGACTTAAGTGCAGATGAAATACACTAAAAAAGCCTAACATGTATAATAAATCTCAGAAAGAAAATACAGAAAGAATTGGGAAGAAGAAATATTTGAAACAATTAGCTGAACTTTTTCCAAAACTGATGAAATGTTTTAAGTCATAAATTCAGGAATTCTTACAAACCCCAAGCAAGATAAATACAAAGAAATCCACATCTAGACGCATCATAGTCAAACTGCTGATAAACAAAGACAAAAACAAAACACTAAAGACAGAAAGGAAAAAGACACATTACCATCTCAACAGGAATAGTGAAATAAGACAACAGAATTATTTCGACAAAGTATTCAAAGAAAAAGTGTCTTGTCAACTTAGAATTCTATATCCAGCAATAATAGCCTTCAAGAATAAAGATGAAATAAAAATATTTTCAGACAAAAATAGAATTCAGCAGACCCATTATAAATGAAGTTTTTTAGGAAAAAAGAATTAGCCCAAATGGAAGCTTAGAGGTGAAGGAAGGAACACACATCAACAAAAAGAGTAAATTTGTGATTAATGCTCGGTGAATACTGACTGTGAAAAGCAATAATTATTATCTGTGATAGGATTTAAAATATCTGTAAACTTATTTATATGCAGCAACAATAGTAAATAAGTTAAAAGATAGAGATCAAATATTCTAAGATCCTTGTACTGAACATAAAGAGGGTAAAAAGTACCAAATAACACTAGCCTTTGATAGGTTATGGATGCATGTAGTAATCTCTAGAGTAACCACTTGTAGACTGGATGTTTGTGTCCCTCCAAAATTCATATGCTGAAACTCTACACCTCGATGTGATTATATCAGGAGATAGGCCTTTGGGAGGGAATTAGGATCTGATGAGGTCATGAGGGTGGAGCCATCATAAGTGAGATTAGTGCCTTTCTAAGTGTCATGAGAAAGCTTCTTTCCTTTCTCTGTTTCCACCATGTAAATATACAAGGAGAAATTTGCTATCTGCACCTCAGAAGAGGGCTCTCATCAGAATCCAACTATGCTGGCACCATGATCTCAGACATAATGCCTCCAGAAATGTGAGAAATAAACTTTTGTTTTGATAAGCCACCTAGTTTTGTTATACAGCCCAAACTGAGTAAGACACCATCAAAACTCCAGTAAAAGTATATAATTATTAAGCAAACAAAAGAGGGAAAATGATGAAAAAATTCAAACAATCTAAATTATTTTATATTCTTGTCTTCTGACAAGAAACAAGAAATACAAGAATATATGTTGTTTGGCATAAATAGAAAGCTAACAATAAAATGAGAGATTCAAACCAAATATATCAGTAATAAATTAAATGTAAACAGACCAAATTTTCCAATTAAAGGCAAAGAATGCCAGGCTTTATAATAAAAAAAAGCTCAACTATTCACACGTGTAATCTAAAATATGGAGGTATTATAAAAGTATATAAAAAATAAAAGAATGAAAAAGATATACCATGTAAAGAATAACTGAAAAAAAAAAGCTAGTGTTGCTAAATTAATATCAGAAAGATGTACTTTAAGGTCAAAGTATTACAAATGAATAAAAAATAAACTTTATAATTTAAAAAGATTTTATTTACTAGGTAGGTATGGCAATTATACATTTATATGCACCAAATAACATAGGCCAAAATATACAAGACAAAAACTGATAGAACTGAAAGAAGAAATAGACAAATCCAATATCTTAGTGGATGTTTTAGCATACTTCTTTCAGTAATAGTATATGTAGTCAAAACAATTAATGAAGATAAAGATAATCTGAACAACACATTGGTAAATATAACCTAATTACCATATATGAATATTCTACTCAATAACTGTAGCATACACATTTTTTTCCAAATATACATGAAGTAGTTATAAAGCTTAACAATATCCTTGATCATAAAACAAATCTTAACCAATGTCAAAGGACTAAAATCATACAGAATATATTTTTAAACACAGTGCAATTAAGCTAAGAATCAATGATCCCAAAACTTTATAACTTTTAATATATCCCAAAACTTTATAAATTCCCATGTGCTTGAAAACTAAAGAATATCCTTCTAAATAACACATTATTCAAAGGAAATAAAAATTAGAAAATATTTTAAATAAAAGATCTAAAAGATCAAGGAAACAGTACATAAAAACATTTATAGGATGCATCTTACAGAAAATTTCTACCTTTAAATGTACACATTATAAAAGAAGAAAGACTAAAAAGTTATGAACTAAGTAATCATCTCAAGAAACTAACAATAGAAGAGCAAGTTATAACCAAAGAAAAATGGAATAAAGAAGAAAAATAGTAGAAGCAGAAATTAAGGAAAGAGAGAATAAATTTACAATAGAGAGGAATCAACAAAGACCAAAGTTGGTTATTTGGACAGAGTAGTAATATTAATAACTATCTAGCAAGATTAATCAAGAAAAAAGAGAAAAAGAAAAATAACCAATGTTAGGTAAGAAAAAAGGAAAATCATTAAAGATCTTATAGATATTAAAAAGATCACAAGAGAATACTATAAAACAATTTTAGGTCATTAAAGTTTAAAGTTTGATAAAAATAGAAAAACTTACATTAAAAATACAATATGTAAAACTAACACAAGGAAAAATAGAATATCTGAATCATCCTATAACATCAAAGAAATTGAGTCCATAATCTTAAACTCTCTAAAAAGAAAACCCAGTATCAAAGAGTTTCACCAGTGTATTCTACCAAACATTTAAGGAAGGCATAGCCAATTATACACAAACTGTTTCAGAGAACAGCATAAAATGGAACACTCTCAAAAGTTACTTATGAGGCCAGCAAAACCTTTATGCCAAAATCTGACAAGGACATTACAAGAAGTGAAAATTACAGAATGATTTCAGTCATGAAGATGCAAAACATATAAGCAAACAAAATCCAGCAATATTTAGAATGGTTAATACATTATGACTGAGAAAGATTTATTCCAAGGAAGCAAGATTGGTTTAACTGTCAAAAAAAAATGGAACAATTAACTCACCACATTAACAAAATAAATACTAATTATCATATTGTCTTCTCAGTGCAGAAAAAGCTTTTAACAGAAGTTGTCTCCATTTTATGATTTAAGAATCTCATAGTGAGGCAGGAGACAGATGGGCCCCTCCAGGGTAAACAGCTGGAATTCATTCCCTGTGGACGGAAACTCTAAAATATCAATAGCAGGACAATCAAGAGAGGGTGCTGGGCTTCCCCGGTGGTGCAGTGGTTGAGAGTCCGCCTGCCGATGCAGGGGACACGGGTTCGTGCCCGGGTCAGGGAGGATCCCACGTGCCATGGGGTGGCTGGGCCCGTGGGCCATGGCTGCTGAGCCTGCGCGTCTGGACCCTGTGCTCCACGACGGGAGAGGCCACAGCGGTGAGAGGCCCACATACTGCAGGAAAAAAAAAAAAGAAAGGATGCTGGGCCCTGCCCAGATAAGAGATAAAAGACCACATATTCCTCATTCTCAATGTCAAGAAGACCTTCCTGAGTATACACGTGTAGAAAGGCTCCTTGGAGGTCAAAAGGGTGGGGCGCTACCCCATAGTAAGTGATGTCAACCACCCATAGGCCTCTTTGCTAGAATCTGTCTTGGCTAAGAGATGCGCATGCACACAGGGGAGGACCCTGTGAAATACTAAATACGGACCCAGAACCAGGCAAAGCAAGATGATTGGTCAAAGGAAACCTGGAAGAAATGTCCCGTAAAAGTGATTCAAACTACCACAAGGGCGCAACTCTCTTTCTGAGCCCACCCATATGTCTATCCACACATATTGTACTCTTTTTCCTCCTAATAGACACTTTACTTGCTTCACTACTTTCTGTCTCTATGTGGAAATTCATTTCTATACACCTGATGGGCCAGGGCCTTGTCACTGGCCACTGGTCCCTGGTTAGTGGCTAATATTTAGCAGTCTCACTGCCATGGCCCTGATCTCTGAGAGGCAGCAGTGAGTGGTGGCGTGAAGTTAGATCTTAGTTCCCTGCCCAGGAATTGGACCTGGGAAGCCTGGACGAAAACCAGGAATCCTAGCCACTAGTCCAGCAGTGGCTACAGGCTAGAAGCAGAGTTCCCTGGGCTCTTGACCCCACTGAAAAGTGCATTTCTCAAGGAGGCAAAAACTGTAAAAACAGGTACAAAGTTTATTATAGAGACACAGTATAACAAGTGGGAGAGCACACAGAGTTTGTTAAGACAGAACCAAGGCAGAGATACACACCCAGAGAGGAAGGGTGTGGGCAACCTCTCTAATGAGGAGGAGTGCCGTAAAGAGGCGGTTAGGTCATTTATATAGGGCAGGTCTTCTGGGTCTTTGTTTACCTTTGGCCAATCATCTGGCTTCTTTTTCCACACCTGACCTGCCCTAGGACCCTCCCCAACAGGCATGTGCAACTTTTTTCCAAGATTGATTCCAGCACAGAGGCCTATAGGATGGCCTTGGCATCACATATTGTGGGGTGGTGCCCCCTCCTTTTTGACCCCCAAGGAGCCTTTCTGCGCATGTGCAGTATCTCCCTTGCCCCAAGGATGGGAAATATGTGACCTCTTGACCCTATACTCAAACAAGGTTTAGCCTCTCTCTGTTCCTGCCATGACTGTTATCTTAAGGTGTCCACAGGAGACAAAGCCTGAGTATTTACCCTGTTTCTGTTGTTATTTCTATTTCGAAGTGCAAATAGGAGGTTGATTGTAAATATCTAACCTGGAGGCCACCTATCTCCTGTCTCAGGAAATGCAAACAGGAGGCTAGTTGTAACTGTCCAGCCTAAAGCCCATCTTTTTCTCACCCCAAGAACTGTAAACAGGAGGCCAGTTGTAAATGCCTAATCTGGAGACCATCTATCTCCAGCCTCAGCCTGACCTCAGTCTCTGGCCGGGAACCAAAATCTTGCTTCAAGCCACTGAAGGCCGAGGCCACCTGAAATCAATTGCAATCTCAAAATAGAAAGGAAATTTCTTGATATTATAAAGGGTAGCTATAAAAAAAATTCACAGAGGGCTTCCCTGGTGGCGCAGTGGTTGAGAGTCCACCTGCCGATGCAGGGGACACGGGTTCACGCCCTGGTCCGGGAAGATCCCACATGCCGCGGAGCGGCTGGGTCCGTGAGCCATGGCCGCTGAGCCTGCGCGTCCGGAGCCTGTGCTCCGCAACTGGAGAGGCCACAACAGTGAGAGGCCCGCGAACGGCAAAAAAAAAAAAAAAATTCACAGCAAAAATCATACTTATGGGTGAAGCACCATCACCTTCAGGATAAGTCCAGGCTGCTTTGTGGTCTGCTGGCTCCACACATGAAACCTGGGTCCCAGCCATGGTCAACCATTTGCAGCTTGCCAAACTGCAAAATGATGTAGGCCAACCTCATTCCACACATTTCTTATTAAACAGAGATTCTACTTCCATTGTACAATTACTTGTCTACAAGTATCTCTCATATTGTTGCTAACACTAAAATCAATGAACAAAAATATGAATTAAGCAGTTAGTTTGGAATAAATGCCTTGAAACACTGAATGCCATGAATAGGAGTTTTCAGGATTAAAAATGATATGTGGAAAGAAAAGCTCTAGCTGTTAACATAAATAAGAAAAGAAGTTTTAAGAATTGATAGCTCTGCTACATATTAATACTTCTAACAATCATAAAATTAGAAGAAACTTGGGTGGTTTTGCTTAGTAAACCAAAGCATGTAGTGTTGTAAAAAAAAATAAGTATGTAAGGAAATAAGTATTGGAATCCAAATGGGAAAAACATGCACTGCCCCAGATCCTAAAGGATGCATGAGGTTTAGATCAAAAGAACACAGAAGTGTAAGAAGGAGGCAAATTTCAGGATAAAAAAAAAGTGAACTAGAGAAGAGGTAGTAAAATGACAAAATCATTTTATCTGTGTTGTATGCATGGTCTTTGGAGGCAGACAAACCTGGGGAGAAATAAACAAGGTCCTTGTAATCTTCTGCCAATCAGTTAACCTCTCTGAGGACCAGTTGTCATGAAGGTTAAATGACAAATGGGTGTACTGTCATGTAAGTCCTCCCCCCATAAAAAAGTCTCCACTCATTCCTCTTGTCCCACTTCAAAGCTACATCTTCATTTTCACAGGTGACAAAAAAAGAGCAAGACAAGATTCTCCAAAATTCCCTTAAGATATCCAAAATAAAAAGAGCTCATTCCTCAAATCAAAAGGAACAAAGAAACCACAAAAGGTTACAATTCAAATGAGCCTCAGAGACTGAGTGTCTAAGGAATGCACTGATGGCTAGAACTGTCTTATGCAAATAGAGTATTTTAAAAATCTTTTCCAGACCTCTCCTGAAGCTTCTGCCTCCCTCCAGAATGTATTGCCTTCATAAACACATGCTGAATGGCCAGCTTTCCTCCCAACTAGTTGTGTACAGAAGTAGATTGCATACTCACTCATAGGGAGCATGATTTGCAAAAGGAGAGCAGAGAGGTAAGGTGTTCGTGCATCTGCAAAAACCTTGCCCAGAAGATGACTTATGACATTAGAAGTGATCAAGCTTCGGAAGGAGCCAAGAAAGCTCTATTATGCTGTTAGGAACATACATAGCCAGATATGTGCTTAACTGCTCCTCCCTTGCTTCTTGCCAAAAGGGCTGATGTACTGTCCAGCTTATTATGTTGGGTTTTTTTTTTGTTTTGTTTCAACTCCAGGGCTCTATGGAACCCATTCTTAGAATGCCAAAGGTTTTGACAAGTCCCAGATCTTGTGAGCCAACCTAAACCTGGCTGGGCTCAGAGATGGATGACATGCCATCCAGGAGCTGGCCCCTGTTCCTCTCTGAATGGATCAGGAGATGCAGGCACACCACTGATGAAGCTCCCTCCCAAGGTTGAGGCTCTAATGGAACACATCTGAATTCCCTCCAGGGGAAGCTGCCAAGAACCTGGAGGAGGGGAAGGGCATCTAGAGAGAGGGAATGACTGTGAGAGAGACAAGCTCCAGCCCTCCAGACTTGTCAATCAGGGATTTAGAGAGACCTAGAGAGAATGAAAGCACTCAAAAGAAATAAACCTTTCATAATCATCTTTAGGGCAGGCAGACATAAGAATTACAGAGTAAAGATTTGTGCTCTGATAGAAAGCCCAGAAAGATTAAATCCTAGCAAGCTGGGTATTAAGTGTGCCAGATGCTGTTCTGAGCTCTACGTGCATTATCTCATTTAATCTTCATGATGTGCTTGCAACGGGGACTCTTACCGCCTCCATTTTATAGACAGAAAACTGAGGCTTAGCGAGGCTGGGCAACTAGCCCCAGACCCAACAGCAGTGAGCACTGAACTCATAACTGGATGTTGCCTCTCCATTGAAAATAATCCATGACAAAAATAATCCTAACAAAGTATTTATCACACAATTGAAATGGAGCAGGACCCTCTGGGGCACTCCTGGGTACAAATCCTTTCCCTGTTCCCCATTTCTTATTTATAGGAAATGGGTTTCATTCAGCCTCCTTGACCTTCCCTAAGTTCCAAAAGGCAGATTCAAACAGCTGCTAATCAGAGAAGGGAAGGAATGCAGAAGCAAAGGAGGAGCAGTCAAGAAAAAATAGTGCAGCCTAGGGGCAAGGTCCTGGTTCCTGCTCAGGGAATATACATAACAATATATTTGAGTTCTTCTGCAAAAACTAAGGCTGGCACCCAGGTGGAGGATGGTAACTTCAGGCTGAGCACAAGATTCCAGGAACTCCGCCCTGCTACCTCACCAGCAACCAATCAGAAGAAAGTCTTCACACAGTGGAAGAAAACACTCTGTGTCCCTTCCCAAATGATTCTCCCTTTAAAAACTTTCGTGGTTGAGCAGAATCTTTGGAGTTGATTGTTGGACATGAGGCCATCTTCTCCCCAGGTTTCCAGCCTCCTGAAGAAAGCAAACTTTCTTTTCCAACCAACATACATCTCTCAGGTATTTGCTTTCAAGCTGAACCTGAGTTCAGTAACACCATAAGTATTCAGTAAATAATTATTAATAAAATAACTAACTAACTAAATAACAAATGTTATTATAAGGTCAGCACTGGATTAATACAGAACTGGCACTAATCAGCTTTGTGTCTTTGTGGAAATTGCTTGTCTTCTCTGGGTTGCATTTTCCTCATCTAAAAAGAAGTTTAGACTAGATGCTCTCTGGGTTATATGATATGATTAATGAGTCATATGGTGAGCCCAGCATTTAAACAAAACTATCCATCTAGTCTAAACCAGAGCTCTCAATGTAACTTTGTCCCAAGTCCCTTCAGCTGTGTGAAATTGTGTCTCTTTTCCAAGAGAAAAAATACATCTAGGCTGGGAAAATACACACATCTTTCTAGAGCACCCTGTGGCTTGGTTGGAGAGGACACTGACATTAACAAAAGGGCCCTTTATCACAGTTGCCATTTCATTCTCAGTGACCAGATTGTCCCATTTTTCTCAGTCAAGATGTTAAATGACCCCATGAAGGGCTTCTCTCTTTGCTCAGCCGGATGGCTCTTTCCTGGCAATTGAAATGCAGGGTTCTTTTCCACCAAAACTACAACATAAGGACAGGAAAAACCTCTTAGAATGTACTCAGAGCAAAACTATAATCTTGAATGTTTTCAACAGCTCCTTTTCTCTCCTTTAAAATTCTTTTTTTTTGTCTTTAAGGCATTAAACAATATTGCATGGACAGAACTTATTGGACTAAAAAGTTGGTTGTTTTTATGTTTGTCCTTATGTACCCTGACCTTACTACACCACATCCTTTTCTCAGCTACCACTTGACTGCTCCCAGACATGTTTATTCTTCTCTATCCAGTCTCCATCAAGGCCTCCTCCTCTAGAAAGCCTTTCTTGAGTCTGTCAGGTAGACATGGGCATTTTTCATATGAATAAATTATACTTGAGGCCAGGGCCCATGATATCTCTGGTTGGCATTCTCACCTAGCAAAGCACCTGATGTAAGGTAGGCATCCACACAGTTAGGTAGGCACAGTCAGCCCTCCCTCCATATCTGCTGGGTCCACATCCATGATTCAATTAACCATTGATCAAAAATATTTGGAATAAAAAGTTCTAGAGGGCTTCCCAGGTGGCTCAGTTGTTGAGAGTCCACCTGCTGATGCAGGGGACACGGGTTTGTGCCCTGGTCCGGGAAGATCCCATATGCCGCGGAGCGGCTAGGCCCGTGAGCCATGGCCGCTGAGCCTGTGCGTCCGGAGCCTGTGCTCCACAACGGGAGAGGCCACAGCAGTGAGAGGCCTGCGTACCGCAAAAAAAAAAAAAAAGTTCTAGAAAGTTCCAAAAAGCAAAACTTTAATTTGCTGCACATCAGTAACTATTTACAAAGCGTTTACCTTGTATTTACAACTATTTACATAGCATTTACATTGTATTAGGTATTATAAGTAATCTCAGGATGGTTTAAGGTATATGGAAGTATGTGCGTAGTTTATATGCAAATAGTACGCAATTTTATATAAGGGACTTGAGTGGATTTAGGTACCCACATGGGTGTCCTGGAACCAATTCTTTGCTGATGTCAAGGGGCTACTGTACAGTTGACCCTTGAACGATGCGGGAGGTTGGGATGCCAGCCCTCCTGTATTTGGTGAATGAATGTTGAAAGGATGCTTCAAAAAAATCAATTAAAACATTAAGTAATAGATAAAACAAAATATAAATTACAAGGATATGTGATATGAGAATACGATATGAATATTGTTAAGAACATGATGACGCTTATCAGTGGGTCTACAGCCCAACAGTAATTATACTGATGATCATTTTTGCTCTTCAGGCTTTATGAACTATGTGACTTGAATAGGCCCTGTGTAAGTAGAAACCAAGGACAGATCGTTTACCTGGGAGAGAGGAAGATGTACTTCTTAAAAATCCAAATACGTTTGCATCAGAGCTTACTTTGAACCTTAACCTTAACCCAGTTCCTACCACTGGATGAAAGAATCACCAACACACGTCTATGAGAAACAGGCTGACCATCACTGCCCTAGATCTGAGAAAGATGGAACAAGGCCACGGTCAAGTTACAGGTGCCAGCTGGAAGGAGATGACTTAATGTGGAAGAGTGAAGGTTGAGTTATGAAGCGGTCCTTGTTGAAGTTAAATCTATACTCGGAATTAAATTCAGAATATCTCTGTTCTCAAACACTGACCAGATCTGTGGCCTCTATTCAGACAAAGTCGCTACCTTGAAGCAACTCTGCACAAGAAGTGTGATTCAGCAAAAGAGTGACTGTGAATTCAGTTAGACCTGGGTTGGAATCCTGCCTCTTAGTAACTCTATGACCTTGGTCATGCCTCCTGAGCATCATTTTTGTCAGTAGAAAAGTAGAGATAATAACACTTGTTACTACATATTGTTGAAAGTAGGCATTCAATAAATGCTACTTTCCTTCTCTCCATGTAGTCAGCCACTAGGGAAAAAGAACTGAGAGGGAAACTTCCTAAACTGGGAAGAAATTGCCCAGATTTCCAACTGGGGAACGTTTACTGTTGAAAAAAACTGGTTGTGGAAAGGAACAGCAAAAGTAGGAATCCTCAAAAATTGGAATCTATATCAAATCACTCACTTTAATTTTACATATATTTATTGAATACCTACTATGTGACAGACATTGTTCTGAGCCTTGAGAAAATGGGCAAGAATAAGACACACAATCCCTCCTGTCAGAGAGCTCACAAGCTATCAGGAAAGACATTCATTCAAGAGGTACAAGTGTGATGAGTGTTTTGAAACAGTGCTATGGGAGCACAGGGTCTAGTCTAAACTGTCAAATGTAGCTTATCTGAAAGCCCCATTTATGCTGAGAAAAAATGGATGAATAGGACAAATTGGTGGATTTTGTATTTTCCTCCACCACTCAAATTACACAGATATTTCTTGCATTCCTACTATGTGCTAAGCCCTGAGGAGACAGAAATAAAAAAGAAACTATGAACAGTCTCTGCTCCCCTCAAACCTCAAAATCCATCAAAGAAAAACAAAATAAATGGCAGAGATGCCAGATGATATCACGAATAAAAGGCTTTGGAAACAAAGGAGGGAATGGTGGATCTGCTCCCAAGGGGAGATTAAAAGCACACCAAGAAGGAGAGCCAGCATTGGGCTTTGGATGGCAATTTCCATCCTACCCTCTGAGCTTTTACACAGTGAGGATAAATGATGCCTGCAGTGCCAGCTGGTACTGTTAACAACTTGAGGCATTAATGTAATACAGTGATGCCCTCAGAAAATAAATAGAGCTGATAAAGAAATTAATGTGTTCAAAAATAAATGCATCATCTGCTGGCTTGTTCACATCTCCTTCACACAGGGTGAAGTTTACTCGGGGCTAGAAAGAAAGAATACAGCAGTCAAGTACAACCCACAAGTGACAGCCAGGGGAAAGATCAGTGTTTCCTCCCCATCCTCATGTACTAAGTGACTGAAGAGCTTCCATTTCCAGGGCACTTTTCAGTTTTCAAAATACCTTTACATTCAAATTTTATTGGTTCTGCCCCACAAGTCCTGAAAACAAGGAGTGGGGATATGTCATTCCCATTATACAGATGGGAAAGCTGAGACTCAGGGAATAAGCCATTTCTAGAGTCACATGCTAGAGAGGGGTGAAGGGAATATTAGCGCCCAAGTCTTCTGATTTTCCCTCTAATGATCTTTGGATGCCCTCAGGCAGTTCTCAAACTCTAATGTTCACATGAGCCACCTGGGAGTCAAAAATGCAGAGTTGGAGTCATAAGTGTGGGATGATTCCTGAGATTCTGCATTTCCAGCTGGCTCCATGATGCTGATGTTGCTGGAGAAAGGGCACTCTTCACAAGAAAAGATTATCATAATTGTGTTTCCCAGAAGAAACTATTTCAAATGGTTATGAAAGTGGATGATCCTTCTTATTTTTTCAAAATACCAAGTAGCAGTCCCTCAACAATTTTACGTAAGCAATAACTAGTCTCCTTTGACGTCTGTGGGTCATGGAAGACTTCTGTTATAGTTCATTTATCTCACTTCTCACCCTTGTTTTGGTGTCTTCTAGTCTCTTGCTGGGTCTATCTCAGTCTCTGACTCTGACTGTATTACCCCTTCTCTGATGCTTGACCATCAATCCATGTTCTTGAATTACAGTGACAAGCAATGGCTCACATCTCCATTGCGTCCTGTCTGCTGGGCAAAGGCCAACTCACCATGCTACCTTTCAATATAATAGGCAATGACAATTCATTTTCATAATTAATCAATCAATACCTACTCACTGACTGCTCCAAGGTACTCAGGAGGCACTATGCTTCAAGATGACCTGCCTAGAAACGAGACACAAGATGATTTAAGACAAAAAAAAAAAACCAAAACAAACAAAAAAAAACATGGCATCAGGAATAAGATAAGGGGATATTCAGAATAAGTTAAAGTGTGTTCTTGGAAGTAAGAATAGAAAGAGAATATGTTCAATGCTGTGAAGTATGGAAAAAAGCATAAGACATAGTCATTTCCCTCTAGGATGCTTTAACTCTAGCTGGGGCATTGATGATGAGAACGATTACGCTCGTTTTTATTGATGGCAGAGGTTAGTAATTAGTATATTTGTCCTGTTTTGTGATCCAGCATTTTGTGATGAAGTGGACAGGAGCCATATTCCCCTCCTTGGTCACTGTATGATGGGCTCCCAGTAAGGATAAGCTGGCTTCACCTGGTAAGGGGTGACCATGTGACCTGAGCCAAGTGAATCAAAGGCTCTCTCCTTAGAATTTGATTTTTGAGCAGAGTGACAAGAAGACTGAAAGTAGCCAGAGCTGACACCCTGGATGGCAGTGCCCCAAGAACTCTCCACCAGTTCTTGCCAGAGTCACTTTGTCTCCTGTCCTCTCTGAGTCTCATTCTTCAGCTTTTCCTTTTATTACATGAGCAATCCCACGGCCTTCCAATAGATTCCTATTCTATGTAAGTTGGCCAGAGTGTTGTTTAAATCAAAGAATTCTAATTCAGAAACACCTGTATTTGGCTAGGTTCTATGCTGTGTACTTTTATGCGGGTTTAATTAAATCATCTCCAAAATCAAAAGACATAGGTGCTGTTGAGTCCAATAAGGAATATTCTTGCTCTCTGAGTTCTGAATGAATTGAAGAAAAAGACAAAGATCCCAAACATATCATCTTTATTACTGATAGAGTATATATTTTCAGATGAATGGATTTCCCAATACTGTATCCTAGAAGTAAATAAACTTGCACAGGTATCCTGCATCAGAACAGACCTCCTAATGGAGAGGCAATCTTCTATAAAATGTATGGCATGAAGCAACAGAGAAGTAAACATTCTTCTTGTGGGCAACTCACTCTCAAGAGGAAGAAAGGGAGGAACTGAGCCAAGCCTGATCCATTTGTTCTTCCTGAATTTACCAATCAAGTCAGTTACCCCACTCTACTCACCCCCTTTAAGTTGCAATAAGTAAAGGGGAGGAGAGACACTAGGGCTCTTATACCAATTAAGCTCCTTCTGCACAGAAGGAAATATCTGGAGATGGGAAGAATCACTCTTCCCAAGAGTGATTAGCTCACATTTTAACAATCCTACCTATTTTTCCAGGAATCTGCTAAACACTGCATATGGATTATCTCATTTCATCCTCACAATCACTCTCTGAAGTACCTACTAATAGCATGCCCATTTTACAGATGGAGATACTGAGGCTTAGAGACTGTTAACTAGCTTTCCAGAAGACTCAGCTAGTGTGTGGTAAAGCCAGGATTCAAACCCGAACAGTATGATCCTTGATTTTGTGTCTTATGTCACTGTCCCTGAAGAGCCTCTCCAATGAGGAAACTGACACAAAGAGAAATTAACTCAGTGATATAAGAATTGGTAGGGGCTCCCCTGGTGGCACAGTGGTTAAGAATCCGCCTGCCAATGCAGGGGACATGGGTTCAAGCCCTGGGCCGGGATGATCCCACATGCCGTGGAGCAACTAGGCCCGTGAGCCACAACTACTGAGCTTGCGCGTCTGGAGACTGTGCTCCGCAACAAGAGAGGTCACGATAGTGAGAGGCCCGCGCACCGTGATGAAGAGTGGCCCCCGCTCGCCGCAACTAGAGAAAGCCCTCGCACAGAAACGAAGACCCAACACAGCCATAAATAAATAAATAAATAAATTTATAAAAAAAAAGAATTGGTAGAGCCAGGTTTCGAATCTGCAGTCAGATCTATCTGATTGCAAACACCATGTACTTAACCACTCTACAAATACACAAAATATTTCAGAAAAGTTTGAGTACCAGAGGCACTCACAAAAGAGAAACATGAATTTAGCCTGGAGCACTCACAAAAGTTACATGGAGGGCTGGTGTTAGGAGCTGGATATTTAAAGGTAGGTGGGATATATTTTGAGGAAGCCATTTCAATCCAAGAGACGAGAACGAATCCTAGGTTGTTGGCTAGAAGTGAGCTTATAAAACACTGAGTCCATGAGGAAGATGAAGAAACAGAGACCTAAGAGGTGTGGTGAGTAGAGGAGGGAGCAATGATTAGATGAAAGGACCACATGTCGGGGGATCAGAACCAAAGCTGAATAGATGAAATAGATGAAATCCCAGTTACAGGATTTTAAAGCAGGCAAGAAAGTTTGGATTGTAAGATTCTTGAGCACAGTTTGAGAATGCAACCTGCCACAGAACCTGTCAGTGATTCTCATCAGGGAGGAGGACGAGACAGAATTTAAGAAACCCAGTGAGAACTGGGTGGAGACCTCAATACAAAAAGAAAGTGATGGGACTTCCCTGGCGGTCCAGTCGTTAAGACTCCACGCTTTCACTGCAGGGGACGCAGGTTCCATCCCTGGTCAGGGAACGAAGATCCCATATGCTGGGCAGCCAAAAGACAAAAACAAAACAAAACAAACAGAAGGAAGGTGATGAGGGCCTGAACAAGGTAGTAAAACACACCTGGAAAGAAGTGGTGACTGAGAGCCATCTGCAATTTGGTGATAGGAATGACGTAGAGAGGAAGAGGAGGGAAAAAAGTTAAAATTAATACCTGTTTCTAAACTAAGAGATTTGAAAATATCATTTGGAGAAATTGGAGAAATAAAAATTTGGCTTTGGAACCCAATGTCTTTTGTTCCTGGCCCACGGTCATCACCTTAACCAAGACCTGATCTCAGGAAAGGGCTTCATTAATCCCCCACTGAGGTATGTATGACAGGCAAGGATTAAAGCATCAGTACTTTCAGGGAAAAAAGAAAAAACATTGACATTTGAAAGGAAGTATTTTTTAATTATTCCAATTAGAGAAGTCCAGGCAGAAGCAGCCAACAGAGGAGGAATTTGAGGGGAAAGGAGGACCCTCTGCCTTAGGAACTGGTGCCATGGTGGGGCTTCCTACCGTATGGCACTCCTGGCACTCCAGGCAACCTTCTGAACACTGACATACATGCCCTCATTCAACCCTAACAACAACCCTGCAAAGCGGACACTATAATTCTCATTCTAGAGATTACACCACTTGCCCCAAGTCACAGCATCAAGAAGTGGCCGAGCTGGATCTCAACCAGCAAGGTGGCTCTTAGAGGATTAGTCCTAACGACAAAATGAGAAGTTGGGGCAATATGAACAAACCATTACATCAGCACTTCTAAAACATTTTTAAGTAGTAGAAATTCTTATTTTTTTTATTCCTAGTTAAATCCTACCCAGGAGATGGACAGATAAATGATAGATAGATAGATAGATAGATAGATATAGATAGATAGATTGATAGATGATAGAAGGAAAAGAGATGAACTATTCCAGGTCGAAGGAACACAGTGAGAGTAAGGAATCTGGAGCTTGTCTCTTGTCCCCCACTGTCTCCACGGACATTGGGTTGTCCATGGAAACCCAATCAGAACACAATTGCAGTGCAAAGCAGCTCATTACTTGCCCTTCCTGCTCTTCTAAGAATGTACACAAGGAAAAGCACAGATTGAAATATCAGCTTTATTGATGGGCCTCTGCTAATGGCTAGATTGGAAAAAGCTGTGGAGTCTTCCAGCTTCCTCTTTGAACTAAATCAGTCTACTGATGCAGGTACAGACAGAAGGTACAATCACCCATCATAGGTTCAGATGGGTCAAAGGTCAAGAGAACCAGAGACAAGAGGCTTAGCTGTTCATGAAACCTGTCCAGTGGAGAAATGTCAGGCTTTCCCTCTTCTACTCCACCTTACACATAGCTGGTAGAGGCAGGTAGAAGCAGAGGGAGCTGCACGATTCTAGGGGCACTTGAGAGACGCCCTTGGGTGGAAGGGTCAGGGGTATATCCGCAATATGTAATGACTTGGACAGCTCAAGTATCAACCAATCAAAATGGGACCTGGACATTAAGTAGTATACCTTTAAACCAACCAGGAGGGGAAAATGGGTGAGAAAAGTTAAAATCTAGTGGAAAGCACAAGAGAAGAGTATTTTTGTTAGACCATCTTCTGGGTCAACAGTCAGTCTGTACAGTTGGTGATTGGGTGCTCACCCCTGGTCCAATAAGCAAAGTCCAAATTGGCCAGTACTCACATGGCAACCTACACAGAAGGAGCACCTTAGATGGGAGGGTGGAGCTGAGGGGTATTCTGAACATGTCTTTACAGTTCATGCATCCAGAACCTCTACAAGGCCCAGTACAAAAGCCTCTTCACCCCTATGAAGCCTTCCCTGCTTACTTTAAATAGTTTCCCTTCTATATAAGCCCTCATAATAGTTTGTATCTCGTTTATACTTTTACCCTGAACTACGCTTTTTAAATGCACGTCTCTTTTCTGCTGGATTGGATGCCTTATTCATCCCTGTATCCCAATGATTCTCAACCAGTGGCAATTTTTGATTGTCACAAGTTGGGCGGGGGGAGGGTGCTATAGGCACCTAGTAGAGGCCAAAGATGCTGTTAAACATCCTACAGTGCACAGGACAGCCACCACCACCCCCAACATACACACACAAATGTCCTGTAGGGCCAAAATGTCAACAGTGCCAAGGTTGAGAAATCTTGCTGTATCCCTAGTGCTTGGCAGATAGTAGGTGTTCAATAAATATTTGTTCAGTGAATAAATGGATGAATGAATGGTTTGTATTTTTTTTTTTTCGGTCTGCGGGCCTCTCACTATTGTGGCCTCTCCCGTTGTGGAGCACAGGCTCCGGACGCGCAGGTTCAGCGGCCATGGCTCACGGGCCCAGCCACGTGCGGCATGTGGGATCATCCTGGACCAGGGCACGAACCCGTGTCCCCTGCATCTTCAGGCGGACTCTCAACCACTGCGCCACCAGGGAAGCCCAGTTTGTATTTTTTAAGTAGCTCATCTCTTGCTTGAAGCCCCTCAGTAAGGGTTGGCTCACAGATAATTTAACTGGTTGTTTTTGGATGAATGGTCAGTCATAGTGAGTTGCATTTTGTAAGATAGTACATGACCTGTCTGCTTCTTTCTTCTCTTCAATGGTGCTCCATTGCCTATAAATTAAAATGCATACTCCTAAGGATGGCAGACAAGGCCCTCCATGATCAATCCCTGCCTACCCTGTACCATTCCCCACCACATACCCCATACTCCAGTCAGCTCCATTAAATTATATTCAGCTCACATACATACACTGCTATTTAGAATTTTCATGGCTTTGCAAAATGTCTTCCCTTTGCCTAGTATTTTCTATACAACCCTATCCCATAGTTACTTCTTGAGCTTCCATTCACCTGGTTCAACTTGTCCTATTTTACTTTTATGTATGGTTGACCCTTGAAGGACAGGGGTTTGAACTGCACAGGTTCACTTATACATGGATTTTTTTCCCGCATAAATATATAGTTGTCCCTCGGTATCTGCAGGGGATTGGTTCCAGGACCCTCCACGAATACTAAGCTCTGAGGATGTTCAAGTCCCATAGTCGGCCTTCTGTATCTGCAAATTGGTGTATGTGTTTTAAATTTGTATCTGCTGTTGATTGATTCCTCAGATGGGGAACTCGCCAATAAGAAGGGATGATTGTATTCCCTTATTTACCTTAGAGAATTGATCATCCATTCTTTTGTGATAAGCTTTTCCAAACACTTTGATTTCCTCCCACCTCTTTCTTCAGTATGGGAACTATACCACGTGTGTGTGGTGTGATTGATCATAGACACTGCACTGAGCTAATGACTAAGCTCTTGAAACTAGTTTTCAAGTGCCATTTTGATGAGAGATTCTCAGCTAGGGGTGTATATCAGAATCATCAAAGAAGAATTTTGAAATAAAAATCTCTGGAGGTAGAATCCATTTTGTTTTTGCATTTGTTTATTGTCAGTTCCATGGGTGATTTCCAGGGTTCCCTCCTGGTTAAATATAAGCACTTTAAATGAACCAGCATCTGGTATAAAATCAATTCACCAGCGTATCAAAATGAAAAGCAAAAAGAAAGATCAATATCTTCTTCTGAATGTACTGAATTCCTGCTTTTTTCCAAAGGCATATTTATTTCTAAATAAAATAAAGAGCATTACTTGGAGACCAAGTGGCATACAACTCCATCCAGGACATGAACTGCAAGTAGGCAATGTTCTGTTAATAATGCCAGCATCTGTTCTGCATTTTCAACTGGAAAGCAAGTATTTCCCATCTAACTCTGCTGATTCACTCTTTGGAGTATTATACATGCTATGACAGATTCTCTCTTTCCATGCCAATGAACTGGGTTGGCCTCTTAGAATTACGAAGATTCATTTATAGAAATATGCAATAAAATCCTTCAAGGGAAAAAAGGACTTTGAGATACTTGTGGATTGGAGCATGGACACATGCAGCTAACATCACATCTATTCCAATGGCCTTTTGCCATGCTGTTTCAGGTCTCCATCTGCTGCTGGTTAGCAAAAATTCCATTCACAGCTGTCCAGATGAATCAAATGTCCAATTAGCATTTCTTGCTCAGTGACAGGATTCTGCCCAGAACAAAAATTTTAAAACAGAAAGTACAATAGAACAGAAAGTTTGATTGGTATTCTTGCTGAAAACAGTACTCTGTGAATTCTTGAATGTCTTCTTAGGGAAAAAACAAAACAAAACAAAAACCTATAGGAAGCTGACAAAGTTTTCTAACAATGTTTCTTCCCTGAAAACAGTTAAGTTCAAAGAATTTCAGTTCATTATATGCGTGTCTTCCTGATGAAAAGCCTCGCTCTGTTCTTTCCTGTTCCGCAGTTCCAAAAGACCATCAACATCCTAAGTTTGCCATCCACTACAAATGGAAGATGGTTCCACTAATAAAACCATCTCTTGTTTTCAGTTTAAACTTCTAAGGTGAGGAAAATGAACTCAACATACTTTTCAGATTTCCCTTATTGGTGGTAACCAGAATTCATTTTATACTTATATGTTCAAGTATGCCAAGGTACTCAGCAAGATATCTAGAATTCTAACTCAAAAAGGCTCAACAGTAGAATAGCCCAAGAAACTATTTGTGTTCCTCCAGTGCTTAAAGCATTTTCAATGGTTTTCCACTTCACATAGAATAAAATTACCAAGACCCAGCATGATTTAGCCTTTAGCTGTGTCTCCACTCTCAAACTGTGCCTCTCTCCCCTTGGCCCATATGCCCCAGACACACTGGCCTAATTTCAGTTCTGTCTCCCATTAAGCCATCATCTTCTCTACCCAAGGGCCTTTGCACATGCTGCTTCTCATGAATACTTTTCCTACCTCTCTGTCTTTTAGAGCTTTACTTCCTCTGATAGTCCTTCCTGATCATATCTATCTGGCTCCACCTTCCTCCTGTTGTAAAGCCCTTCTAATTTCCTTTTCTGTTTCTTGTACCACTCATCACAGTTTGTAATTCTTTTTTTTTTTTTTTTGTGGTACACGGGCCTCTCACTGTTGTGGCCTCTCCCGTTGCGGAGCACAGGCTCTGGATGCGCAGGCTCAGCGGCCATGGCTCACGGGCCCAGCCGCTCCACGGCATGTGGGATCCTCCTGGACCGGGGCATGAACCCATGTCCCCTGCATCGGCAGGTGGACTCTCAACCACTGTGCCACCAGGGAAGCCCTGTAATTCATTTTTTGTGTGTACTTTTCTTTGGCCTTTGTCTCTTAGTGGAAGGAAATCTCTAGATAAAGACAGAGCTTAAGTTATTCTTGTTCATCATATAATAGTATGTCCACTGCCTAGCACAGTGCTTTTACTTACTAACAACTCAAAAAATTTCAGATATCTATTATAAGAAATGAATGAATACATGAATGTTAACATTTTAATTAACAATGTGATCAAACCATGTTTTACAATGGAAGAGATATCTTTTCTCTGTCACAGCTAATGAAACTAAGAAGGTCTTCCTAAATAAGGATCTTTCTCTGTAACAAGGAAGTGAAAATTTTCAAAGCAACTTAAAACCCATAATAATAACTGCCATTTGTAGAGCAATTTATAACTCACAAAGCTTCCTTGTACTTTTGCCGTTATCTTCCCTACGTTATAGAAAAAAAAGAAACACTAAGTACAGAGTTTCTGTACCTCCTTAGTTGCCCAAGATTACAAATTAATTAAAGACAGAAGTAGGACTCAAACCCAGGTCAATAGGTACTTAATTTTACTGGTCTTTCTTCCCTGCCTCATTGGTCTCTCTGTCTTGCAGTCAAGTTACTCCTGCCAAAGTCTGGAGATGATTTTCGGAAGAATCTACCCTGAAGGAGAAATATAGTTTGATTTCAAATCTGATTGAATGTACAGCTAAATTAAGTTGCTGGAGAAAATTCATTTTCTAGGAGCAGTTTCAGCATACATTTTAAACAATTAATAAACACAGTGCATATGTTAAAAACAAAACCAAACCATAAAAAAATGGACAGTGGAAGAGACCGAGTAAACAGAGACCACACTCTCTCTCTAACCCAGTGGGGAATCCACTGCTATCCGTATTAAGGATAGTCACAGGAGAAGACTCATCCATATTTTTTCTCTGGAGACAGTTGTACACAGGCTTTGCTTAAGTAAAGTACCCCCATAGTCAAAATTGTTCCATTCATTGTTATTTACCCACACCAAAGTTGATTTTTATGACAAGCTTCACTGTTAACCCAGATGCTTCCATGGCAGCGTGTAAGCTGTGACTGCAGAAATAAGCTTCCCCTCCACAGTCACACTGACTGTTAAATTAAAGCAGTAATTACAAGAGCAATTTTAAAAGTCAGCTAAGCTTTATTTTTTTCACATAATGATTGTAATGTTTTTATTTAAATAATAAATGTTCATTTAGAAGTTATTTTTATTATTATTATGTCTTATTCAAACAATAAAGATCAAAATTAAGAAAGAGCAAGGAAGGTAAAAGAGGGAAGTGGAGGGAAGGGGAAAGGGGAAAATGAGAGGTTAGGAGGGGTTAGGAGAGGAGAGGGGAGGGGGGCTATGTTCCAGAATGCCAGTGTCTTGTGCTATTAATGAAAGTAAATTTAAAGATCCAATTTCTTTTTCAATATGAAGATGCTTTGTAACTATAGCATTTCTCATTGCCATCAACTTCCAATTCCCTTCTCAGTATGCCTAGGAAACCTAAACATATTCTGGGGAAGAAAGAGTCTAATCAAGATGCAACTGCTAAGGTCATAGTGAAGGAAATGTTCACAGCAAAGACAGGGAAGACCAAGATAAGTAGCACGAGGATATCGGCTCTATCTGTATTTGCATCCTCAGCAGTCTTCTTTCTCTTCCAGAATTTTGAGCAGAGAGCCAGCTGCAAGGCTGAGCATGCATAAACACAGTTGACTGTTGTCACCAAATGCAACTTGCAACGAATTTAATCTGAAGCGTATATCATACTGTTCAGAGTTATTATGCTACAGAGTAGTTAGCATAAATGGCAAACAATTCACATGAAGGGTGGAATTACATTTACATTGTTAAATCAAGATGTTTCTTTTTTTCTTTTGTTCTTTATTCTTCAGCATCATTTGTATTTATATCAATAATTTACATTTGACTTGATCAATGTAATCAAGACACATAGATATAGACACACACACACACACACACACACAAATGGTGACAGAGTTTACTCATAAGTTAAGACACCCAGTGCTTCAGACCCAAATCCTCTTCACCATGACTCAACTCTCTGGTCCTCTCCCACCAACTCAGCCCTTTCCACAGTCCGTTTTTGACGTCCTTCAATCTTGGGAATACCTGATCTCTATATATACAATTCTCACCTCCAGGCCTGATCTCTTAGATGTCTGAGAGTCCAAGGGAAAAACAAAGGAAATCTAAGTAGGTACTGAGTATCAGAACTTGTGTCAGGTGTTTATATATGGATGACCTGTTATGAATTTTTCAAGAGTTTAGCCAGTTTGATATTGCACATATTTTTATAAACACAGAAGTTGAAGTTTAAAGAAAGACTTGTTGGGCTTCCCCGGTGGCGCAGTGGTTGAGAGTCCGCCTGCCGATGCAGGGAACACGGGTTCGTGCCCCGGTCCAGGAAGATCCCACAAGCCATGGAGTGGTTGGGCCCGTGAGCCATGGCCACTGAGCCTATGCGTCCAGAGCCTGTGCTCCGCAACGGGAAAGGCCACAACAGTGAGAGGCCCGCGTACCACAAAAAAAAAAAAAAAAAAAAGAAAGAAAGAAAGACTTGTTCAGGGTGACAAAGGTAGTAAGTGATGAAACAGTCCAGGAGTTCAGACTCCACATTTAATGCTCTTTCCATGGCAACACAGAAGAACTCTCAAGAATGGGACTGCAGATAGCCCTTGCTGTTTAGGCTGAGAAAGTGTAATAGCCATTGCTTATTTCTGACCAACATCTTATGCCTTGGGATTCTAACCTCTCTTCCTCCATGTGATTCCATTGGAGATGGAAATTATTGATCCTTCTCTAATCTTACCCTCTTATCTTCCAAAGGCTGGGTACATGCTTCAGGACTGTCCAATCCTGCTACTACATTCCTCTATTAAACCAAATGGTTTAGGGAGTGGACACAAGAGCCAAGCAAGGTCAATTAGCTTCCATTTCTGGAAAATGATAAATGGACTATAGACAAAAGTTTCTTTCCAATGAGTTTGCTAAGCTGGAACAATGCAATTCTGGAACTGCTGGAACTTATATTTCCTAGCTACAGGAAGGAGCTCCTCTGTTGTAGTTGAGAATAAGTCAGAAAGAACAGATGGCATGTTCTTTCCCCTCTCTATGCGTTTACATGTATGATTCTCTACATCTAGAACACCTCTTTTGCTTTTCCACTCAAAAAGAAAAAATATAGCTAACCCCTATCTCATTTCAGGTATCAGTTCCTTCAAGAGTTCTGTCCTCCTTCCCCATGTTGAGTTAGATGCCCCTGCTCTATACTCTCTAAGCATCTTGTACTTACACCTATAAGTGAAATTATCACACAGCATTGCTATTACTATCTACTGTCTTTCCCATTCTCTACATGATGAGATTGTCATACAGAGTGAGCATGTCATGGTTATCATTGCATTCACATCATTTGGGAAAGTAACAGGTAATAATAGATGTTCAGTGTTTGCAAAAAGTATGGATGGTAGTGGATATTAGGTGAGCTTGAAAACTGTTTCCCAAATGGTAAAACTGTTGAGAATTATCCTCCACAAGGAAATAAAGGGAAATTTTAAATTTCAGAAATTCCAAATTTTCTTAAATTCTCATGGGTAAAACTAGAACCAGTGAAAATTATAGGCAGATCTATTTTACCACAATATAAGAAAAGAGTTTTTTTTATCAAACACATGGTTTTAGTAGTTTCTGTGTGTCTGTGGTTTTTATCAGTTTTACTATGTTCTGCATGTTGTAGTTTTACTTGTTACTTATTATGATTGGAGTTTATAGCACTTCTTGAAAATGTAATTTATTTTTTGGTCATTTTTGGAAAATCTCAGTCAATATGTCTTCAAATATGCTTCTGACCCATTTTCTCTTTCCATTATTTCTAGGGTTACAGCTATATACACGTATGATAGACATTTTCACCATGTCCCTCTATCCTCCTCTTTTTAATGCTATTCTTTCCTTGTATTATTCCGGATATTCTCTTCTGACCTATATTCCAGTTCACTAATTCTCTCTTTAGATGTGGCTAATGTGATGTTAAACCATTTAGTTCTTAATTTCAGTAACTGTATTTTTCATTTCCACAGTTTTTTTTTTTTGTTTTTTTTTGCAGTACGCGGGCCTCTCACTGTTGTGGCCTCTCCCGTTGTGGAGCACAGGCTCTGGATGCACAGGCTCAGCGGCCATGGCTCACGGGCCCAGCCGCTCCGTGGCATGTGGGATCTTCCTGGATCGGGGCACGAACCCGTGTCCCCTGCACCGGCAGGCGGACTCTCAACCACTGCACCACCAGGGAAGCCCTCCACAGTTTTTATATTCTTTTTCATAGTCTCTTGACCTCTGCTGAAATTCTCCATTTTGTTACCCAGTTTCTTGAACATGTTAATCATACTTAAAGTCAGTCCACACTTGATAACTCCAGCATCTAGATCATCTGTGGATTTATTTCTACTTTCTGTTTTTTTTTTAATCTAAGTTTTTGTTAATTCTTACCTCTTTCTCTGACTGGTTATTTTTTGTCAAATTCTAAATATCGTGTGTGAAAAATTACAGAGATAATTCAAGACTATAACAGATGCTATCTTCCTCAGAAAAGGTTTGATTTGCTTGTGACAACTGTTAGGAGTAGATCACTTTAATCACCATAATCTCTTATAGCTGAGCTTCAGTCTTTGTGAGAGCTAGGGTTAGTCTATTTCTGGCTTCATCTAATCCCAAAGTATAGCCCTTCAAGGATTCCAGCTGGAAGTCTTGGATATTTGTTTACCAAGTTCTGTCCTCCTTGGTGGACTCTGTACTCAATTTTTGGCATTGCCTCCTTCATATGAATCAAAAGAAAATTCTCATAGCTTCTCAGCCTCTCAGCCACCAATTGACACCAACTGGGCTCAATTCTACGGACTTCATCTTCTCTGAGTTTCTGCTCCCTCCAGTACTTGCTGCTTTGGTAGCTCTCCAATACCTTCGAAAAGATTATATACATGCACACATACTTTATATATAAAACCTCCCAAAGTTTTTATATCTACTTGTACATCTATGTTTATATTTCTTGTCATCTTGATAATTTTCCAATACTTTCAAATGTTTTTTAAAAAATATACATTGTCCTGGGACTTCCCTGGTGGTCCAGTGGTTAAGACTCCATGTTTCTAATGCAGGGGTCTCAGGTTCAATCCCTAGTCGGGGAACTAAGATCCCACATGCCGTGTAGTGCAGCCAGAAAAAAAAAAAATCTATATCTATATATTTATGTATATCTATACACACACACATTGTCCAGCCTTTCTGTAGTTCTTAACAGGAGGACTTGTTATATACCACTCCCAGAATCAAAATCCTACTATAGGATTTTATGTGAGGTTAAAGTTTGACTGGGTAAACCTTAAACTTTATCTGGAGGAGTAAATGTAAGAGAATAGCCATGGAAATTTTTCTGAATTAAGGGAAATTAGTCTTTGTACTATAAAGTTTTAGTAATAAAACCATATGATGATGAGAGAAGAATAGTAACAGATCCAAATAACAGAAGACAATCTAGAAATGTTGGTTATACTATATATATTATATATTACATATAAAGGAGGAATTTCACCTCATAGAAAATCAATGCCAGATGAATTAAAGATCTAAGTTTCAAACAGTCATAAAATTGAAGTAGAGAAATCCTTCCTAGTTTAACACACAAAGTAGAAAACAAATAACAGATTGTCTACATTAAATAAAATTTAAACAAAAGATATCATAAACACTATTAAAATTAAACAGGTAACAATAAACAGGGAAGCAACAAGCTGGGAAAGGTATAAATGGCAGATATTTATAGATAGAGACAGAGAGAGACAGATAGACAGAAACAGAGGGAGACAGAGAAACAGTTCTAACACAAATCAATAAAAAGATTAAAACGATTCAATACAAAAGTGTGCAAGTTGAAGAGACAATCTACGTTACTAATTTTTTCAAAAACCTATTTGAAGATGCCCAGCTTCACTACACTTAAAAAAAAATTATGAAAAACAAAATAACAAGATAAAGTCTTTTTCAACTTTCAAATGAACAAATATTTATATATATTCTTGGCAAGGGTGTGAGGAGATAGGAGCTCATATATACTTTTGGTGGGAAGATAAATTGATGTAATTTTTATGGAGGACAATTTGGCAATATTTATCAAACTTTAAAATATGCTTATCATTTCACTTCTAGGGCTCTCTCCTACAGAAATATTGGCACTTGGGTAAAAGGAAATATACTGAAGCACCATTTCTAACAGTGCAAAATTGGAAACCATCTAAATGTCCACTACATAAAGGAACGGTTAATTAAATTTTGCACATCTGTTAAATAGCATACTATAAATCTATTAAAAATTACAAGCTGTCAGACTTCCCTGGTGGCACAGTGGTTAAGAATCCGCCTGCCAATGCAGGGGACATGGGTTCAAGCCCTGGTCCGGGAAGATCCCACATGCCGTGGAGCAACTAAGCCCGTGTGCCACAATTACTGAGCCTGTGCTCTAGAGCTCACAAGCCACAACTACTGAGCCCATGAGCCACAACTACTGAAGTCTGTGTGCCTAGAGACCGTGCTCCACAACAAGAGAAGCCACCACAATGAGAAGCCGACTCACCACAATGAAGAGTAATCTCAACTCGCCACAACCAGAGAAAAGCCCGTGCACAGCAACGAAGACCAAATGCATCCAAAAAAAATAATAATAAAAAAATTTTTTTTTACGTACAAGTTGTTCTATACTTACTATCATATTATATATTGGCTAGTGAGAAAAGCAAGTTATAAAAAATTTTTAGTATGATTTGTTTTAAAAATTCTACTTCTGTGAATATTATATATGTTTTATGTGTATCTGTGTGTGTGTGTGTACGTAGCTTAATAAATGAGTTGAATTCAGTAATCAACAGAAAATGGCCGTGCATCTGTTTTCATGTATGCCAGTTTGTATGATACTGTAACAGGCAGAGCCCCATAGTCTCTTTTCTGATCACTTGAAGGTACTAAAAAATATAGCCAGTCTAAATCAAAACTTCAATTTTGTATCCAATTTAAAACCTCTCCTTCTTTCTAGCAAAGGCTTAACTGTAGTTTGGAGACCAGCAGTGAGATGGGGGGAAATGTCTATCCTCTTACTCTGTCTTCCTTTCCTCCCACCCTTGCTGATGGTTTCAACAGGGTCAAGTGACAGAAAAGGAGGTTTTAAATGAAAAGAGCCAGATGTCTTACTTGACCGCTGCTGTGATAATCCTTGTGTCCTGTCAGTGACCTCTGCCCTGGCAGGCATACAGTCTAGCTCTCTCCTGGAGGGATGCATAGCCAGCCTCACTCCACGTCACTGCCCTTACCAAGTGTAGCTCGGTAGGCCTTCATCCAGCAAATAGAACCTCTGTTTCCTTTCTCATGGGCATGAGCCATTTACATAGGGAACTCCCTTACTGGGTCTGAGAGAGAGCAGAAATGCCAAAGATCTACAAATTCCTTTCAAATAATTGTATTCCAAATTAATTTCTAGGTGCCTTTACATAGGCTGTTAGTGATGATGTCACTAGTTTCATTTTGCTTTGTTTTAGTAAATCCTGTGTAAGTGTCTATCATGCCTCTCTTTAGAATATGGGTCACTTATCACCTATTATCTTCAGCTTTGGTGCATTAGCTGCAAATCCAAAACAGTAGGAAATACCCCATTTAGCACCCTGTCACATTTATACCCCCCCACACACACAATCTCATGCACACAGATATACATATCTCTGCTTTGCTAATGGAGATCAAGAAGCAGGATACCCACAAACTGTGAACATTGGTGGCCTCTGCAGTGGAATGGGGGGCAGTGAGAGTGGTGACTTTCATTTTTCACTCTATATTTCTCAATCATTGAATTTGCTTACAATAAGCATGCAATTCCTTTGTAATTAAGAAAACAATAAAATAGTAATGATAATAATAATAATAAAATATTGATAATAGCTATCACTTTTAAGTCTCAAAGTACCAGGCTTAGTGCTAGATGCTTTGTTAACATTATCTGCTTTAATCCTCTTCACAGCACAATGATTATGGCTTTTTGATAGATGAGGATTCTTTGAGGCCAACTTGGCCAACGTTCTAAGATTTGCTGGGCTTAGAAACCAATGTAGTCTACCTCCAGAAATCCTCAACAGTTCTCCTGGTATATTCTAGTCTAGCACTTAGCAGGGTGACAGTCAGTAGGCCACTCAGTAGTGGTTGATTGACTGCAGGCCGTGAACTGCCTCTTTTCATCTGTAGCACCCAGCACAGTGTCCTAGCTGTAATAGATGTATATTAGGTGCTCGGTAAATGCTAGCTGAATGGATTGAGAGGTCGTATAATTTATCATCCAAACCAGGACACTTCTGATAGTGAAAGTGAGTGCTACTCGCAGCTACACAGGTGCAGCACATGAAAATCAGGACCGTTCTGGGAAACAAGGCGGTGTGCTCACCCTGTTGGTAGAAGGAAGGAAGGAAGGTAAGAGGGAAGAGGGGAGGAGAAGAAGGGCAGGGAGGGAATAGGAGAGAAGGGAGAAAATGTATCCATGGTATTTTATTGTCCTGCAAATTTCTGTAGAGTGTATAAAGCTTTTTCACAATTAATGACATGAAGCTTGAAAATAAAATAGACCTCGGAGAAGTAGTATATCTGTATAAAGGAGTTTTAGTTGTTATAGTGATTTCAAGTCATAAAAGGGGAATGATGGAGAGCTATCAGGAAGGAAGAGAAGGCTGAAGTTTTTGAAGAAAAGTAATTCTGTTTATTTTCATCTCTTGACAGACAAAACGGTACATCAAAGAAGAAATGCCCTGGAAATGAAGTTCTTTCCAACAGTTTGGGTAAAGAAGAGAGCTGTAGAGGTTTGGGTCAAGTGTTGAGCTGGAAGCTGCTGGGAGGTGACAGAGATGCCATTTCATGTCCAGACTCAGCTGAGGCTCATCCAGTCCTGACTGCTCAGTTAGGAGGAAGTACTCGAGCTGGGGAATAAAAGACATGAACAAACTATTGTGTTGGCCAAAAAGTTCGTTCGGGTTTTTCATAAGATTATACGGAAAGACCGGAACAAAATTTTTGGCCAGCCCAATACTTGGGTTGGTTTAAGCTTCTCTGAGCCTCACTTTCCTCACCTGCTCATTTGGGATAAAACACCTCACAGTGTGAGCTGAAAATTCAAAGAAACAATTATGGCAGCTGTGCATCTTCCTTACCAGGGTCAATTGTTTTGTTGAAACATTTGTTCTTATAAAGAGTGAGAAGCCTGGGACCTGTGTCACAGTAATCTGTGCTCTCTCACATCTGCTGCTGATGCTTTGGACACAATGCTATAGACTGAATACTTGTGTCCCCAACCCCAAATTCATATGCTGAAATACTAACCCCCAATGTGATGGTATTAGAAGGTGGGGTCTTTGGGAAGTGACTAGGTCATCATAAGGGTAGAGCGCTCACGAATGGGATTGTGCCCTTATAGTAGAGGCTCCACAGATCTGTCTTGCCCCTTTGACCATGTGAGGTAATGGCGAAAAGACAGCCATCTGTCTGTGAGGAAGCCGGTCCCCACCAGACATTGAATATGCCCTTGCCATGATCTTGGACTTCCCAGTCTCCAGAACTGTGAGAAATAAATGTCTGTTGTTTTTAAGCCACCTAGTTTACGGTATTTTTGTTATAGCAGCCCAAATGGACTAAGACGACAAAGCACATCACATTAGTGTTGCCTTGTAGGACATGTCATGCACTGAAATGACAGCTTCGGCTTGCTGAGAATATGGCTCTCCATCCCACAGTTTATGCCCATTTTCTGAGCGGATGCCCATCGCAGGGTCAGTAGGGTCATTGAATTTTCATTCTGTGGGATTCAGTGCTTTCTCAAGAGGCAGGCTGACTATGGAAGGTCTAACACCCCTGGCGGTGGGTAGGTCCACAAAACAAGTCCGGGTAAGCATGTGAGCATGTGTGTGTGTGTGTGTGTGTGTATGTGTGTGTGTGTATGTGTGTGCACGCAGACATGTTTACCTGTGTGTGCATGTGTGTTTCGTGAGAAGAAAAAAGTGAGATGAAAAGGATTGAGGTCACTGACGAACCACAGATTATCTCCCAAACATCCTGAACCCCTGCCTCTAGAATATCCACTTGTTCTAAACACCAGGGAGAAGAAAGCTGAATCACTGACGTCTTATATAAATCTAAATTTTCTAATGGCATTTTACATTATTAAAACTTAATGAGAAAAGACTGAGTAGGGGAGAAGTCTAGCTTATTAAGCTCATTTTTTGGTCTATTTTTCATTTTATAAAGAGATTCAAATTCAAAGCCTACACAACAAAGAAGCACTCACTCCCCTTTTTGGAGTAATATGTTTGGGTTTTTTTTTCTTTAAATTGGGCTTAAATTAGACCTCAGAAGGAGGGAATTCATTAAAATCCTGATCTGTGATGTTGGTAAGTCGCCATCTGAAAGGCTTGTATTACTTCCTTTGATAGGGTTCAAAGGAGAAATAACAAATGCCAAAAATAAGATTATGGTTTTGCTTGATGTGCTAATTTATAATGTTTTCATCAGATTACAAAATCACAAAATTAGATAAAGAAGAAAAAGATCAATTCTTGATAGGTAGTTTTTTCCCCAGTTAAAATATGCATAGACCTTGTGTGTTTTCCTCTAGCATTTTTCTATGAAGAGATACACATGCAAATCCATGGACATTCATGTATGTGGTAAAATTGATATCACACATCATACATAAATTGTATCCTGCTCTTTTCCACTTAATCCTATATTATTATCATTGCTTCTGACTGAATGTTATTTGAAAACAATTTTTAACTGTAGATAAGGCATAAATTATTATTAATTGAAGAGGCCTCTGTCATTGTCTGTAGGGACCATTTCCAGTTGATCATCCTTGTCAGTAATGTATGAGAAATAACCATGTTTAAATATAAATTTGGAATCTGATATTGCTTTAGATTCTTAGAAATGGAATTTTTATATTCAAAGAAGTGCTCATTTTAAAGCTTTTGGGATATTTCTTACAAAATGTCTCCCCATGAAATTTGTTACTGTGTGACTGCCATGAGAGGGGATACGGGCCAAGCACTCCCCCCCACCCTCACCAGCCTTGAGTATCATCCAGTTATGCCAATTCGTGTGTGTACTTTGCACATTTTTATACCAGTGTTAATGTTTGTATAATTCAAATTTTTTAAATTTTAAATTTAAGGCTATTAGCCCTTCTTTTTGTTTGTTTGCAAATGGATTTTCCAATTTGTCATTTACCTTTTAATTTTGTTTTTTGTGCTGGTGACAAACTACTTACATTTTTAGGTAGCCAGATATAACAATCTTTTTTAATTTAATTTAATTTTATTTTATTTTTTGTGGTATGCGGGCCTCTCACTGCTGTGGCCTCTCCCGTTGAGGACCACAGGCTCCGGACGCGCAGGCTTAGCAGCCATGGCTCATGGGCCCAGCCGCTCCGCGGCATGTAGGATCTTCCCGGACTGGGGCACGAACCCGCGTCCCCTGCATCGGCAGGTGGACTCTCAACCACTGTGCCACCAGGGAAGCCCAACAATATTTTTTTTAAAGATCTCTCCTGTTGCTTTTATGCTTGTAAGTCCTCATCTATCCCTAATTAGTTTACTGCCTGCCAATAATTTCTTCCTGTTTTTAAATTTTAAAAAATATATAATCCAGGGACTTTCCTGGTGGTGCAGTGGTTAAGAATCCGACTGTCAATGCAGGGGACACATCCCTGGTCCGGGAAGATCCCACATGCTGCGGAGCAACTAAGCCCGCGTGTCACAACTACTGAAGTCACGTGCCTAGAGCCCGTGCTCTGCAACGAGACGCCCCTGCTCACCACAACTAGAGAAAAGCCATTGTGCAGCAACGAAGACCCAGCATAGCAAATTTTAAGTTCCTAGCATAGTGGCTGATACACACTTTATGTTCAATACTTGGTTATTATTGTCATATTATATTTATGATCTTTAGTCCTTTATCTAGGAATTTGGAGTGTTTCTTGTTCAAATACTTTTCATATTTCTCAGTATATTTTTAAGATTGATACCATACATTTTTACTTATGCTTATTTCTAGGTATTTGGTGTACTGTTAAAAAAAAAAAAAGACATTTTCACTACATATTTTAATTGTTACTTGTTAAAATGGCTGAAACCTCAAAACGATAGGTGTCAACTGCATCTGTATTCCAAAGTGAGATCACCTTCACCTTCAAGGGCTAGCAGAGGAGACAATGAAAATCGGGTTTACGATCCTTGTCTTTTTACCTTCTCAAACATCACAAGGGTTAAATTGGAGAGGTGAGGAGAGTTTGGAAATGGAGAATTTTAAAAAGAGAATAGTCTGAAAGATGCATCCCATTCCACTCCCCTCCCTCTTACACACAACACACATGGTCCCATGGGTAAAAGGTGTAGGATGCTTTTCTCTCAACACAAGTCAAGTGAAAGTGGATGCATAGGGACCACTCAGAGAACTGGTTGAGAGTGCCCTGGAGCTGGTGGCATGATGGTGTGGTGTCCGAGTCAGGCCTCAGGAATCTAAAGGATGAGAGTCTGAAGCAGCTTCAGGCAGAAAGTAGAGAGCTATGGTAGAATAAAACTGCATCCACCAACAGCAGATCTAAGAAACCTGTTTCTCCTGGAGCACAGATAGAATCAGTGGAGCTATCTGGTGGCACAAGAGGACTTGATGAGGGACTTCCTTGGTGGCGCAGTGGTTAAGAATCCACCTGCCAATGCAGGGGACACGGGTTCGATCCCTGGTCCGGGAAGATCCCACATGCTGCAGAGCAACTAAGCCCGTGTGCCACAGCTACTGAGCCTGCACTCTAGAGCCTGCAAGCCACAACTACTGAGCCCACGTGCTGCCACTACTGAAGCCCACATGCCTAGAGCCCGTGCTCCGCAAAAAGAGAAGCCACCACAATGCAAGGCCTGCACACTGCAACGAAGAGTAGCCCCTGCTCAACCCAACTAGAGAAAGCCCGCGTGCAGCAATGAAGACCCAACACAGCCAAAAATAACTGAATTAAAAAAAAAAAGAATCATGAAGTCGATGTGTTTTTTTTTTAAAAAGAAGACTTGATCAGCAAGATGCTGGAAGTGGGCAGCCAAAGGAAGAGTTGGGATGACTGTGCGAGTGTACATCCTCCATGTCAGTACATGGTAGCAGACATGAGATCCTCAGTGGTAGGGGCTTTTCAAAGAAGCCACAAAGCGCTCCAAAGAAAGTCCCCTTGAAGTATCTGAGCCCAGAGAGTGACAATGCACAATGTGAACCAAATAAGACATTTTCTGCCCTTTTTCCTCTCCTCCTTTTTTCCCACCCCTTCCCCCCACCCATTTTGACTTTAGAAGGGTGAGAACTGGTATCAGCAAGTAGAGTGGTGGAGGAATGGAAACACACACCCAAAGCTGGGAAATGGGAAAAGCTTTAACTTCAATGGGAGTTTGGACTTGGAATTGGAATGAGAATGTTTTAAGGATTATAGTGACCGAAGCCTTATTAATTATCTCAGAGAGGCCAGAACATCACGGTTTCTGCCCTGGATTTTATCCAAGAGATTAGGAAAGAATTAGCGCTCCAAACTCAGTATGCAGGAGCAGTGGTAAGAACAGAAAGAACTCATTTTCTGTTGTATCCTTCAAATTCTGATGTTCAACATGACAGTTACATTTGTTCAAATTTTAATATTAATTTAATAATGAGCATAAAAAGTAATGAAGGGTGTCAAGCAAATTAGGAAAGTGACATTCAATTATTTATCTTAGGGAGTTTATATAGCAGCAGATATGTTTTTAAGTGCTCAAAGTTCAAACCAGTAAACCCTAGGGATGAACAGTACAGGCCATCTAGTCCATTGCTCTGTCTACAGACCAAAGACAACTAAACCATCTGTGTCATATGCAAATTCCCTCTATTTAAGAAACGTGTATGGGAGATTTAATTAAATAAAATCAAACCATTTCTGAGCAGGCCCTTTGCCACCAACAGCCCTAATGTAAACAGTGGATATTAATTTTCAGGCCATAAAACTCATGGACACAAAGAACATAATTTTGTAAAATTTTTCTCTGACTCATCCAATATAACTCATCCAGGGCCTTCATTCTACCTGATGTAAAAATCATAATCTATTCAATCCAGGTAAACTGTCAACTAATTAAGTGATTTTCTCCAGGCACCTTAAGCTAAGGCTTATTCTACTCCTAAAGTAGCATTGAACTTTGAGAGGAACTTCAGTGGAATGGGTGTCTGGTCTGCAGATTTCCTCCTGTATCTGATAGAGTTTGCTGGGATACAAAGCATCCTGTGTAAACTCTGTCATTACTTGGGTCCCTTCTGTGTCTTCCAGCATATGCTCCATCCTGACTTGCCTCCAGCTGACAGGGTCATGGAGGTCATTGTCCTCATTCTGATGACCAGGGTCCTCTGGGTGAGCCATCCTCTGTCAGCCACTCTGTGTAGCTCTAAGGGGCACGTGGAACTTTTGGCCATTATTTCATGCTTCTCCAGTGTCATAAGAGCCACTGAGTTGGGGGGTTGGTGCTATCTCAAGCTCTCTTTGCCTAGACCTGCCCTATCCCCATTTATGTGGTACAGCCACTTTCAAAAGCAGATGTAAAAGACTTCGCTAAAGCACTGTCACCCCCTCCCACTTATCTGGGAAGCAGGATACAGATCTTCTCTATTTTGGATATTGCGCCCCCCCGCCCCAGGCTGTGTCCTGCTGTCATCTAGCTTTTCCAGGCTTATTCAGGGCAGGGGTAAAGGGCCAGGCTCATCTGGGGTACTGACTGGCAGCTAAGCTTCCTCATCCTTCTCAGAAACTCCTCCTTATGCAGACTGTCACCTTTTTCTATAGAAGGAATTAACTCTATACCTGCCTTCCATCAGCCTTTCAGCCTAGAAACAAAAAAACAAAAAAAAACCCACCCACAACTTCATCTCTTGCCTCAAAAATAAAAGGCCTTAGATTTCAAGATTAATGCCTCTGCTCTGAGTTTCAAGAATCTGTTTGGAATTTAAAAAAGGAAGGAAAGAAAGAATTTGCCACTATTCTCTCTAAGTTCTTTGTGGCTCCTTTCAGTGAGTACTCTCTGAGCTGTTAATGCCACTAAGTCAACGGAGAGAGGGTCATGGTGTGAAGGAAGGAGACAAACGTTACTTAACATTTCTACATTTTAATCTGTAATACATGTGTTTCAAATCTCCAGTTATCTAACAAAAGTCACCACACGTACACCCACTTCTCTACCCCTAGCCAACAAGGAGGAAACATATAGTTCTACAGTTTCCTGGACCTAAGGGTGGGGAAAGAAACTCGGCAGCAGGCATATATATATGCCCATTACTTACCAAAAAGTGCACTTCAAAGCAAGCTGAATCTATGGAGGTCAGCTGGGAGAGGTTCTAGCAGATCTGTGCTCTCCTACATCAGAAGTATCCCTAGAAACAAAGGGTAGACATAAAGGCAATCATACCCAGAGGGGATTATTATTGAGATCAGGATCTGCTTTAAGCATTCAGAAAATTACTTGTTTACTTGCATTTTTAATTTTATGAATTTGACAACGCGAAATGAATGACAAAGTCTATCCACCTAGGTGCTATACGTTGGACAGTGAATACATTTTAACTTTGTAACAAATGAAACCAGATTAATATGCCTCCAACCTGAAATGACTTTGGAATTCTCAGAAAAGTGAACTGGGGAGTGTGACATCCCACCTCTATTTACTAATCAGTTTGCAATGTCTTGATTAAATTCTCTTCTGAGCCTCGAGAAGGTATGGTGAGACTGGAAGGTATAAATTGAACCAAATTCTCCAACAACCACAATATAATATAAGTAGGGAGAAATAATCTCTGGATCTTTCCAAGATAAAAGGAAACTGGAATTCTTTCCTATCACATATTCTCTGTTAGAAGGGCTAACAGGTGGGAAAAAATTAGATTTATTTGGGGTTCTTGGTCCACAAGGCAGAATTATACTTCAGTTTCAAGGAGGAAGACTTTAAAATAAAAACTTACCCTCATTTCTCCCAAGTCATGCTAGTGTGGAGGGAGCAGAGTGGAAAGCAAGGAGAAGATAAGAGGAAAGAGGCTGAGTCACTGCTAAGGGTACAAGCAATAATCCACAGTGGCTTGAAATCACATTTCCAGTAGAATCATCGGCCCTTGAATTCTCTGGTCTCCTGCTTTCCCATGGCAGGTGCTGGGAGAGGAAGGATTCATTCATTTGCTTCTTGCTGTTAGCTTGACATTCTGTCGTGTTGTCAGGTGAGCTCAATTTTCCCTGCAGTGGCCTTGACCATCAGATCTTCTTTGCCACCTCTGCTGCATTCTTAACATTGGGCTGTCACTGCCTAGCTTGACCTTCCCACTGCCAGTGAAATGGGAGAAGGTTCTCTCTTCAGCAATAATGTAACTTTTTTACAAGCAACCCTAAAGGGTAGCTTGGCTCTCACCATTTTCATTCATTCATTCAACATGTATTCAACAAATATTTAATCAGCAGTTGCCGCATGCCAGGCACTGGGGTTGGGACTGGCGGCACAGTGGAGAACAAGACAATGATGGTCACTGACTTTGTGGAGCACAGAATCTAACATTGCACTTTTCTTCCTTTTCGAGTAACTTCAGAAAACCTCCTCAAGTGCCAAGGAACATCTGGGGGGCACTCTCCAGGTTGGCATTCAAAAGCATTTGTTCCGGGACTTCTCTGGTGGTGCGGTGGTTAAGAATCTGCCTGCCAATGCAGGGGACATGGGTTCAAGCCCTGGTCCAGGAAGATCCCACATGCCACAGAGCAACTAAGCCTGTGTGCCATAACTACTGAGCCTGTGTTCTAGAGCCCGTGAGCCACAACAACTGAGCCCACGTGCTGCAACTACTGAAGCCCACGTGCCTAGAGCCCGTGCTCCGCAACAAGAGAAGCCACTGCAATGAGAAGCCCACACACCACAACAAACACCCAATGCAACCAAAAATTTAAAAACTAAAAAAAAAAAAAAAAAAAGGCATTGGTTGTCCAACATCTCAGAACCTTCTCACTTCTCCACATTGGAACAAACTTCCTGCTCACTCAGGTACTTCTCCCAAATGCCTTCTTTCTCAAAAGTTTAAAAAATATATTTATTTATTTGGCTGCACCAGGTCTTAGTTGTGGCATGCAGGATCTTCATTGCCGCATGTGGGATCCTTCAGTTGCGGCATGCATATGGGATCTAGTTCCCTGACCAGGGATCAATCCCAGGCCCCCTGCATTGGGAGCTCAGAGTCTTAACCACTGGACCACCAGGGAAGTCCCTTTCTCAAATATTTTAATATCCATGTCACAGAAACCAACTCTCCAATCCATTTCTTGCCATTTTTCCCAAGAGGTATAGAGGGCCATTATGAAAGTGTAATTTCTTCAGCCCTAGTGGGCCAGAGCTATATTGATTATATGTGAGAAGATATGAAGGAGTATCCAACCTTAAGAGTTGTTTATTCATATTATAAAAAAACTTTATAGGCAATGGACAGTTGAAGTTCTTGGTTGAAATAATAAATAGAGGATGCATTTTTTATACTTTGCACACTTTTCCTCATAGCTGAATGCTAAGGAACCCATTAGGAATTTTAGAAAAGAGTAGCAAGATCAGGTTTGTACTTCCCATCATACACAATTTATTTACTATCTAGGGAGCTTTGAAAGTGGGAATATTTAGACGGAATTGGGATGAACTATAGTGACTCTCCAGCTTAAAGAGAAAAGGTATCCAATTAATTTCTTTACCTTTTTCTCTTCAGGGTAGTGCTTTTTTCCTTCCTAAAATCCTGCACTGCAGGGACAACCAGCATTCCCTTTCTTCTTAAAGGGTTTTCTGGTCAAAAAATAGTTCTATAGTCAGAGCTATAATTTTCCTTTGTCCATAGATGCAGACTCTATTCATACTGGAAAAGACATCTGTGGTTCTGCACATCATTCTCTGGGACGCAGAGGCTGAAATGTTTGGTCTCAAGGAGGTCAGAAGGGGAGGAAGTTGAGGAAGGAGCTGGTTTTCAGTCAATGGTCAACCAGTCCGTATCACAGACCACGCTGCCATCAATTGAGGACCTGATGACAAACACCTTTGAACTGGGGTCAAAAGTCAGGCTCATTCCTCCTCTTTATCTTGAAAATAGTCCTTTTATGTATTATGGGCTGTAGGTTTTATGGTTAGCAGAGCATGTGTGAAGAACTGGGAAGGAACTGAGAAAGACATTGCAATGTGGACAGGGCAGGGTGTGAACAATTATAAACCTTTGTGGAAGTGTTATCCTCTGAGCTGTCATTCACTTGCTTTCTCCCACGCTAAGAGTGTGCTCATGAGGTCAGTAAAATTGACTGAAGACAGACAGACAGAAACATGTTTTCCAGGGATCTCAGAGGAGTAGCAGCTGCAAATAAGACATCCTGGCAATGACCACAAAAGAGAGAGCTGGCTTGACAGCCTTGAATGCACAGGTTACACCTAGATGCCTAGAAAGTATCCTGATTCTCTACAGTGACTATTGACCAAAGGCAGAATCATCTAAGTAGAAGAAACAATGAAATGCACCTGAGAATTCTGACATTTTGTCAACAAAATCAATGTAGAAATTTGATATGGAAAATTTTCCTGGACAAAGGGAAAAGGCAAGTTGATCCCAGCCTAATTGATATTAACCTATCTAAAGGAAGACTATGGCAAGAGAAGAGAGTTGGTGAGCCAGAAAAGCGTAGAAAAATGGGGATCAGAGAGGCAAAATTCGGCCTTGTGTGCACAGTACCCAGGGGAGAGAGATTGTAAGTCTGGAAGATTCGTCACAACCTGCATATATTTCAAGAGGCCACAGAGTGCATTGTTTAGGATGTCTCTGGAGTCAGACTAACCTAGTTCAAACACTAAGACCATAGCTTACTTACTTACTTACTTAATTGCTGTCTTGAACAAGATACTTAAGTTCTGTGAGACTTGGTTTCTTCATATGTAAAACCAAGATAATATGAATAGTTCCTTGTTGCCCCTTCTTCCTGGGCACACAGTGAGACTACATTTCCCAACCTCTCCTGAACTTTTAGGAGTGGTCATGTGACTGATTTCTACCCAATGGAATAGGAGCCAAAGTGGCATGAAACCCCTCCAGGCCCAACCCATTAAAAACTTCCTATATTCAATCTTCTATCCTCTTTACTTTCCCACTGGCTGGATGTGGCAGAGCCTCCAACACTTTGGGGACCTGAATGACTGTGTGAAGCAGAGCCCCTTTTACCAATCTGGAACCACGTTAGACTATTTGTAGGAGAAAAAATTAAATTCTATGGAGTAAACTATTATTCCTTTGGGGATTTATTTGCTCCAGCAGTTAGCCATCTTAACTAATATACTACTAATTGTTTTGTTGCATAAAAAGAGATGAGTCCATGTAAAACCTGTAGGATGGTACCTGCTATATAGAAAGTGCTTAAAATGTATAGCTATTATTTTTATTGTGAGCTAAACCAGACGCCTTTGAGGCTGGTGCAAGTTTGAAGATGACAAAATTGATGTCAGACTCAGCTGAAGTTTCTTCGTTTTTTCTTTGTCGTATCAGCCAAAAACACTACACAAGGTATAAATGAGGTGATGAATATATGCCAACATGACTGAGCAGGTCTCCAATACTTGCTTTCCAAGTGATAGATGGGGTGGGCTCAACAACCCACACAGAGCAAGGGTGTTGTCAAGTCAGAAGAGCCCAGAACTATAGACTAATAGCCTTCATACACTTTAGCTTGGGTTAGTAGGTGAAGAGGAGAGAGGGAGTCTCAGATCATTTCTCTAAGATGTCATTTGAGTTTAGGTTTATATCTTTTGCTGAACCATAGTTATATAATATTCTTACTTCCATATTTCATTTCTTATTGCCCCACTGGGTCTACTAGAGGTATCAGTGCAACACAACAAGCTATAACCTACTGCATCCTACCATCCTTCTTCCTTTGTACAAATTCCTTGATTTCCAAACTAACATGTATTCCGATTAGCTTTCCTGCCCTCTATAACTGAAAACTAAAGCCTGGGAATGAGGACAAGCATTGACCACAGAAAAGGAAATCCATATTACCAATGCATATATAAATCAACTATCTACCAGTCCCACTCCAGTCACTCTTTATCCTCCATCCTGCATTATTTTTTCATGGCATTTACAGCTATCTGAAACTTCACCTTTTATTTATTGCCTTACTTATTTATTATCTGCCTCTTCCCCCGATGTAAGCTTATGAGGACGGAGACTATCCTGTTGCTGCTATATCCCAACATTCAGAACAGTGCCGCTCACAAAGTAGATACAAAGAAGCACATTTTTTTTTCAAATAAATACATGAATTTGTTGAATGAATGGATGTTTGTCATAGGTTGGTTTCCCTAAATATCTTCATTTATGGGGAACTGATGAAAGAATTTCTAGACCAAAAAAGCTAATTATTGGGGCCTTGACAAGATCTGGTACCAAGATCAGGTTACTTTGTGGATACTTGTTTGGGTATCCAAACAGCTGGGATCTTTAGGTAAAGTGACTCTACACAACCACAAAACATTTGGGAATGGAAATGTGTACATTACTTCTGGGGAGGTGAATCTAGCTTACTGTCACTCAATTATATTACAATTCGTTATTTCCTGTTCCGGTGTCAGGAAAAGATTAGAGCCCTTGGGATTACTTAGCCTAGAGGATAAAATGCCAAGATGAGATACAATCTGCTCACTAAAACAAGCCTTGTCAAATTCATCTCATGTCTTTTTTGGTGAGGGTCATTAAGTTGATGGATCTGGGGGAATGTTCTACAATAAAGGATTTTGTGGGATCTCTCAGGTTATTCTCACAGACAAGAAGGGAAAAGACAGGTGAATTGGCATATGGTTGAATGTTGAATGACCATCCCTGAAGGATGCAGGAGGGGGTCTTTGGTGATGGATTTCGTACAAGTACCTGGAATGCATTCTGATCAAATCTGTGGATCACAAATATACCTAGGAATAAGAACTAACACATGGGTGACAGAATCAGGTCCCATAAATCTCTTATTGAGCTGTAGCAATGAATGTAATACAGTAAGACTGAATTTAACAGAGATAAAGATCAAGTCATGCACCTGGGTTCAACAAATCAATCACACATCTGACCCACCTGAGTTTTTTTAAACCATCCAAGCCACTCCCAAGCTGCACAGCCAATATCCTGGAAAACTCAGTCCCTGACACCTTACAGAGCCCAAGTCTAGAGCCTTATTGCCCAAGGTCACAGCTAATTCATTTCTTGACCTGGTCTGTTACCTCAGCTCCTGACCCCTTACTCCATTCCCTGGCTCTGGCTGAACACTTGCCCTTTGGCTCTGACCATAGGCTCGCCTCTGCTGCTATGATCCCATTTCCCCTGCTTTGACCTCTCCAGCTCCTTTGAGTCTGGTCTCTGGGACCCATACCAGCACCTTCTCTGAGAATAGATAGCTTAAGGAGAGAACGTTCCAAGCATTGACCAGTCTTGGCACCCATGAAGACACATACCTATGGAGAAGACAGATAAGCACAAAAGTAGATATATAGATAGATAGATACATACATACATACATATATATACATATACATATCTATATATACATATAGGTACGTATATATATCTTAATTTTTTCTTTCATTCTATACATATATATGTTTATAAAAATTCATCCATACTTTATTGCTACCTTTTTGTACTTTATAATATATTAAGTTGTTTTGACCATGAAAATAAATATTTTTCTATGGCAGGTTCATTGAAGAATGCATGTTAGAACTTTTTAAAAAGTATAGAGAGGGTTTTTTTATTTCTAAACTTTAAAAAAATATCACACATCATTCCATGCTAATTTCAATGATTTTTTTGAAGGAAAACATAAATGATCAAAATTCGTTCAAAAGGATGTCCACTTAGCTGGATCTCTAGCTTGAGGCTCTCTGAATGGTGACCCTTGTCCACCTGGTCACACATCCATAGTGGGACATGCAATTATTTTGTTTGTATGCCTTGTCAAGGGCAACCAGATATGTTGGAAGGCATTTCATTATCTCCAAGTTTTCTTTGATAATGACTTAATTTCTAAGAAATGAAATGCATCAGAATCCAGCCACAGCTGCTGGATTCAAGGGCTGCTCTAATGTCTACCCACCCCCATTTTTGGCCCTTTTCCACCTTCTCTCCAGGCGAGAGGAAGGTGCCCTCCCTTCCCTCTCTCCTCTGCGAGTTATGTCAGGTGGCTTGCTTGGGGAGGTGCCAAAGAATAATAAACGCTGTTTTCAAACTGGCTCAGGAGATGGTAATTCCTGGTGATTTCAGGCTGGTTTCCAAGCTGTTTGCCAAAGTAGGAGGGAGGACAGAGTTCTTAGTGAATGCCATCCACACACCGCCCTTCCAGACTCACTGTTGGGCCCTGCAGATCATCTCCGCTTCTCCCTCCAGGAAGGAGGCAAAGAATAGTGAGCAGTGATGTCACTTGGGACACTTCTACTGTTTCTATCTGATCCCAGCTTCCTCTCATGAGGAGCAAAACCAAGTCCCCCAAAGCTACCCGTGTCGGCCATGGCCCACTTAGTCTTCCCAGGCACAGGGCCCCCTGAGGCACTCCCTCAGGTTCTGGGAAGAAAAACAACCTTCCAGAGTGTGCCCCCAAGACTAAAGCACTCCCACTCCCCGTTCAGAGCCAGTGAGGACTGCCTCGGTGCAGGCCTCCTGCTGGGGCCTCTGGATGGAGACCCTTTTCCAGCTCCTGAGGGCTTAGCTTGCTTCAAGTGCCAGCTCGAAGCAGCCCTGCCCCAAGAAGCATCAACCATGTACCCTTCACCAGTACCTAGCTCGCTTGGCACCCATTGCCTTAGCGCGCGTGGCCCTCTCTCTTTCACCCTCGTGTTATACTTATCATTGTAGATACCTTGACTCCCTCACTGGACTGTAGGCTTCTTTATGGCACAGAAAATGACCGATTCACCTTTATTTCCCCCAGACACACTCAGCAAATCAGTGAAGAATGGGTCATTATCCTAAAAGCTGCCTGAGTTCCTGGTGCCCTGGGTAAAGCTGCTCACTTCTGTTTCTTCTGGGACACGTTGTAAACGATGCCTGTTTCCAAACACACTGCCACCTTCCAACTCTCTGGCTCCCAGGAACCCCCGACTGAGTTCTCTTTCTCAGAATCAGGAAGAGACCTCTGGGCTCTTTCCCAGCACACGCCCACATTCCACAGGCTCACCTAATGCCACCTTGACCTGCAGTAAAGACAGAGCTGTCCTGATTGAAATAGAAAGGGATGTGGTTTAATCCCTTTTGCTTGATTTCGCTTTCCCTGGTTTCCTCACCTCCAGCTGCCCCTGTGAGAGCCCCTGGGAACCTCCGATGGCCCCACAGGACAGTCTGAATCCATTGCACAGATGGTCACTGAAGACCCCTCTTAATCTGCGTTTCTGATTCATAGCTTGGACAGCAGCAACAGACGGACATGGAGGGGAGTTGAGGGGAGCAAAGCTCGTTACTGAGGAGAACCTGAGATCTACCCAGGAAAGTGGTCACTGTGTGCACACGGGCCACGTACCAATGTCCCAGGCCTCGCAGGGTATGTGGCTGTATTTTATCAACCTCTGCATTCTCACCACTTAGCATGTGGCTGGATCAAAGCTGCCATTTCTCCATCACATTCAAGGACTCAATAAATATGAGTTGCTTTCCACACCTCCTCTGGAAAAGCATTAGATTCTACCCTGCTTTGCATCTAAGCTAGTTGGTCATGAATCAGTCCTGTCACTATGCTGTAAGATACTTGAGGGCATGGATAGTATGCTATTCACCTCTGCATCCCAACCAGGCACAGAGGACAGAATCAGCCAAGGGTGAAAAGTCAGGTGAATCAACCTGGAGGTGTTGAGAAAGCAGCCAAAGAGCCAGCAGCAGGAAGTTTAAGTGGGTAGAGGATGATCCGTTTCAACTGTGGGTCAGGGTTAGAACACAGTGCCAAACCTCAGGTGGGCAAAAAGAAGGCTCCCGAGGGCAGAACAGAGCTGAGGTCCTAAGTGTGGGCCCTGGGGTTCTAGTGACCAGCAGTGTAACTTCTCTGTGCCTCAACTCATCATTTGCCAACGTGAGTGGATAATATTACTCACCTCCTAGGGTTCTTTTGAGGATGAACAACGTAACGCGTGTAGAGTAGTTAGCACGGTGCTGGGTACATAATAAGCTCTCAAGCGTTAGCCATTACGTCATTATTTTTGTGTGCAATTCATAAAACATTTTCCCAAATAAGCAGCAATTTCTCAGAAATATTTGATAGCTAGTGCCCTTTGGGGGCTCTGAAAATAGCTATGAAGGAAAGACTCTCAATAAACTACTTTTAAATAGTTGGGCAGGGTCTTAGTCAGTTCGAGAGTTCCGGAGGCTGGAAGTCCAAGATCAAGGTGACAGCATGGTTGCCTTTGCTGAGAGTCCTCTTCTTGTTCATAGCCCATGCCTTCTTGCTGTGTCCTCACATGATGGCTGGGGCTAGGGTGCTTTCTGGAGGCTCTCTTATGGACAGCTAATCCCAGTCATGAGAGCTCCACCCTCATAGCCTACGCACCTCCCAAAGGCCACCTCCTAATACAATCATCTTTGGGGATAGGGCTTCAACATATGAATTTTTGGGGGAAACAAACATTCAAACTGTAGCAGGGAAGGTGTGCAGACATAAAGAGAAAAACACACCCAGGGATACACAGGCCTGCCTGATTCTCTGTCTCTGTCTCTCTGTCTCTCTGTCTCTGTCTCTGTCTCTCTCTCTCACACACACAGACACACACACACACACTCCCCTTTTCCAGGTGTCCCTTGGCTGGAATTCTGCAAACAATATGTCATAGCAAGCACTCTTGGCTCTGCCCCTCCAGGGATGAATCCTGAGCCAATGTGGAGGAAGGCATTCTCATCACCGTTTCCCTTGAGAAGCCTGTGGTTCCTTGGGATGAGGAAAGCCTGTAATAAAATGCTGTGCATGAACTGATAAAGTAACTAGTATTACTGCGGACAATGGAGTACAAGAAACGATCTATTCAGGCCTTGTTCTGTTACACACTGAATCGATCTTTTACAAAGCAAAAATGGATGTATATGTGAAATCTATACATCCCACTTTCATAAACCGGGTTTATAAAATAAGTTCATTTTTCTGTTAACAGTAAAATCTATATGGCTCTAAGGTTACACTTGCCGCTGAAAGACAATTCCTTCCTGCCCTATAATTACTTTTTCTGTGATTCCAGGTTGTTGGGAGAATTAAATAAGTTATTATAGGGAAAGTGTTTACATTAGTGTCCAGCTCAATTCTAATAGAATAGCAAGCACTCAATAAATATTCTTTGTTATTATTCCCACCATCAATATCATTCCCAGTATTTCAGTCTGCCATCGGAGTCTGAATTTGGTGAGCCAGCTAGAGGAAAAGGATGTCACGGGCACAGTGGTTGTTGAAACTGGTCCTAAGTATTCCAGCTCCCTGGTCTTCCTGGCACCAGGTAGAACTGGACTCACTCAATGGCTTGTGGTTGGGTGGGGGTCACATGACTAGTTCTGGCCGCTGGTTGTGAGTGGAAGCAACGCATGTCACCTCTGGGCTGGAGCTTTTAATTGCTGTGCAGAACCTGCCAGAAGACCAGTAACATTTCAGAGGAGGGCTGCTCCCTCTGCCTCTGTCCTCAGCTGAGAACAATGACGAGATGGAGTAGAATTCCTGCCAGCCTGCAATGGATGCATAGGATGAGCGAGAAATAATTCTTCACTCTTTTAGCCACTGGGATTTGGATTTGCTTGTTACTGTGACCCACCCTGGCCTATCCTGACTGACACACCAGTATCTCGATTATCCCAACACAAGTTATTGCATTGCAAGTATATCACCAGAGAAGGGGGACATGGCTTATCAAAAATTCAAAAAGGTTCTTTACCAGTGGCTGTTTCTGCCACAGCATTTCCCTGGGGTGGGGGTGGGGTGCTGGGTGGTTTCTGGGAAAATATGGGGGAAGGGAAAATAAGGCTCCCCCTTCCAGTATTTTGCTCAACTATCAGCTCCCGGTGTTATGGTCATTCCTTGCTAATGTTCACTTGGTGATACTTTGGTCCAGCCTCGAACACATGCTTCGTCCTTGGTTTGACAAATGCTCTGTCTCCAACCAAGTCACCCCTCCATCACTGTGACATTTTGGTGCCCTTCTCTACTCTGCCTTCAGTCAGTACCATCTACATCATCAGAATTTTTCAAACAGTGTTGAACATCGAAAGGGAAAGTAAAAGGGAGTTTCCAGCCCTTTCAAAACTTGGCTCCTCATGCAAATATGCTCAAACCTGTCGGGTAATCTTTTAATTCTCTATACTGGGAGAATGGGTAGCTTTGTCACACACCAAATGTGTCTCCCAGTTCCCACATATCAGGCATCTGGTTCTTTCTCCTGGCTCTTCATAGCACTGGGCAGAAACCTCTGTTGACCACTTCTCGGGACCTCTGCAATTTTCTGTTTTCAGGTCTGTCCCCAAGAGGGCTGTGAGGATTTCAATAGCTGAGATTTAAATACACTTCCTTTCCCTACCCAAATTGCTTATGTGGGGGTGGGGGGTGGGGGTGGTGTCTTCAGAGAAGATGCAGCTCAGGTGTCACATCCTATGGAAAGCCCTTCTTGACCTCCTCTACCTCCCACCCGCTGCCAACTGTGGTAGAGGGAGCCGTTCACTCTCTTGTATCCCTATGACCCTGGCAAAATTTTACAATTGCTTATTGCCCTTATTTGTTTACACACTTGTCTCCTCCTTTTAAGGTGGAATTTCCTGGAAAGCAAGCATTTCACTGAGTTTTGTTTGTTTTCATCATAGTCCTAACAACTAATGCATCCCTGGTCTACCCTTGCAGACCATTAATGCATGTATGTTTAATTATCAGGTGGACAGACAGCTTATATATCCACATAAATTCACACACCAAGTTAATAATCCAAAGTGTAGCGTATGATTTGGGATGTAGGAAAAAAGGATGGATGAGAAAGATTTTCAAAAGAAAGAAATAGAAAGAGGAGAAAAAACAGACAAATAAATACATGGATGTGAGTCAAAATCAACATCTACCACAGCCGACTCTTGACTTCCTTGATATGCTGTGAGTCTTAATGTCTCAGATAGACACTTTGAGGTTTCTAGTTTGGGCCTGTCCCGATTACAAGACAAAGACAGGGGCACACCATTCCCGTAAAGTTGCAAGATCCCAAGTGAGGTCCTCCCTAGCAGCTTCATTTACCTCAGTTTAGCCCTGGCCCCGCCCTTGAGGGTGTGCCTTGATATTGAATTGATAGTTGTTGGATATTTGAACATTCAGTTGGCTGGAGGAGAAGCTTCCCCTTACGGTGTGAACATGCCAATTATATGGACATGTTCTCCGTGTAATGTAACGTCCTCTATGTGATGACATAGCACGCCACAAACACAGTGGATACATTTGGAATCATTCCTGACTCCTTCCTCTCCTTCCCATATACACAGTCAAGTGGTGGTGAGACATCTTTCATCCTGCTTCCTAGGAAAGGATGACATGAAGGGGAACAGAGCAGAACAGGAAGTGCATGGCAGTTGCTGCGGGGTGACTATAATTGGCTGACTGATCTCTGAGCACATGTGAAAGACCCTTGAGTACTCTTTGATATAACTGGATGAGATTTGGAAAGGATGAGCAGGTAAGAGCAGGAGCCAGTGCAATTTAAATAATTACTGTGCATCTTTATCTGCAAGGGATATAAACCTGGGGAACCTGGTTTCTTACACTCCGTCATCTCTCACTCCTCTCCAACACAACCCTTCCCCATGCCAATAAGTCTGTTTGCTAATCTTGAGAATGCTAGATTCATTTGTACCTCCACTCCTTTGCTCATATGGTGTACAGCCATCTATGTAGCCCTTCCTTTCTCCCCTGTTTATCTGACCCCATCTGAGCCATCCTTCAAGACCCTCTTCTATTTATCTCTTTAAACTAATATCTACCTATGTGGTCTCTCTCTGCTGTGAATACCTGCCACACTGCATTATCATCCACTTAGGCACTTAATTGCATGCTGTCTCATATCATTATTTTAAAGTTTTCTTAGTGTCTATCTTGTTTGCCTAAGTTGACTATATTTCCTTTGAGTTTAGGGGTCATAAATGTCTTCCATTTTTCTCTAAGAGCCATTGTGCTTCCACATATAGTAGGAGTCTAATACCTATTGGATGTGTGGATGAAGAAATAGTACATAAATGTGGTGTTTGTATACTTCCTTTATATGATTCTGCCAAAATGACACCACTTAATCTCTCACCATAACTTGTTTTTGTAGTAGTGGAGACAGATTTTCCCTGATGTACTGACGCTCTTACTCACACCCTCAATGGGAAGATGTACATTGCAGGAAAAACTGCAAATACACTGGCTTCATAATTTGGGGCAAACCAAGATCTGTCACCCAATCCACACCTGGAAAAGGAGACAGTAATAGCAATAGTAGTAATAAAAGTGATGTGAGGGGCACTGTGTTTGCCTCCTCAAGATCTACATCCAGTATGTTTGCTTGTTCTCTGTAGCTCCCCTCAAAGCAAGTGGGATAATGGATTAACCCAAATGAATGAATAATCCGATCTCCTGCTACCATTGTTGATTCAGTTGTGGGCACTTTCCCCAACTCAGCCCAAAGAGTATGGGGAAGACGTTTGCTCGCTGACTCTGGAAGAGAAGTATTTTCATTAAGTAAGACCTTCCCAAACCTTTAGAGGAAGCTGACATCATAGAAGGCATGGCAGACGGAAAGAAACCAGCTCTTGGTGACATTGTTTAGCTGCTGAATCAGACTATCCCTGAAGTCCATCCTATCCTGGACTTCAGTTAAATGAGGTACCTGTTCAAGTTCAACTCAATCCACTTAGAGTTGGATTTCCTGTTCCTTGCAACCAAATATATTATAACTGGTATACATATAACGACAATAATAGCTGCATTACAAACTCACAGAGTAGTCTGGAGAGTAAAAGTTAATCACGGATGAGTAACTGCTGTGTAGGCTTTATCATGCAAATGTTTGTTGCTGAGAGTCCCTCTGTTAAGATGTCTTCTCTTAGGAGATAGAATATGGAGAGGATCTTAAAGATGCAGAAGTCTTGTTGGGTGGCTATCTTGGGAGTTAAAATTTTTTCTCAACAGGATTTGTCAGAAAGCTTGAAACATTAAAATACAAGCTGAACAGAATGAAAAGTACTGCACATGATGAACTTTCTAGAAGGAAATTACATAAAACCTGGTGCCCAGCACACAGTGCTAAATAACTCTTTGTTTTTAAATTTTATTTTTATTTTTAAAGACAAACTAATCATACAGGGTACATGAAGTTACCGAAGTGTGTAAGTGTAGTCTCTCTCCTCCCCTAGCCCTCAGTAGCCGATAAACCTTCCTTTGCATCTCTTGTGCATATTTCTAGAGCTATTCTGTACGCACCCGTAGCATCCCATATACACTGCCGTGCTCCATTTTATTTTATTTTTTAGATCACATAATGTATTTTGGAGGCCTCTCCATATCAGTGTCTGTAGGGCTGTCCATTTCTTTTTAACCACTTCAGAGAATTCCAAACATAGCCCAAACGTAATTTCTCCTTCCATGAATTTGACCATGTTTACCTTTGGACACTTAGAACGTTTCCCATCGTTTGCGGAAACGATAATGGGATGTAAAACAGTGATGTCATGATTATCCTTCTAGGGAGACATTTCACAGAAGTGGGAACCCATCTGTAGGATAAATTCCGAGTCGTGGAATTGCTGATTCAAAGGGCTTATGTACAGTAACTTTTTCATTTTTGAATTCATGAATGTTAAATTCGATGAATTCGCGGGCAGCCCCGTGGGGCGCCTGAGCACTTCTCTAAAGCGCCGGTTAGATACTGGGTTGAGGACTAGGAGACCCGCAGACCGAGCCCTGGCTCCGGCCGCGCAAGGCGGAGCCACGCCCCGCCCGGCCCACTCGCCCGCCGCCCCACCCTGCACGCGACCTGCCCGCAGCCCCCGGCTGAGGAGCGGCACGTGCGATTCCACGTGAGGCTCCTAGCGGCACGCAGAGGAGGAGTGCGCCTGCGCCGGCCGCAGGAAAAGTAGGTCAGACGCCTCCTGTCACGTGACTCGCTCCCCTCAGCTACCCCGGCGCCTGCCGCCCGGGCAGAGCCGGCAGGCGCTCCGCACCCAACGTGACGGCCGGGCGCGGCGGGGCGGGCGGGGTCCGCGAGCGCCCGGCGCCCGCGAGGATTCGCCGGTTCTCCTCCCTTTGGGGCTCTCCGCTCCGAAGTCGGGCGGGCAAGTGGAGCGCCGCACTGAGCCTCCTAGAACGGGGTGGAAACACACGGCAAAGGAAAGCGGCCTCGCGTCCCTGACACCCGCACGCGGCTTTTTGAAGCATTGCAGCCTGGAAGGAAGGGAAGTGCGTCGCGTTTCGGTGTCAGACGAATCCCACCGATCCTTTGCGGTCCCCATGTTATAAGGGAACACAGACATTCAAGGAAACAAACTTTGTCAAAGGAAATAGAAAAGAATGTGAATGGTTCCTGAACATTTGCAGGAATGTTCTACAGGCCCCATTTCTAATCTCCTGCCCTCCGCCGCCCAAATATACCCGCCTACAAGGATTGTAGGCACATTTCTCACCTACAAGAGACTTCAGAGGTGATGGTGGTGCCGATGGGGCTGGGTGTGTGTGAAGGCAGCCCTGAATCAACTGAAGCCTGAATTTTATGCATTAGGAATCATTTTATTTCGTGCCTCCATCCTTTCTGATTTTAAACTTGTTGCACAAAGACAGGCTCTGCCTAAGTGGGTTGCAATCCAGTGGAAGAGACTGACAAGCAAAGTCAGTGGTCTACACCGTGGTGGGCTGTAAATCCTTCGATAGAGGTGTGCCCAGGTGTTACATAAGCCCAGAGGAGGAGGGGCACCCGAGCGCAGGGTTGGGTACCCTGAGCCTTGAAGGCTAAGTGGGAGTTATTTGGCAGAAAAGTAAGGCAGAGGGGGTGGAAAAGTGTTCCAAACAAAGGGAGCTACTAATAGTTACATAATGTTTCCCTCACGGAGTTCCTTACTATAATTGTTTTAGCCATGCATGTAGTTGGAATGTATATAGTTTCCATTTATGTTATTCTAAACTAGTCTTTAATGAACATCATTATGCACGATACTTTCCCCCCTCCACTTTAAACTCCAGGAACAGGATGGCTGCGTAGAAGACACAAATATTTTGTATCTTTTGTAAAGCATTGTCAAATTATTTTCCAAAAAAGTTGTAAATTTGTTGCAAGGTGGCATGTAAGTATTTAGCATTCAGGCAGTAAGTTGCCTGTTAATTATTTCAAGTCAACGTAGCCTGATGAGATTAACACTTGATTTACTAGAATGCCATAAATCATAATACATGCATTTCTAGTTTTCGTGATAAAATTCTGAATGAATTCAAGTTTGAAAAATGGAAAATATCAGATCAATGCATTTCATCCTTACAGGAAACCAGGTGGCATGTACGAGGGGGAGAGGAGGGGAGGAGAGGAGCAATACTAACTAAAGCAGCAGAAATACCTGATTACTCTGATTACTCCTTTCTTGCTGTGAATTAAGAGGAAGAGAAAGTAGCTCCACACAAGCCAGAACAAGACAAGAAGTTTCCACGCCTCTCTGCAAATGTCAGAACAGCAGCAGAATCAAAGAGGCCCTGAGTTTGACCCAAAAGGCCACTATAACTTACAGGAGGAAGGCTGGTCATGTGTTGGGGAACGAAGTTCCAGAAACCAACAGGCCTCCGCTTGGTCTCTGTTGGCATCTGTACCTGCAAGGAGAAAACAATACTGTGACACTGAAAAGGACATTTAGGAGAAAAGTAATTTAGGTAATACGGACTATGAAAGCCGAACATTTCTTACTTTTTGCCTGTATTAAGCTAGATGGTTAAGGAAAACAGAAGCATGGTGCAGTTATGAATTTGCAGAGACGTGGCTGTAGTTCATACTGTGGTTGTCTCCCTAATATCCATTCTGCACATTGCGTAATGACCTTATACTTTGGGGGGCAGGGCTTACCTCCCCTCAGCTTCAGGGGCTGGCCTTGATTGAATTAACAAATCAGTGTAGTCCCATTGCTCTTTTTATGAGGATTAGAAGAGTTAATTCAGCAAAAGCACTTAGAACATTGGCTGCCACATGTTAAGTGCGCAATGAACATTTGTTGTTGATGCTGTTGTTATTATTAGTGTAACAATGACTATTCAGTGAGAGAAAGCCTGAACTTGTTTCAGTGGTTACAGGATGACATTCTTTCTCCTAGGATGGGGATAAAGAAGCATGTGTAACCACTGATGCCATCCGTCCACCTTGAGGGGAGCCAACCCACTACACACCTGATAAACAAGGGGGTCAGAGGAGGCCACACCCCGATCAAACTTCAGTTGTAGCCTGCACCAACCACCTCTTGACAGTTCAGTTGTTTGAGCCAAACACATCCCATTTGTTACTTCAGTCACTGGAGTTGGGTTATCTGTTATTTGCCAGCAGAAGCATCTTATCTGAAACCATGCCTAGGTCCTTATTTTAACTAAAGGGTTAAAATGATGGCAATGGCATTCCATTCTGAGCATGAACTTGTTAAAGAATGGGATTAAATCTTACCTCCATGGCAGATGAATACAATGACCCAAAGTATTCATTTTCTAGGGCTGCCATAACAAAATACCACTGGATGGTAAGACTGGTGGCTTAAGTAACAGAAATTTGTTTTCTCACAGTTCTGGAGGTTAGGAGTCTGAGATCAAGGTGTTGGCAGAGTTGACTTCTTCTGAGATCTCTCACCTTGGCTTGTAGATGACCATATCCCCTCTCTGTGTTTTCATATGTTCTTCCCTTAGTGTGTGTGTGTCTCCCAATTTCTTCTTCTTATAAGGATGCCATTCATATTGGATTAGGACCCACCCTAATGACTCTGTTTTAACTAAATTACCTCTTTAAAGATCCTATTTCCAAATATAGACACATTCTGAGATACTGGGGACTAGGGCTTAATATTTATGAATGTAGTGGTGGGGGGCACAATTCAGCTCATAACATCCAACAAGACATTAATGATATAATATGGGTTATTTAATATCAGATCTTAGTTCTTATTCTAGTTCTCTTCTCCAAGGCTTTTGTTCAGGACTGCGTGTGTGTGTGTGTGTGTGTGTGTGTGTGTGTGTGTGTAGGGGCTCAGGATGGGAGAGAGACTGATGTTGGAAGAGCATGCCTGAGGGTATAGATCCAGAAAAACTGCATGCAATGAAGCTCAGGCTAAATCTACTCTTAAATATCTGTCCTCAAAGAACAATTCACATTGAGGACAGGAAAGCAAAGGTAAAGGAAGCCTTGATTATTTTACTCTTTGTGAAGATGGGCAACTTTGCTAAAGAATATGCTTCAGGCAGATTTTTTTTTTTCCTCCCTTAACACTTCTTGGCTAAACTGCTGGTGCTTTATTGAAGAGTAGAATCTGATTTCTGGACCTGCTTGAAAAGCTGTTTCTGTGTTCTAATTTCAGTAAGGCAACATTCCAAAAAAGAATGGAGAGCTCAGTTTGTATTCCTAGGTTGGTCATTGAATTGCATACTTTGTACTATAGGGAAAAGCTGTGGGACATAGAAGACACTTCCCCACCTTTGGGCTCAGTTTCTCTGAATGTTAAGTGAAGCAGTTGGACTCCATGATTTCCGTTGTTTCTGTCTATTTATCATAGGATTAGATGAAAAGAATGTATTTTGGTTTCTTTGTTGGGCTTTATTAGTAAAAACTGCACTTAGTGTTCTCAAAAACTCTTTCCCAGCATTCAAGTGGCTATTTTTAAAAAATATCTACTGGCTGCACTTGGTCTTAGTTGCGGCAGGCAGGCTCCTTGGTTGCAGCATGTGAACTCTTAGCTGCGGCATGCATGTGGGATCTAGTTCCCTGATCAAGGATTGAACCCACGTCCCCTGCAATGGGAACACGCAGTCTCATCCACTGCGCTACCGAGGAAGTCCAGCAAGTGGCTATTAACACCACCTGCATCAGGTACTCACAACAGATAACGAAGGCACATTTCTTAAGAATGAGATGATCCAGATATCCCATCTTTGAACATCTGCCCATGTTTATCTCATTGTACAATTCTTTTACTTTTTTTCCCCTAGAGTGAGGAAAGGGGAGGGAAGAAGAATTGTTCATAGTGGAAGCCAGCATTCTAAGGAAAATATTTTGTTATTGCTTCTCAGTGTACCATCCCAGGAAGGCATGCTCCAGCCCAGAGGTTCTTAACCAGGGATGAACATCACAATCACCTGTGACAGTTTTTCAGTACACATGCCTGTGACTCCATTTCTCAATATTTTGAATCAGTGATTCTGGAGAAGGGCCTGAATTTGTGGAAAGATCTACAGGAATAATGCCACACATAACCAGTTCCGAACTGCGGGTTTGATCCAAACCCTTTCCTTCTTCCCATAAACCATTCCCAGTTCCTTTTGGCCAATGATGCTAAAACACCTTGTATTACAAATACAGCTCATGTTAAAGGAAATATATCTGCAATCGACAGGGACAATTCTTTCTTCCCTAAGTTACATATTAGGAATTTTAGTTGGTTGTGAGAAAAATAATCTAAGTAACTCATAAAATTCTACCTATTTTGCCATTGTAAATGCAGTTAGCATTTCTGAAACTAGGGGTGATGTTTTGCTACAGAGCTGATGTACTCTAAACAACAACAAAACTTTGTGTGGCATTTGCAATAGTTGCAGAGCAATATTTGGTATCAATGTTTTTGTTGAATCACTGAGTTACATTCTGGAATTACAGCACTAAAATAACAAGAGGCTTGATTCCATCAACTCTCCTGGAGGGTTTATGTAAGGAAATTATATTTGCTTGCTGAACTGTAAATTAAACAGGTTCTAGCTTTCCACTCCTTCAGACTTGCATCTCTCTGGCTGCATATGGAATTTGCTCTCATTGGACTCCAGTAAAGAGCATCTAAGTAGAGAAAAAGAGGAAACATTACTCAACACATCGAAAAACAAAGAATTTTCTGCTTCCCGCAGAAGTCCAGCTCTTGGAGCAGCGGAATAAGCAGACATTTTGGAGTCAAACAAAACTGGTTCGAACTCCAGCTCCTTCTTGCTACAACTAGTTTACATGTGTAACTATTTGTGTCTTCACCTTCTGAGCTTCAGCGCTCTTGAATCTGCACAATGGCAGATCACACTCATGTGGCAGGGTGGCTATGAGCATCAGAGCAAAGATGATGTATGTAAAGTGCTTGGCACATAATAGGTACCCTCAACCGGTTCCTGGCATCATCATTATTATTTTCTTAGAAAGAAAAAAATAGGTGCAAATAAACAAGGCTTTGCTTTTTCTTCATAGTTCCCCCTTAATGAGAGGAATTCAAAAGGAATGAGAATAAATTTGGAAAGCCCTGACTTGCCTCTTGGTAAGCAGGGATGCCAACTCTGAAGTGGCTGCTTCTCTGTAGATGAAGCACAAAATGTCTACATATACTATGGTATATGTGACATTCTCAAGGGAGTGAAAAGAAGCCCTTAAACTTCCTTTGTACTGCACATTAGCTGTGAATTGATAGCTCCACTTGAAATCTAATGAAAACTCAAACTCCCTGGAGTTTAGGCACAATCTTTTTCAATATGGGGCAAGTGGATTCAACTAGGATATGTAGTATTTACATGATCTCAGATTCTTATAGAACCCAAGATTACTAAGTACAAAGCAGGTGGCTGTAAACTGTACCTTAGTTGTTAAGAGGAAAGGGAAGAAGAAAATTGAGCCCTTTAAAAAAATTAACCTGTTAAAGTTCTGAATTTGCTTGGGTCAAATTCTTATAACAGCCTGAGTGTCCAGGGAAGTGGAAATAGAAAATAAGGAAGGGTTATGATGTTAACATCAGACGTTCAAAACCAAGGGGAAGTATAACTACCCCAAAGTATAACTATCATAAATCTTTTTGCACCGAATAACATAATACAAAAATGTAAAACATAACTAATATGGTTGAAATAACATAGACAAACATCAATGTTTTACCCTGTAAATAGAGAATACATGTCCTTTTGTTGTTGTTGTGTTTATCTTTTTTTTTAACATCTTTATTGGAGTATAATTGCTTTACTATGGTGTGTTAGTTTCTGCTTTATAACAAAGTGAATCAGCTATACATATACATATATCCCCATATCTCCTCCCTCTTGCATCTCTCTCCCACCCTCCTTATACATATTCTTTTTTTTTTAAGTGTTGAAACATTTATAAAAATACATACTGGGCTCAAACACTTGACAAATTATCAGATATGGGCATAGTATTAGCAGTGGTTAACTCTAAAGGTGGAGTAAGGAGTGACATTTACTTTTTCTGTGTTCTTTCGTATTGTTCGAATACTTTATAACCAACATTTTTATAAGAAAACGTAAGATTATTTTCATTTAAAAATAATACCAAATAATTTCTGGATACTTACTGTGTTGATATAGGTATTAAGCATGTGTCCTGACATTTCATTTCATCCTCACAAGAACCCCTGAAGTAGTATGGCAAAGATTAATGGCATCTCCCTTTCCCATACATATCTTTTCTCTATTTCTTCCATAGTAATAGAAGTTTTAGGTAGACATGCACCACACAGCTAGAGACAAGATTTCCCAGCCTCCTTTGCCCCTTGCCGGTAGATACCAACTAATTGGATGTGAGTAGAAGATGTCAGTGCAACCTCTGCCCCTCCTCCCTCTTTTAACCTTTCCTGCTGCTAGAATACGGACCAGTGGACATGGTGGGAAGCCGTATTCAACCAAGCCAAAGAGGGCCCCCCTATAGGGAATAGAGAGCAACAAGAGAGAGAAAACCTGGGTTCCTAATGCCATGGAGCCCTAGATCAGCCTTGGACTGTTTGCACTCAGACTTCTGTAAGAGGGAGAAATAAACTTCTATATTATTTAAACCACTATTAGGTTGGTATCTGTTAAATCAATATTCTGTTATTATATTGTGTAGATTTTCTTTTGAGAATTGTAACTTTTACATTATGTTTTATAACCATAATTATTTAAAAATTCACTTTAGCAACTTCCCTGGTGGTCCAGTGGCTAAGACTCTGTGCTCCCAATGCAGGGGGCCCAGGTTCCATCCCTGGTCAGGGAACTAGATTTCCACATGCATGCCACAACTAAGAGTTTGCATACCGCAACTAAAGATTCCACCTGCTGCAGCTAAAAAGATCCTGCATGCCACAACTAAGACCCTGCACAGCCAAAATAAATAAATAAATATTTAAAAAATTCACTTTAGGGCTTCCCTGGTGGTGCAGTGGTTGAGAGTCCGCCTGCCAGTGCGGGGGACGCGGGTTCGTGCCCGGTCCGGGAGGATCCCATGTGCCGCGGAATGGCTGGTCCCGTGAGCCATGGCCGCTGAGCCTGCGCGTCCGGAGCCTGTGCTCCGCGGCGGGAGAAGCCACATCGGTGAGAGGCCCGCGTACCGCAAAAAAAAAAAAGAAAAAAAAATTCACTTTATGCTTAGTATATTTCAATGTTCACCAATAATCCTTATGTGTCTCAACATCACCCCTTTCATAAATATCTTATTCTTAATCATGCCCAGTGGCCCTGGTGGTATCTTTTCATTCCAAAAGGGATATATGAGTGATATATTCCCAGAGTTCTTCATATTTGAATGACAATTTTTAAAAATTGAAATATAGTTGATTTACTATACTGTATTAGTTTCCGGTATACAGCACAGTGATTCAGTATTTTTGCAGATTATACTCCATTATAGGTTATACAAGATAATGGGTATAGTTCCTTGTGCTATGCAGTAAATCCTTGTTGCTCATCTATTTTATGTATAGTAATTTGTGTTTGTTAATCCCAGATTCCTAATTCATCCCTCCCCATTCCCTTTCTTCTTTGGTAATCACAAGATTGTATTCTATGTCTGTGAGTCTGTTTATGTACATTCATTTGTTTTATTTTTTAGATTCCATAATAAGTGATATATAGTATTTGTCTTTCTCTGTCTGACTTATTTTGCTAAGCATAATGTTCTCTAGGTCCATCCATGTTGCTGCAAATGGCAGTATTTCATTCTCCTTTATGGCTGAGCAATATTCATATATATAAATACACATTGCACATCTTCTTAATCCAATTGTTTGTTGATGGGCATGGGTTTCTTCCATATCTTGGCTATTGTAAATAGTGCTGCTATGAACACTGGGGTGCCTGTATCTTTTTGAATTAGTGTTTTCGTTTTTGTCCAGTATATACACAGGAGTGGAATTGCTGGTTCATATGGTAGTTCTATCTTTAGTTTTTTAGCCTCCATACTGTTTTCCATAGTGGTTGCACAAATTTACATTCCTACCAAGAGTGTACGAGGGTTCCCTTTACTCCATATCCTCTCCAACATTATTTGTAGACTTTATGATGATGGCCATTCTGACTGGTAAGGTGATACCTCTTTGTAGTTTTGATTTGCATTTCTCTTATAATTAGTGATGTTGATCACATTTTTATGTTCTTGTTAGCCATCTGTATGTCTTCTTTGGGCAAATATCCGTTCAAGTCTTCTGCTTATTTTTTGATTGGATTGTTTGTTTTTTTACTATTGAGTTGTGTGAGCTATTTGTATATTTTGGATATTAACCGCTCGTCATCATTTCCAAATATTTTCTCCCATTCTGCAGGTTGTCTTTCAGTTTTGTTGATGGTTTCCTTTGCTGCGCGAAAGCTTTTAAGTTTAAGTAAGTCCCATTTGTTTGTTTTTGTTTTTGTTTTTGTTTCCTTTGCCTTGGGAGACGGATCCAAGAAAATATTGCCATGATTTATGTACAAAATTTTTTCACCTATGTTCTCTTCCAGGATTTTTATGGTTTCATGTCTTACATTTAAGTCTTTAAGCCATTTTGAGTTTATTTTTGTATATGGTGTGAGGGAATGTTCTAATTTCATGCTTTTACATGTGGCTGTCTAGCTTTCCCAGCACCACTTGTTGAAGAGACTGGTTTTTTTTGTATTGTATATTTTTGCCTCCTTCATTGTAGATTGATTTACCATTGGTGGGTAGGTTTATTTCTAGGCTCTCTATTCTGTTCCATTGATCTTTGTGTCTGTTTTGTACCAGTACAACACTGTTTTGATTACTGTAGCTTTGTGGTACAGTCTGAAGTCTGGGAGGGTTATACCTCCAGCTTTGTTCTTTTTTTTCTCAGGATTGCTTTGGCAATTCTGGGTCTTTTGTGGTTCCATATAAATTTTAGGATTATTTGTTCTAGTTCTGTGAAAAATGTCCTGGGAATTTTGATAGGAATTGCATTAAATCTGTAGATTGCTTTGGATAGTATAGCCACTTTAATAATTTTGATTATTCCAATCCAAGAACCTGGGATATCTTTCCATTTCTTTGAATCATCTTTAATTTCCTTCATCAATGTTCTGAAGTTCTCAGCATATAGGTCTCCTTGGTTAAATTTGTTCCTAGGTATTTAAAATTTTTTTGATGCAATTTTAAATGGGATTGGTTTTTTAACTTTCTCTTTCTGATATTTCATTATTAGTGGGTAGAAAAATGCAACAGATTTCTGTATATTAACCTTGTATCCTGTAACCTTGCTGAATTCATTTATTAGTTCTAACAGTTTTTGGGTGGAGAATGACAATTTGATTGTTTTAGAATTCTTGAGTCACTCCCTTGCCCGCTTAGGTCTCTGGGGATTGCTTTTTCTTTATGTGATTTTTTTAATCTGTTATTTATCTATTGGGCTGAAGGGAGGTTTAAGATCAGCCTGAATACTACTTCTTTTAGAGTAACCTGACTTCTGCTGGGGCACTTATAGATTGTAAACTTTAGAATAACAACTTCACAAAGATTATGTGATAGCATTGGTCAATATTTAATCATTTTAAAAAACACCATAGACCCTTCATTGTGTAGCTCATTGGCTTTCATCATTCCATTTTCTTGTTATGTTGTTTAACTTTTCTTTTTACTCTGTTATCTTCAGATACACCAACTATCTGTCTTAACTCATTCATCCATTCAACAAATATTAAATATTGGTTACCACTCAATATTTCTATGTGGCAGGCATTGTTCTAGATGACAACAGTAGAGGAATGAATGGGATGGACCAAGTTTCCACCCCATGGAACATACCTTTTATAGGGAGGAGGTAGTAAATAATTAAACAGAAAACTAAACAAGATCCTTTCAGATAGAGATACGTTTTAGGAAGAAAAACCAGGATGATGTTAAAACCAGTGTGACTGCCAGGAAGCAGTGGATCGAGGATAACTTTAGTGTTTGAGCTGAACCCTGAATGACCTGAAGAAGCCATTCATCCAAAGACCCTCAATTCCTCTTTCTTTGTCTCACTTCACATCCAACCCTTCAGAAATCCCAGCTGAGGGTTTTTGAAAGTAGATTTCAAAATATATCTCAAATCAGGTCACTTCTCACCACCTCAGCTGCTACTACCCTAGACCAAGCTATCTTTATTTCTCCACTGGTCTCTGTTTCCACTCTTCCCTCCTGAATCTACTTTCCTCTAGTATCCATAACAACTTCTGAAGAATCAGTCACATTGTGTCACTGCCTTGCACAAATCCCTACAATGACTTTCTATGACAGAAAGTGTTATTTTCTTTCTTTTTAAAACAATTAATTAATTTTATGGCTGCGTTGGGTCTTCGTTGCTGCACGTGGGCTTTCTCTAGTTGTGGCGAGCGGGGGCTAACTCTTTGTTGCGGTGCACAGGCTTCTCATTGTGGTGGCTTCTCTTGTTGCAGAGCACAGGCTCTAGGCACTCAGCCTTCAGTAGTTGTGGTGCACGGGCTTCAGGAGTTGTGGCTCACAGGCTCCAGAGCACAGGCTCAGTAGTTGTGGTGCACCGGCTCGGGTGCTCCGTGGCATGTGGGATCTTCCCAGACCAGGGCTCAAACCCGTGTCCCCTGCATTGGCAGGAGGATTCTTAACCACTGCACCACCAGGGAAGCCCGAGAGCATTATTTTCAACCAGAAAACATTTATGTCTTCTTCCTCTGCTAATAGAATTACCTAATTTTAGCAAAGCACATTTCCCAACTTCCCTTGCAACCAGTTTTGGTTATGTGACCAAATTCTGGCCAATAGGATGCGAACAGAATCGATGTGAACAATTTCTAGGTTGTACCCTTAAAACGAAAAGAGTTGTCCTTTCCTTCTCCTTTCCTCTGGTCCCCATGGGGAACATATGGTGATGAGCTACCTTCTACCATGTAGAAGATGGCAAATTATGGGGGATGAATAGGATAACAAGAAGAAAGGTGGTTCTTTTTTTTTTTTTTTTTTGCGGTACGCGAGCCTCTCACTGCTGTGGCCTCTCCCATTGTGGAGCACAGGCTCCGGACGCGCAGGCTCAGCGGCCATGGCTCACGGGCCTAGCCGCTCCGCGGCATGTGGGATCTTCCTGGACTGGGGCATGAACGCGTGTCCCCTGCATCGGCAGGCGGACTCTCAACCACTGCGCCACCAGGGAAGCCCAGAAAGGTGGTTCTTGACACCATGGAGGTCCTTGGACTGCTTACCTTCAGACTGAAACCTTCTCTTACCTTCAGAGGGAGAAATAAACTTCTGTGTTACTTAAATCATTGCTATTTAGGGCTGTGAGCAGAAATGACGTGTGGTACTTCTGGATCATGCCCTTAAAAGAAAAGATCAGGGCTTCCCTGGTGGTGCAGTGGTTGGGAGTCCGCCTGCCGATGCAGGGGACGCGGGTTCGTGCCCTGGTCCGGGAAGGTCCCACGTGCCGTGGAGCGGCTGGGCCCGTGAGCCATGGTTGCTGAGCCTGCATGTCCAGAGCCTGTGCTCCGTAACGGGAGAGACCACAACAGTGAGAGGCCCGCATACTGCAAAAAAGTAAATAAATAAAATAAATAAAGTAAAGAAAAGATCACCTTGCCTTTCCCTGACTTTGCTGTCTGGGATGCAAACACAACAACAGCAGAGGGAGCAGCCACCTTGGGTTCAGAAGTAGAAGCGTTATCTTAAGGATTGCCTGGCCACCTCCTGATCCTAGGCTTCCTACTTATGGACAGTTATGTGAGAGAAATCAAATCAACTTCCAACTTCTAACCTGTTGGAACCTCTATACTCTTGGGGTCTCTTTGTTACATCATCTTAGATCCTACCTAACTGATATATTTCCTTTCACACTTAAATCTGAAGTCCTTAATGAGAAGACCAGTATGCATAGGGAGGTCAACACCTAGCACAGTGTTTGGAACAAAGTATGCACTAAAAATATGAGTGTCCTGCCCCTCCCCCCACTTCACTCAGCACATAATTTTAATGCCTGGAAACCCCAAGGTCAATGTGACTACGTTTTAATGGGAAACTAAATACCGATAATTACAAAAGGTTGTTCTTAAGAGGATAGCATCACTACATATGTTTGCCAGGAGATATCTTGCTCTATTTTTGACATTAAAAAGTTTCCAGTTCTTTGGGAAAGTGAGGCATTGTTGATTTCATGCCTTATAACTGTCATAGATAGCTCTTCATCCAATCTAAGCCTTAGTTTTCTCACACTTCTCAGAACGCCTGCAGGAATGGATTCATTAGACATTCAGTGGCAGAAGCTTGATGTGTTAGCCCCGTGTGACGGTACAAGCTCTTTTCTTACACTGTTAAGGCCTGTGAATGTCAGCCCACTGCCAGGGCATTAATTAAATTGGGCAACAGTGAGAGCCCTGACTAGAAAATCCGTGGAATAGTGAAGAGAGGTTTCATCTTGTTCAGCCTCCACCAGCTGCTGCCACTACAGAGAGGAAAAGGCAGCCAACAGGGTTTCTACTAAATACCAAGAATGAGACAGGTGCTTTACACACATTGTTTCCTTCATTACTCGCAAGAGCCGGATAAAATTGTCATTACGATCTCCGTTTCATTGATGAGAAAACTGAGGCTTAGGAGACTTGGCTATTTGTCCCCAAGTGCTGAACAAGGAAATTATGAAGTCGGATTTTCTTGTGTTTGTTAAAAACTCATGGTTCTTCTATCCACCCACCCTGCCCCCACCCCCAGGCTTCTGACACTGTGATGAAGGGATGTGAGTTCTGGGTGGGGCCCAGGAAAAGGGGTTCTCAGGACCAGGCACTCGGGGCTCAGTGTCCTCGTCTGAAGGCCGTGAGTGCTGGGGTTGAGCTAGACAATCTCAGGCTCTTGTGGGAAGAAGGCTGTGGAACCTGCAGCTGGTTAGGAATGACACAAAGTGCTTCCCAATCCGCACGTTGGGCCAGTGTCTCTGTTCTCTTTCTTGCAGCCACACACACGCCCTGGGCCGGAGCTTCCTCACAGGCCCCGAGACAGCCAAGGATCAAGGGCTTCATTCACAAAATATGTATTGAGCACCTTCTAGGAGCCTGACCTTGTGCCCTGGTCACACTGATCAACAAGACATGCATGATTCCTGGCTGCATAAAGCTTATACTTTAGTAGGGGGCACAAGCCAGAAACAAACAATTACCCAGTTTTAAAAGTATTTAGGGGCTTCCCTGGTGGTGCAGTGGTTGAGAATCTGCCTGCTAATGCCGGGGACATGGGTTCGAGCCCTGGTCTGGGAGGATCCCACATGCCACGGAGCAACTAGGCCCGTGAGCCACAGCTACTGAGCCTGCACATCTGGAACCTGTGCTCCGCAACGGGAGAGGCCGTGACAGTAAGAGGCCCGCGCACCGTGATGAAGAGTGGCCCCCGCTTGCCACAACTAGAGAAAGCCCTCACACAGAAATGAAGACCCAACACAGCAAAAGTAAATAAATTAATTAATAAACTCCTACCCCCAACATCTTAAAAAAAAAAAAAGTATTTAGAAAGAAAAAAATAAGGCTTTGAAAAAAAGAGAAAAAGAGTAACTCGACTTTAGAGACAGCAGCTGTGGGGGCAGGGGGCAGACCTGGGAAGGTTAGGTTTTGACTGACCAGTCCGGGCTGGAAGGACTCGGAGTTCTAGAGAAAGTGGCAGGAAGAGCTCCAGGCAGAGGGAACAGCGTGTGTAAAGGCCCGAAAGCTGGAAAGAACATACCAGGTTTGAGGACCGGAGGCTTGAAGAAGTAAAGCTGGAAATCGAATCAGGGGCCAGAATCTGCAAGGCAGGGCTTGAGAGCTGTACTAAGGAGCTTAGATTTTAGCTGAAATGCAGGAGAAAGCCAGAGAAAGATTTTAAACAGGGAAGAAAAGTGATCCAATGCCTCTGTCTTTTTTAATCCTCATGCTTTTCAGGGGGTAAATTTATTGAAGTTCGTAAGTTCAGTAAAGTCCACTTATTGTAAGCGTTCGGCTCAATAAATTTTAACAATGTGAAGATCTCTAACCAGCACCCAGATCAAGAAACAGAACATCACCCCAAGCCCAGAATCTCCCCTCATGTCCCATTCCATTCACTTATCCATCCCCGTCTCATGCTGAAGCTGGCTCCTAGTGGCTTGTGAGTTATGAGGATGAAGTTTTCAGGAATTTATGAACTGGTTGTTAAACACAGCAACTATGAAAAAAATTTATACAAACTTCTAATTAAATAAATTATATTAAAAAGAAAGGTAAGAAATTCTAGGAAATGAAAAATAATGAATAGTGACAGAAAACAGACCAGTGTATCCTGGAGATGAGGGAGGGCAGGGAGGGAAGGAGGAAGGGGTCGCACAGGGGCATCAGGATATGTTGAGGTTGGTGGATATGTTCATTATCTTGATTGTGGTGATGGTTTTGTGGGTGTATATACAGATATCAAAACTTAGATTGTATCCTTAATCATGTGTAGTTTACTTTATGTCGATTGTACTTCAACAGAACTGTCAAAAAGAAAAACTGATTGGAACATAGCTTGCTAAATATTTGTTCATACACTGAATAAATATAGATAGACTAGGAGGGTTCAAGAACGGTAGAAATCGGGCTTCCCTGGTGGCACACTGGTTAAGAATCCGCCTGCCAATGCAGGGGACATGGGTTCGAGCACTGGCCCGGGAAGATCCCACGTGCCGCGGAGCAACTAAGCCCGTGTGCCATAGCTACTGAGCCTGAGCTCTAGAGCCTGCGAGGCACAACTACTGAGCCCATGTGCCACAACTACCGAAGCCTGCACACCTAGAGCCTGGGCTCCACAACAAGAGAAGCCACTGCAGTGAGAAGCCCGTGTACCACAACGAAGAGTAGCCCCCGCTCACCACAACTAGAGAAAGCCGGCACGCAGCAACGAAGACCCAACACAGCCAAAAGTAAATAAATAAAATAAATAAATCTATTTAAAAAAAAAAGAATGGTGGAAATCAAGAGGGTATTTGGACATTTGACATCATTTCAGTCCTATGTCTTAGAAGACATTAGCTGCTGGGGCTTTCAAATTTGCATGTGAGTGAGGCACTGGACAGGTCATTTAGTACCCAGAAAAAGGTAATAAATATTCAAAATTCTCCACTTCCTAAGCATTCTAATACATTTTATTAGTATTTATGCTCTTGAGGTTATTTACATCTGTCCAGTGGAAATTCCACATAATGTTGTGCTACAATATAGCTTTTCCCAACTCTGCATTAAATGACATTGCATTAGTAGCTTGAAATTGGCCGAGATAGAAGTATTTACACAGGGAAAACAGTCAATGCTAGAAATCTTGGCTTTCTTTTTCTGAGAGCCAACTGTTAAACATTCATCTGTCCCCCCACCCATCCCTCCAAGAGTAATGGCAACTATACTGGCTTCTAGACCCATAGAAACCTTATACACGGTGCATATACTCTTTTGAATCTTTATCTCTTTGGCTCCATCCATACTGTATTTGTGAGACTCATCCATGTTGTTACGTGGAGTGGATGCACTGAGGAGAGAATGAATAGCAGGGGTACAAGGATGGCAGAGGTAGACACCAGTGAAGAGGTGCTTTTGGCCAGATTTTGCTTTCAGGATAATATCTGAGAAGGGAGTTAGAAAGGTGAGGCACAGCTTTGCGGTGGAACACAGTGTGGTTGGTTGTTGGCCTTGATCCCAATGTCAAGGAGGGTCACAGCTTCTGGAAACATTCTAAGACCTGGAGTTTTGGGGTAAGAGAAAGGATTGAGGACTGTATGAAAGGTAAAATGTGTCTTGTTTAAAGAGGGGGCAGCTATAGGATTTGTAACCTATAGTTGGAGGATTAGGTGTACAGGAAATAAACATACGGTAAAAGAGACGGGGCTCTTGTAGGCAAGGCAGTTTGCAGCCATGAAATTAAGACGCCCATACTTTTGCTGAAAAAGCAGGTATTATTGTGAATCCTTGGTTTCAAAGACTTCTTTAGTTTGAAGCAGGGGAAGGTGGCTAACACACAAAAAGAGAAAAAGGAGGAATCTTATCTCAATGGTAAAACCATACTGATAAGACATAGGGAAGAGAAAACCAGGATAAGGATTACAGGGAGGAAGGGCTGATTATTTTTCAAGGTTCAATATACAAAACCCTGCATGAGTTGAAAGAAGAGGAAATACTTCCATTCTTTTGTGTGTTTGTTCATTCATTCATGCATTTAATATCTATGTTTCCAGCAGTAGGTTCCATGCGTTTGGTGAAGAGGCAGCGTCTGAGCCTCAAACTTTGCTTTTAGAGCCAAAGGCTTATATTGGCTGGAAAGGAAAGGAATTCAAGAGGGGAGAGAGAGAGGGAGAGGGAGAGAAAAGAGGGAAAAGGAGGGGAGGGGAGGGGAGAGAGCAGTATGGAGCAGAGGAAGGAAGCCAGCCCTTCTGCACTTCCTCCCCTCCTTTTCTTCCACAACAGCAATGTGGGAAGGAAGATGTGCTCTGCCCAGGGGGAGAGCATTCTCTTTTATTTCTTATTTTTCAACTTACTAGTATTCTAGTGTAGAACTGTCTAGATATCATATAAACTAGTACAAAGATAAGCTCTAAAACTGATCCAGGACCTAGGGCAGCATTTTTACAGTATAATCCCAGAACTCCATAAATCAGAATAACTTTCTGTAGTGGGTCGAACTTAATCCCATCAAGAAGATATGTCCAAGTCTTAACCCCCAGTATCAGTGAATGTGACCTTATTTGGAAATAGCATCTTAGCAGATGAAATTAAATTAAGGATCTCCAGATGAAAGCCTCCTATATTTAGGATGAGTTCTAAATCCAATTACTGGTATCCGTATAAGAGAAAGAAGAGGGATATTTGAGACACATCTCAGAGGCAAAGGCCATGTGAAGGTGAAGGCAGAGACTGAAGTGATGCAGCCACAAGCCAAGGAATGCCCAGAGCCCACAGAAGCTGGAAGATGCAAGGAAGGATTCTTCCTTATGTGCCTTTGAGGGGAACCTCATCTACCAACACCTTCAGTTTTGGCCTCCAGAACTGTGAGAGAAAAATTCCTTTTGTTTTCAGACACCAAGTTTTTGGTAATTTGTTAGGGCAGCCCTAGGAAACTATATGCCTTGATGAAAAGGCAAATACTTAGACCCTACCCCAGACTACTGAACGAGAACCATTAATAGCAGGCCCAGGAATCTGCATTCTTACAAACCCCTCTAAAAGTTGGTATATAAAGCTTGATGGCTGCTGATAAAGAACAATGGAGTGTGGCTTCTGTCTTTCAGGACTGAAGTGGCCCAATATTTCAAGATTTTTTTTTTTTTAATGAAAAAGGAAATCCCATAGGCTGCCTGCCATTTTCTTAGCACAGAACCTAGGATTATTAGGCAGAAGTATGAGATACCCAGATTACTAGTTATTGGAGACATAATTACTTAAGCCCTGACTGTGCAGCAACTGGAGCCACAAGCCTGGAGACCTGGTGGCCGGTCTCATTGTGGGAAACCTCTCAATTGTGTGTGCAGAAACTAATGAGGGAGGAGAGCTGAACGGTCATGGGTTGGTACTGGCAGGTAAACAGAAACCAAGCTGGAGAGGTAATGGAGAATCTGGGAAGCATTGATAACAAACACGACTAACACTTGACGTGGATAAAAGCTGACAGGTGAAGGTGGAAGGACCAAGCTACTGAACTCTGTAAATGATATTTTCCACGCCTTTGAATGTAGGCAAGTAGGAACAGCTGAAATGTGAGAGTTAGAGAAAACAATGGTTAGGTAAACTGATCGGTGCCTTTGGATGACCTGGGCAAACGACTCTAAATTTTGGTGTTGCCCCCATGCTATCTATATTTTAATGCCTTCAAACAGGTATTGTCTTCTATTTGGTGGTACAGAGTTAGGTATGGTGATGAATACCAAGAGGAAAGAACCACACCCTCGAGGAGCAGAGGGAGAGATGGACATGTAAGAAAGAGTTTCAGGAGTACAAAGGAGGAGGAAGTGTTTCTCAGGGTGTCAGGAAGGTTTCAGCAAGGAGTGGTAGCTGAGCTGAGCCCGAAGGTCAAGACAGGCATTCATCAAATGGGGAAAGGAAGGGAGCATGTGCTGTGAGAGCATGACTACTCATATTTATTGAGCTCATACTTTGGGCCAGGCTCTAGCCTAAATTCTTACGTGTATTAATGCATGTAATCCTCACCTGTGAGGTTGGTACAAGTGCTATTCTCATCTTATGACTGGGGAAACCGAAGCACCAAGAAGCTAAGTGACTTGCCTCAAATCATCCAACTGACAGATGGTGGAGCCAGGATTTGAGCCCTAAGGTCTTGTTCCAGAGGCTTCCACCTAAACACTGCATGCTGCCCCCTGCTGGTGGAGAGCAGCAGACGGCAGGAGCTAGAAAGAATCTGGAGGCTGGTGCTCAACTGGGACGGGGTGTCTGCTGCATGGTAAGAAGGCTGGGTTTCACTCTGCAGGTAGTGTGGAGACACTGAAGGCTCGTAAGTAAAACAAAACAAAATAAAATCCAATCAGACTTTTGGAAGATAACTTTGGTGGGAGACTGTTTTGGGGTGGGAGTGAAGAGAGAAAGTACAGGGACAGCAGTAGGTAAGGAGGCGCCCCTCTAAGGAGAGCTGAAGCAAGTCTTAACCAAGCCAACCGCACTGAGGACAGAGGGGAGGGGGTATTTCTGAGAAACAGATAGGATCTGCCTTTGATTTTAAATATTGCATTTAGTCCTCAAAAAGTCAGATTGGGGGGATAAGGAAAAAAGAAGGGTCAATTCTGTAGGTTCTAACTTGGTGACTTGGTAAATTGGTGCTAGTGGTGGCAGGGGGCGGGGGGGGGGGGAGAAGGAAATACAAAAAGGGGAGGAGTTAGTTTATTTGAGAGCAGGAGGAAAGTGGAGTATAACTTAGAGTTATATTGCAAAGAGCATTAGATTCTCAGCTAAGCTTACTTGGTTGAATTAGAAAATTGTGCTAACCAGGCCGTATTGTTTCCATTTTCTATTTTCTTCATATTATGATGGTTTGACATCTTAAAAACCTTTCTGGCTGGGGGGAGACTGCCCCTCTTGGTGCTAGACAATTGTTAGAGATAGCAGAGGACTCAGCTGGGAGCATGCCTTTGATTTACAAACCAACCAACCCAGAGCCATACCTCCTCTAACTGGCCTGCACACCCCTGAAGACAAAATTTCTTTGCCTTAATTATCCCAGGGCTGGGTGCTATGCAGCTAGGGACTATCTCTATAGCCTGGAGCCCGCTGAAATTATTAAATTAGCCAATTGTAGACTGTGTACCCTTCCCTGACTTGCCTTTCCTACAGAAACTCCAGTAAAGGCTGTGGCCCAGGTTCTCCCCTCACTCCTGCCCCTTCTGCCTCTTGACTAGCACTGGCGTTTTCCCATGTGGCCCCGCACGGAGTGCCGTGCCTCCCATTTCTAGGACCTGTGGGTATAATAAACTTGTTTTCCTGAGTCTCTCCTTGTCTCCTCTTGTGGCTGCACCTGACTGATCATCACCTGAAAGAATAAAAAAACACAGGCAAATTCACCAACTCTGAAGCCACAGACTGCGCTATTATCCTTGAGGGGAGAGATAGAAGAATATAGTTACCTCATTGCAAATCCATCTCTTCTCATGGAAAAACAGTTCTAGGCAGAGATAATACGTAATCCTCATATATTGAAAGCATTTTTTTAGACTATCAACTTTAATTTTTATAAAATAATTTAGCTCCAAAGGGTTTGAATTTAATTTTGTCCATTATATGGCATCTAGTTAGCATTTATGTGTACGAGTTGAACCCAGCACTTGAAAACAAGGAGGCAACTCTCTGACAGGGAAACTGGTAAGACTCAAAACCGAAAAAAAGGAGGTTGAGATAACCCAACTTATTGTCTGTAAATGCATGGGGAGGAGGCCTGGGGGCCAGCAAAGACCAAGCAAGGTCCTTCGAGAGTGTGGGGCTGTGTAGGGGAGTGGTAATCAGTACTCAGATGGACCAGGGCTTCTCAGCCTTAGCACTACTGCCATTCTTGAGCCAGATCATTCCCTGTGGGGCTGCCCTGTGCAGGGTACAACTTTAGTAGCATCCCTCGCCAGAAGCAGCCCCACCCCCAACCAGAGTTGTGAGGAGCTGAGATATCTCTAGATGTTGCCAGTTGCGCCAAGGGGAGGGTGCAAAATCCTCCCTCTTTGAGAACCACAGAGAAAGACTTAGATTGGATTCCAGTTTCTGCTACTTATTAGCTGTATGACCTCAACATGTTAGTCAGCCTCTCAAGCTTCAATATCCCCATTCCTAAAATAAAGAATGCAAGGGGCATATGTGATTTTGTCTGCCAAGGACCCTCTTCTCTAACTGGTCTTCCTTCCACTCCAACCATTTGGTCCCAGTTGGGTGGTCACATTCTTACCATCTACAACCATTGCTGATTAATCCCAGAATGGGCAGCCAACTTAAGCTGGGCCCATCTGAGCCCTTCTCTGGGATTTTTTTTTTTTTTTTTACTAAAACCAAGAAAGATCTGAAGTCAGGGAGCCTGATTCCTCCAGCTCTGTTTTTTTCTTTCTCAAGATTGCTTTGGCCATTCAGGGTCTTTTCTGTTTCATACAAATTGTGAGATTTTTTGTTCTAGTTCTGTGAAAAATGCCATTGGTAGTTTGATAGGGATTGCATTGAACCTGTAGATTGCTTTGGGTAGTATAGTCATTTTCTCAATGTTGCTTCCTCCAATCCAAGAACATGGTATATCTCTCCATCTGTTGGTATCATCTTTAATTTCTTTCACCAGTGTCTTATAGTTTTTTGCATAGAGGTCTTTTGTCTCCTTAGGTAGGTTTATTCCTAGGTATTTTATTCTTTTTGTTGCAATGGTAAATGGGAGTGTTTCCTTAACTTCTCTTTCAGATTTTTCATCATTAATGTATAGGAATGCAAGAGATTTCTGTGCATTAATTTTGTGTCCTGCTACTTTACCAAATTCATTGATTAGCTCTAGTAGTTTCCTGGTGGCATCTTTAGGATTCTCTATGTCTAGTATCATGTCATCTGCAAACAATGACAGTTCTACTTCTTTTCCAATTTGGATTGCTGTGGCTAAAACTTCCAAAACTATGTTGAATAATAGTGGTGACAGTGGGCAACCTTGTCTTGTTCCTGATTTCAGAGGAAATGGTTTCATTTTTTCACCCTTGAGAATGAATGATGGTGGCCGTGGGTTGGTGATATATGGCCTTCATTATGTTGCGGTAAGTTCCCTCTATGCCTACTTTCTGCAGAGTTTTTATAATAAATGGGTGTTGAATATTGTTGAAAGCTTTTTCTGCATCTATTGAGATTATCATATGGTTTTTATTGTTCAATTTGTTAATATGGACAGGACAGGAATAAAGACACAGACATAGAGAATGGACTTGAGGACACGGGGAGGGGGAAGGGTAAGCTGGGATGAAGTGAGAGAGTGACATTGACATATATACACTACCCAATGTAAAATAGATAGCTAGTGGGAAGCAGCTGCATAGCACAGGAAGATCATCTCGGTGCTTTGTGACTACCTAGAGGGGTGGGATAGGGAGGGTGGGAGGGAGATGCAAGACGGAGGGTATATGGGGATATATGTATACATATAGCTGATTCACTTTATTATACGGCAGAAACTAACACAACATTGTAAAGCAATTATACTCCAATAAAGGTGTTAAATAAAACAAATAAAAATAAAAAACCAAGAAGGAGAGTTAGTCCTTCTCTGGTGGAAGAAAGCCAAAGAGTTTAATGAAACTCCTAAACAACCAGAAGTCATATAGTGCACAGAAGAGGCCAGTTTGCAGAAAGAGGGAAGCAAGAGACAATGAGAAGGCAAAGAGGAGCCTTCCCAAGCTCCCCACACTTGCCTCAGCCAGTGTGACTTTGGCTTATGACACCCCAAGAATTTTCATCAATAAAAATATATTAGGGCTTCCCTGGTGGCGCAGTGGTTGAGAGTCCACCTGCCGATGCAGGGGTCACGGGTCCGTGCCCTGGTCCAGGAAGATCCCACATGCCGCGGAGCAGCTGGGCCCGTGAGCCATGGCCGCTGAGCCTGCGCGTCCGGAGCCTGTGCTCCGCAACGGGAGAGGCCACAACAGCGAGAGGCCCGCGTATTGCAAAAAAAAAAAAAAAAAATTAGTGCCCGTCTCATAAGGTTGTCTTGAAGATGGTCTGTGATGATCAAAAGTATTTAGTACAGAGCCTGGCCTGGTCTGTGTTCTGCAAATAGTCATTGTCATGGTTAAGATCATCTGTATCATTCTTATTCTTGTGAACTTGGCATTCCAGAAACTGAAGAGCCCGTAGTTCCAGCTGTGCTATTCCACACCTGTGTACTTTGTACTGGGCAGACCTCTCCTGTTCCCCACCTTCCTAATCTACTCCTATGCTATCTACAAAACCTTCCTGAGGCCCCTCTCTGAAGACTTCCTAAGCCATTCAGACAGAGGCAGTCACTTCCCTCTTCACACCCCCTTTTTCTCTCTCAACTGTTCAGATCATACTGACGTAGGTATCTAGTTAACTGGCTGTCTCCCCACCTGACTGCAGGGAACCCCATACTTCTCTTCTTTGCTTTAATCCTCAGCATCCAGCATGGCACTTGGCCCCGAAGGGTCCTGCATCAGTGTTTTGTGCACTGAGGAGAAGAGGACCTGCAGAATCAGGAAGACAGGCCCGCTGAAAGCTCCTCAATCTTCATGTTCCCTGCCTGACGTTAAAAAAAAAAGCACTAACAGATGGGGAATAGTGTGCTTGAAGTCTAGTAAAAGTGGCACCCAAAGAGTCAGGAAGCCTGCTTCCAGCTCTGTGCAAAGACCAGTAGATGTGAAGCCTGGGAGATATAACCAGTAGGAACGGTGAGCTTAGAACATGTCTGTCAGTGTGTGAGAAGACCTAGCACCACCTCTAGCCAAGAAAGGCCCTTTCTCCTGCTTCTCCCACTCTGGCTCTCAGCCTCTGTGATGTAAATGTCCACATCCTCACAGCTACTCAATGGGAGAGAAGTCGCAGCAAGACTGTGTGCACCCGGCTGGCTCTGCCTGGTGGCATTAAGGCCGTGCAACTCACTTGCCTTACTCTGACTCCATGCCCAGCAAGGGTGCTCCCACGGAGAGTGTCCCTATGGGGCAGGGAACACACTGTCCAGCTGACATGAATTTTTAAGGATTGCTTGAAGTTCAACATACCTGGTATGCCCAGAGCTCCTTTCCAAAGGAAAGCCGTGCCAAGTTAATCTGCTGGCACATAGTTTGTGCCACGTGTTTGAGTTAAACCAGCTGCCTTGGCCTCTAGTAATTGAATCGATTACCAATGTCCCAACAAAGACACACACTTATAGGCATCAGGTTGGCCAATCACTTATGAGATGGCAAAACTCGATATAGAATGGTGACGCTGTCTGCGGATCAACTTTTGTCTTGGCGTGAAGACACAATGAACAGAGGGAAGTTTGTCCTGCATCCCTGCATGCGGAGAGCCAACTGTTCCTGTTCTCTCCAGGTCTGCGGGATGTGGTGGTCAGGGAAGTGCTTGATCCATGAGAGCGTGTGTCCTTAGCACGATTTTGTGGTCTTCCTCTCTGCATGTTTAGCCTAACAGTAAATTCTCATCACCTCAGGGCATCTGGCCTTACATTTTCCATGCACCTAAAAGAGCCTAATGTGCAGCTTGGAAATTATATTTTAGAGAGTGATTAACGCTAATCGATTTTGCTGAGCCTGATGGACCCTGGATCCTGAGAAAACTGAAGACTAGATTCTCGGTCATGGCAAGTCCTTTCCTCTGTAGCTCAGCTGTCTCTAACTTCCGTTATATTTACTAGATTTGAAATATTTTCACGTATTGATTAAGCCACAAATTTCTATTCCTCAGCTTTTAGTAAGACAGGAAATGGGCATCCCTCCTCTACTCTGGCTGAAGAGCTATTTGGAATCTGCTTTACTTGATTGTTTCATTGAACTTCAAACTCATACGTCTTTTGGAGTCTGGGAGCAATAGAAGGTGGCTGGCCTGGGGAAAGGGAGAAGAGGGTGAGAAGAGAAAAGGACATGTGTGTTTGGATGAAAAGGAGCATCTAATGTCATGGACCAAATAAACAGAAATGCAAACACACAAGGGGGAGCATCCCTGCAAAGGAGCAGAAAAACAGAAAATGCAAAAAAGCCCCACTAAACAAGTTCTCACATTTGTTTAGTCCTTCACAATTTACCAAGCACCTCCATGTGCACTATCTCATTTAGTCCTCCAAGCGACTCTGTGAGCTTTAGTTTATATTTTACACAAAGAAAGTGGAGATCTGAGAGGTTATTCAAGGTCCCACGACAGAGACAGAATTTGAACGAGCTGGAAGCCCAGCAAGTTTATTGGATGGATGATTGCCATTCATTTACTGTATGGAGGTTAAGAGCGTAAGATTTGCAGTCAAGCAGAACCGTTTTCAACTACAGCTTCTCCATGTCTCAGCTAGCCAGAGGACCATGGCAAGTCACTGACTTTTCTGAGTCACACTGCCCTTATCTGTAAAACAGGGATAACAATGCTCCATGCCCTATGCTGTTGTTGCAATTATTATTTTAGTAGGAGCAGCAGTACATACCGAAGTACGTCTCACCCCAAACTCTGTTTATTCTACTGTAACACACTGCATTTTTTTTCTCTCCCTTTTTCACATATATCTTTTTCTTTCCTTCTCTTCAACACAGCTTTTCTTCACCTTCCTTCCTATCACACATCCATAAAGCCTCTGGCTTTCAATAAACACACACATACTTGGCTTACTACCTATCTGTTTGTCCCAGTCTTCCTCACTCACATTTACTAAGCACCCCACGACCCAGAGCTGGGATAGAAAGTCCAGCCATGGTCCTTTGCACGAGTCATCCTTTGGAGGAGAGCTTAGCCTTCCAAACACGTGTTTGATTGTTTTTGGTTTGCATGTTCCTGCACCAAGAAAACGGATTTGAGGGTCTCCAGTAGTTAAGCTAATTCAATATAATTTTCCATTTTCGGTGTTTTAGCTGGGATAGAGGTTTCAGGAAGGAAAGAAAGCTGGGTTAGGTGTATCCAGCTCAACTCCCATGTGCTGCCTTTTACTTCTGATTTAATTCCCTGGATAAAGTGCCCTTTCTGGCAACAAGATGAACATCTTCATCTAGAAGTTTGGCTCGCTGGCATATAAAGACTTTTATAGCCCCAGTGCTTATCTCTCTCCACCCAAGGCTCCTAGCCCCTGGTAGGATACAGTGGCAGGCATTGTGTGCTCAACAAGGTTTCACACCCATTGGGAATCTGAAACACAGACACTATTTACCCTGCAAAGACCTTTCTGCAGACCTGCAGGGCCAGTGCCAAGGTGGCTGCATCACATCTGCCCCCACTGGGCTGCGAGAAAGACTTCCTTACCCAACCTCACTATTCAAACTCCTGAAATAAGACAGGTAGAAACCATTGGCTGGGCAGAAGGCTGATTTTCAGAGCTTCGGGGCAGAGTAGGGCTGTGCTGGCATCTTTTAAGAAGTGGATTCTGAGAAACCTTTCTTCTATGGTCATTTCTATTTTTAGGACAGTTCCATACCCTGGAAGCCTCTGTTATCCTTCCTCGCTTGAAGAGGCAACTGAAGAGTTTTCCACTGACTTGTCAAATGTTCTCTTTATAGTATTTATTTGTTTGGATTTATGCAACAGAGGTTTAGTTTTGATTTTTTTTCCCCCTCAAGCACATGCAGGTTAGGACAGGAGTGCTAAAAATGTTCATAGTGTAACCAAAAACATCCAATAGACTTGATTATTTGCACATATACATAAAAAGCAAATTGGCCATTGCCTCTGACTCTAGGCTCTTATTTACCTTAATGTAGACAACTTTGTAGAAGGTCTTGTAACAAACCAAAGGAGCCATCGAAAGTGAGCCATTCATTTTAGCTATGAACTTGGATGAACTTTGTTCTGTTGCTTGATATGAATCAGAGCCCAGGAAACTTAGAAATAGCATTATTCTGTCCTTGGAAATAAAGCACCCACTTTCCCTTGGGGTCAAAGGTTTTGGTCACCCACAAATATACAATCAAATAATTTTCAATAAATACACTAAAGCCATTCAAGGGGGAAATAAAAGTCTTTCAAACAGTTGCTGCTAGAACAATCAGATATTCCCATGAGAAAAAAATAGAACCTCAACCCCTACCTCAGTGCTATTCACAAAAATTAATTTGAGGTGGGTCATTGACCTAAAAGGAAAAGCTTAAGCTATAAAACTTTAGAGGAAAATATCTCCAAAACTCAGGATTCTTAGTTCACAGAAGGTAATAACCATGAAAAAATTTTAATAAATTTCATCAAATTAAAGTTCCATGAGTCCATGAGTTTTTGCTCATGGAAAGACAATGTTAAGAAAATTAATAGGCAAGCAACAGATTGGAAGGAAACACAACACATATATTTGTCAAAGGACCTGTACCCAAAGTATATAAAGAACTCCTAAAATTCAATAATAATAATAAAAAAACGATTTAAAAATGGACAAGGCACTTGAACAGACACTTTGCACGGAAAGATGTACAAATGACTAATAAGCACATGAAAAAGTGCTTACCATCACTTGTTATCATGAAAATTCAAATTAAAAGCGCAATGAGACATCCACCCACTTCAATGGCTAAAATACTTTAAAATTGACACCACCAAATATTGGTGAGAATCCAGAGCAACCAGAATCCTCAACTGCTGCTGGAAACGTAGAATAAGTCACCTACTTCAGGAAGGTGTTTGGCGGTTTCTCGGAAAGTAAAACATGTATCTACCCAATAAAACCATTTCCACTCCTATTTGTTTATCCAAGAGAAATGAAAACACATTCACAAATTGTCAGTTTCCTTTCTCCATATCTTTACCCATGTCATTCCCTTCTGGAATTCCCTTTTTCCTATCCCATCCCTGATTTCTGCATGTACAAATACTATGCAGTCTTCATGTCCTGTTTTGAGGAAGCTTCCTGGTTCCCTTCCCTTCTCTTTATCCTCCAGACCTCTTCTGTACTCTTCCAGTGTTTCTCATAGAACATCACTTTTCACATTGGTTACATATGGCATATCGCCAGCCAGTCTCTAAGCTCCCATCTGACCTGATCCCTCTGGTCTGATTTATCTTTGCACAGCCCTCAGAGCTTTACAGTACCGAATGAATGACTGAGTGGACACATATTCATCCAATGACATGCTGGACTTATGGTCAGAAGATCTTGGTCCAAATGCTGGCTCTGTCCAATGACGTTGGATAAATTCTCTGATCTTATTTGCCTTTATTTAAGATAAAATAACTTAATGACTGTGGTAGACTCTTACTTTGGGGGCCTCCCAATGAAGTATGCCACCCAACTTCCATGCCCTTGTATGGTACCTTCACACACCAACTCGAGGCTTGGCCACATGTCTTGCTTTGACCAGTGGAACATTAGCAAGAAAAGTCCTGATGAGCACTGCACACTGGGGCTTACCTTGGATGGATGGCTCTTGGCAGCCCTGAGCTGCCACGTCAGAAGTCAGACTACACTGCTGGAGAGACCACACAAAAAGACCATGTAAGGAGGCCACATGAAAGTAGAGAAACCTTGACCCTCCATAGAGAGGAAGAGAAGGCTGGCCATCTCAGATTCCCAGCTGAGCCTAGGCCAGATTGCAGGATGATGAGAGAAAATAAAATGGTTGTTCTTTTAAGCCAGTAGGTTTTTGAGTGATTTGTTTGGAGATGTCACTTCCATCTATCCATTTTTGCTCATTTAAGACAATCTTATAATGCACATATATGCCAGGCCTGAAACTAAACTTCCTTGAGGGTTAGATATGTCTTATTCATCTTTTTCTCCCCAGTTCCAGCATAGTCCCTGGCATACAGTTGGTGCTCAATAAATGTATGTGGCATTAGCTAAGTCTGATGTTTTTGGAATTTGGTTGAAATCTGAAACATTACAGCACCGTCTCACTTAGAACGGTACCTCATCTTTCGTCATAATTTTCTAGTGAGGAGAAATGTAGAGGTCACTTGATCATATGCCTTTTACGAGGAAACTGCAGCTCAAAGAGGGAAGGGCACTTGCCAGTAGTCACCCTGCCAGGGGCACCCTGCACCTGGTCTCCTGGCTTCCAGATGCCATCGGGGGCTCCAGGGAAGAGCCACTGAGACTCCAGCATATCCCACCTTAGAGGCAGTCTTTACAGAGGCCTTTCTGCCTCATTGAAAGAATGTTTTCTTTAATTTGTGCCCATTCCTTCTTTCAGTCCTTTCCCCAGATGACGGTACCCTAATCTTAGCGAGGAGACAAAGGTGGGGTGGAAGACCCCGATGCCTGCTGTGAGCTCTCCAAGCCTGGATGCCAGCGCTTCCACCCAACCCACACCCAGTTGCTGGCAGTGCTCAGCGACCACCAGTGCCCTGAGACCAAACTGGCAAAGCTGCAGCCGCTGCGATCGTCCTGAACGCCTATACCACTTTAAGGGAAACTTTACAAAATTATTTCAATTACCGTGCAGATCTCGTAACCCAGGCACAGTCATATGTTCTCTCCTAAAGCAAATATTTCTGAAATACCATGCCCTGTGTGTCTCTCTCCTGTCCTCACTCAACTTCAGGCCAAAGTTTATCCCTATGAATAGCCCCTTCAAAGCGTGGGAAACAGTTCACAACGAGTCTCTGTCGTCCCCCTCTCTGCTTTTTGTAACTCATTAGAACTTCTAGCAAGTACGGGGCAAGAGAGAGGGTGCTAAGCTTGGCTGGCGCCAGGAGAAATATTTAGAAGGGTATTTTCAGTTCGATCTAAACCAATCATTGTCGAACTTGGCTGCTCCTTAAAACCACTCCGGGAGCTTTAAAAACTAATGTTGCCTGGATGTCAGGCCGGAGGTCCGATTTAATTGATCTAGGATGCGGCCTGGGCATCTGGATTTTTTTTTTTTTTTTTTAACTCCCTAGATTATTCCCAGGTTAAAAACTACTGAGATAAATTTCTCATTCCTCTTCTTGCTCTGAAAAAGTTAGATTCTCAGCCCAGGTCTGTGGCCCAGGGGACCTGATGCCCCGACGCCTGTCTCTTTGCAGCCCGCCAGAGCCACACGGTGCCAGAAAATTGGAGCGCGCGACGACGCTAAACACGCGGCGGCGGACGGGCGGGCCCGCGTGGGGCCCCGCCCCCGCACGCCTATCGGCGCGCGGTGCGGGCCCTGACGTCACTCTTGTCAGGCCGCGGCACATGGGCGGCCGGATGCGCTGAGCCCGGCGCTGCGGGGCAGCGGAGCGCGGGGGAGCAGCGGCCGCTGGCTCGGGGAGGGGGATGGGGTGGGACGGCCCGCGGCCTCTGAGCTAGCGCTACGCGGCCGGGCGGTGCGGTGCCTTCCGCCCTCTGCAGCTGTCTGCATATTTTTTCTTTCTTTTTCGCAATTTTGAACATTTAACAAGACGAGGGGTTCGAAGCAAGTGAGAGCATCCTGCACGTCGTGGAGGAGCCCGCGGGCACTTGGCGCGCTCTCTGGGGACTGCATTGGGAACCCGAAAGTTTTTTGTTTTTATATTTTTACGCAGATGTATTTATAAAGACATAAGTAATTTTTTTTTCTTCCCTGTCTGCACCGCCTTGAAAGCGATAACTTTTGGCAAAGGACGGAGGAAAAAGCTCAGCAACATTTTTGGGGGAGGTTGGGGTTGTTTTTTTATTTTTTAAGAAAAAAAAAAATTGAGTGCATCGCGATGGAGAAAATGTCCCGACAGCTCCCACTGAATCCCACCTTTATCCCGCCTCCCTACGGCGTGCTCAGGTCCTTGCTGGAGAACCCGCTGAAGCTCCCCCTTCATCACGAAGATGGTGAGCGCTGCCCTCCTGGCTGCCCCGCTCTGGGAAGGAACAACGCTTCCGGGGCCCCCTCCTGGGCCGGGCACCCCCGCTGGAGCATCCATACCCCTCCGTCCCTGCCCCCGGCACCCCGGCCTTGTTTTGATGAAATCGAGGAGCTCACCTATCGCCCCATCCCTCCTCCTTAAAAAGGGGAGGGACCCCCTCGCTGAGCAACGTTTAAAATAGCGTTGGGGACCCGGCCGGGCCTTCCCGGGTCCCGCTCGGGCGGCGCAGGTGGGAGATAGAACTTGACAGGTCAGTGTTCCCTAGATTGAGGTTCACCCGCACGCAGAGGGAAACCGCCTGCACGCAGGCAGAGTAGCGCGGGCTGGGAAGAGAAACCACAGGGCCGGCTTCCACGCGGGTGGGGGCTCGAGTCGGGGGGTCTCACTGCGGAGCCTGGGTATTGGGATCGTGCTTATCGCTGCTGTTAGTTGTTAGTGTTTGGAACACCCGAGGTGAAAGCGGAGATGCCTGTTCTCCCGGGCTGGGTGCTTCAGAAAGGGGGTTGTTGGCTGGGGTTGGCTGGGGGAGTGGTCTCTGGGCGGGATGCCGCGCACGCCCCCAGCGCTGCCACCTTCCCAGTGCACTTTTCCTGGTGGGAGGGGAGAGCGGAGCAGGCTCACGTGTAACCGCGCAGGAGCCTCCTCTGGCTTGAGCCTTTTCTTGGTAAGTCCCAAACCTTCCCCAGGCAACCTTGGTTGGAGCGGGCCAGGAGGGGTCGTGCGAGGAGGCGCCGAACCCAGCTGGTGCCGCCAGGGATTTGCCGTTTGGGTTTCATGCCTTCGATATCACGGTAGCAGATATGAACCGTGCGGTGAACCGTGCGGCTCAGAGTGTAAAGTCTTGAAAGATCATTTGGCTACAAGTAGCCCGGGATTACTCGCATCTTCTTTCCTAGGGCAACCTGTTGCATTACAAGAGTTGAGGGGTTTGGTTCGCCGTCTGCAGAACATAGCTTCCCTCTTAACTCCCCTTTAAGGAGGAGCACTTGGGAGGAAGGTGCTGCCTGCAGTCTTTTGCATCTGTGGGTGTTTTAAAGTCAGATTCTTGAGAGATGAGACCGTAGAGGATTAGAATGAATGGCGATGGAGACTGTGTTTCTGTGAGGAAGAAGCTCAGAAGCCAAATTGCTTAATCCCAGATGCCACCCGCACCTGAGTACTAGACTTGTCCAAATCCAGAGCGCTGGTTAAAGACCTAATGGGGTGAGTGATACTTACAGGTAGAAAGCAGCTGCACACCTCCATCACAGGTATCCAGAGGAACCACCTTTTCTGATATTTGTGCTTTTGACAGGTTGCATACATGTATAATTTTTGAGTTGGATCATACTTCAGTGTTTGGGGAAGAGGAGGAAGAAAACACTTCGTATTTAAAACCAAACCAAAACAAAAAACTCCTTTTGTAAAATACAACGTACCTCAGTGGCTTTAGAAGCAAAGCACATTGTGGGCTAGGCAGTTCTCAGCTTTCCGCTCTGCAATGTGAGGCATTGGTCAAGCTCCTATCAAGTCTCAGAGCCTCCGTTGCTTCATTGTGAATGGGGATCGTCGCTATTTGCAAGTTTATTATGAGATTCTTTTGGGGGGAAAATATATGGAAAGAACCAGGTATGTTAGTAGGTGCTCAGTACATGGTATCAAAGAAGGGTGGAGAGTCCCTGCTTTACCAAAATTAGAATTATGAATGCATGCACTGGCTTTCTAAATATGAATGACCTCATATTGTTACTGTAGTCAATTTCCTGGAGGATAAATCATGCCTGGTTATTGGCTGTGTTCTTAAAAATCACAGCAGTTGTATGTAATTGCAGGTGTTATTTTACCACTGTAGATTTAAATTATCGTCTCCTCAAATAATGCACTGAATCCTGTGCTGTCTTGTTTATATCCCAGATCAGTCTCTAGCCCTGTCCCGAGGACTAGTGCTTTCTTTCCAAAGTAAATAGGAAGATGTTGAAAAACAGGCAGAGATCCATGTCCTGCCTGAACTTTTAACTCTAGGTCCACAAGAACCAGCAGCTAGAGAAGGACCCCGGCATTTGTGGGAAGTAGTCTTGTAGCAGAAGCCAGGAGGAGTGATTAAAAAAGCAAGACTTTTTCATTTTCTTTTTTAAACTCCAATTCCCCCCCCCCCCCCTTTTGCAGCATTTAGTAAAGATAAAGACAAGGAAAAGAAGCTGGATGATGAGAGTAATAGCCCGACGGTCCCTCAGTCAGCATTCTTGGGACCCACCTTATGGGACAAAACTCTTCCCTATGACGGAGATACTTTCCAGTTGGAATACATGGACCTGGAGGAGTTTTTGTCGGAAAATGGCATTCCCCCCAGCCCGTCTCAGCATGACCACAGCCCTCACCCTCCCGGGCTACAGCCGGCTTCCTCAGCTGCCCCCTCCGTCATGGACCTCAGCAGTCGGACCTCTGCACCCATTCACCCTGGCATCCCATCCCCAAACTGTATGCAGAGCCCCATCAGACCAGGTAAACTCTCAGAAGGTTCTCCCTTCAGGTGGGGAGGAGGGAGAAGGAGGGAGAGGGTGTGGGTGATATAAACGTCTTAACGAACAGGGGTGCTTTAGCACACTTGAAAAGTGGAGTCTTGTATTTCATTGTAGTGGTTGTCCCACTTCAATGAGCATATCACCTGGAGAGTCAGCTAAAGGCAGATTCTATGGAACCTACCCCCAGAAAGTCTGATTTTTCAGGTCTGGATGAGGCCCAGGGATATGCATTTTTAACCGGCCCCCTGGGGGATTCTAATGCAGCTGATCCAAGGACTGCAGTTTAAGAAATACCAACCTACAGTTAATGATTTGGATAATTTAGGCATCCATCTCATCTTCTGTCTCTTTTCCTCATTCTCCAAATACACAGATAATAGGACCTTGCTGAAGGATTTGGGTAGACTGTCTATAAGGCTGTGGTTTACCTATATGCATTGTTCTCTGGCCCAAAGGAAAAAAATGTGAGTCAGGGGTGTGGGGCAGATAGCTTTTCCATCCATTTCATCTTGTGTTGTCGTCGATTGAGAAACTAAATCTAAAAGCAGCTCTCACATTAAGCGTGGCTTAACCATCTTCAGCATCAGATCCCGCCTCTCTCTTTTCCCCATTCCTATAAACCAAATTGTTCTTATATATATTTTTTCATTTTCATCTGTTCACCACACATAATCCACTTTTATCAAAACCCACAAGGCCCCAAGGCTGGCTTTAAATGGTGTTGAAATATTACACAAAAACGTTACCTGAAATGACCAGTACTTCAAAACCCACCGCCAAATGCTCAGATATAAACACAAGTTGAGGGAGCTCTGTCTTCGTGCCTTTAGTACCCTGTCGTACAAAATGAACAGGAAGAAAGGCCACTTCACGAGCGAGCGCAGGTAACCAGGAACAAAGATGAAGCCAGATTAATTGTCAGGAAGGTCGCTGAGCCAAGGGCCTTAGCTGTGGGGAGGACAGAAAGCAGGACAATGGGAGACTTGTGCTAGAGATCATTCCTGAAGTCTATGTCCTCAACTCGTGTAGAATTTCTGTGACACACAGAGCGAGATTAAAATGAAACGAAACGGTGCAGAGGAGGAAGAGAACGCCCCTGCCTTGAAATGTTAGTGTTGAAGCTCTCCCATCAAATCTCTCTGTGCTGCCCCTTCTCCAAAACCCACTTTGAATTATAACTTCAAGGCTACTGGCTGGAATGGCTTTAAGTCTTAGCCTCTGACCACCTCAGAAGGCCATGGAAGCTTAGGGAAACACTCCTTTATGTGACCCTGAGCCCCTGTTACTTAGGACACACAGGCCGTTTTCCCAGAACAGACAACAAAATAAATAACCATTCAGAGTGAGAAAACAACCAGGAGGAAGGGGACAGAGCCTCAGGGAGAAGGCGCAGTTATGCCTCAGTCATCTTCTCTGCAGAATGAGACTGACCACTTCGTAGCCGTGTGACCTTACAAAGTGATACAGTCTTTCCGGGCCTCAGTTTCCCTTTGTGTAGGAGGGTATAATTTCTATTTGATTGGACTATTGTGAAAATTAGAGACAGTATGTATAAAGGGTCAAATGACAAGCACTAGTTATTTTTTAATGAGAGCAGTTACGATCATTATTCTGTGTCAACTTTCATCATTTATTCCAATTCCTGCCTTCTGAAATACCTTCATAAAGCAATTAGGTACAGTATATAACCCTTTTTTCTGGAGAGAAATGTCAGGAGATTTTGACCAATAGTTTTTGGCTTGGGGTATTCTAAGCCTAACACATATACTCAGTTGACAAGTATTTCTCAGTTTTCTCTCACGTACAGGATATGTGCCATGTTAGAAACTCTGTATTTTTTCCCAAGAGGCATTTAGATATTGGGACCCCACCCTTAGGTTTCTACTGAAAAATCAAGAATTGGGGTTTCGGAGTTTGAAGCTTCCTTAAAAGTCACTTGTCAGGCCTCACAGAATCAGTATTAATGACTTTCAGAAACGTCTGATGCCCGAATCAGGTTTGCAGTCCGTAACAAAGGACTGCTGAGTTTCAGTGGCTATCATTCGGTTAGGTTATGGAGTTAAAGGCACTAGGATCAGACGGGGCACTGGCATCTAGAAATAAGCTCTTCATGTAAACGTCCTTTTTCATAATGGAAACACACTTCAAAATAATACTCTTCAATTCAGTTAAACTCGGTGATAGTCCTGACAAAAAAGGAAAAGAAGTTAGAGCTCTTCTTAAAATACCAAATGCAGGTAAAACAACACTGCTTTTCGTACAGTGCCGGCCATTATAAAGGTGATGATGCAAAGTAAAGTTCTAGGGAGTGTTGGGTGGCGTATCCCAAGCAAACCTGAAAAAGGAGGAAGTTCCTGATCATTCTCTGTAATCACAGTGGTGACCAGAATAGAAATACCAAGTTAATCTTGAGGAAAATAAGTCCTCAGAAGGGAAGAGCACAGATGTAGCTGTGAACATTCTGGGAATTGTAGAATTTCAGTCTAGAGCAAGATTTCTCAGCTTTGGCACTGTTTGACGTTTCAGGTTAAGTCTTTGTTGTCAGGACTGTCCTGTGCATTGTAGGATGTTTAAGGGCATCCCTGGCTTCTGTCCTCCAGAAGGCAGTAAAACTACCCCCTCCCACAACCTGTGACAAGTAAAAATGTCTCCAGTTACTGCCAAATGTCCCCTGAGGGCAAAATCACCCCCGTTGAGAACTACTGATCTCGACTTTCGATTTGAATGACAAAATCTGGGCTTAATTCAGGGTCCTGTCGCACACATGGATGCTTTTTACCTCCTGTAATGCTTTATGGCAAAACTTTTGAGAAGGTCAGGAGACCTTAAGTTGCCAAGAAGAAATATAATGTTAATAAGAGTATACTTATACACTTTTAGTTGATAAAACTGAGACATCAGACTAATCAGGAGATAATTGCAAAGCAATTTTATTAAACATTTGTTTTCTGCTCTCTGCTCAGCGTGCATCTTTTGAGTTACACTCAGTAACATTGTGCCATTAGTGCTGCCTGTGTGGTTGAAAGGAAATGAAGCTGTGAGGTGACAAATTATGCATTTCTAGGTTTACCCCAAGCGTGTCTTGGGACGACAAGGTGAGCGTTCTTGTGAATTCTCTTACCATTTACCCTCACTGCCCTCCAACCCCTTTCCTGTTTTATATACTCATCCTTATTCCTCTGTCTAGCTACCTGATCAAAGAATGAATTAAATATCTGAATACTATGTTCCTTGAAGAAATAACCCAGGGATACATTGAAACCTCCTGTGGCTATGGGGTTATTGCTAAGCTTTCTGGGGTGACATCTTAATGAAGGAAGAGTGGTGGTTCCCGGATGCTATAGCCACCTGCACGGGCTTCTCAGTCACCTGAGATGCAGCTTCCTGGACTTTCCCAGGCAGGAAATCATCCTGACCACTTCGATGTTTGCATGTCAGATGCTATCAGAGGTGGTACCTGGGAGTGCTTTCCTGGAGGTATGTGCTGCGTACTGGAAAAATAAGAATCAGTTTGCCCTGAGAATTGAGCAATTGCTTTAAGGACAGCAGTCCCTTTAGGGAAGTCATCTATAGCAGACAAAGGCAGAGTTATTTTTAAATCACATGCTTGTAAAGCCAGATTTGAAATTGTTTCCTCTGGTGGTTTTTCTTTGAATAGCTTGAGGGTGTCCTACCACTTTAGACCCGTATTCAGCTGAGAATTACGAAGCCTCTCTTTCCAGTTCTGAGCACAGAGCCTAGGTTGTGATGAAGGCTGGTTACGGAGTGAAGTGAAAACCCTTACATGTGGTGGTGAGTGGGAAGAGGAGGGCATGAATGGGTGGCCCAAGGAGAGTGAGGAGGTAGGGGAGACCCCATGGTACCCTTGCAGGATGGAATCCGTGTCCTGGAATTGCCGACCTTGCCTTGTAATGAGCTTTTCACGTGGAAGGAAGATGCTGGCTCTGGGTTCTGAACCATGGTGGAGGGGAGTTCTGTGCTGGTGGTTCTGGGATTATGAGTCCTGCTTAGGCAACAGGCTTCTTTTGGTTTTTCCAGTATCATGAGATGAAGCTTCAGTTTCTCCCTCCCCTTCAGGTCATGCAGTTCATATATTTTCCCTTCCAGCATGTTGATAAATCTGCAGATTGGCAGCGCCCTGATTGAGTTGAGGTGCACTGTGCCCCAGGTATATCTTGAAAGTGCTTTTCATTCATCAGGTTCAAGGAGATCACGAGGGGAGAGAGACAGCTTTGTTCTGGAAGCAGGCAGACTTTTTTGTTTCTTGTAAGGGTTTGTCTTCTCCACCGCACCTTGTAGAGGACAGGCCTGCCCTGTTCTCTTGGCTTTGTTGTGCGAAACATTGCCAGGACAGTGGATCCTAGCCTTCTGGCAAGAGGTATTCCCAGACAGGTATGGACAGCAAGGGTGACTGGGTGCTTAAGAGTATCAGCTCTGGACCCAGGGACTTGGGTTCACATTCTGGATTTGTAACCAGAGGTCAATTCCTTGACCTCTTTAAGCCTTGGTTTTCTCATCAGTAGAATGGAGACTGTAAATAATCCCCCTTTTGTGGGGTTTTAACAGGGTGTGTGGCACATGCATACTCAGAGCCTGGAGCTAGAATGATGTCGTGGCTTGCAAGTAGGGAAAGGAATGGCTTATTCCCAAACCTGTTCTCCATTTAGGGATTTGTTTCATCCAGTGCCCTTCCCTCTGCAAAAATAGGACGTGCGTTTTTTTTTGTTGTTGTTGTTTTTTCCCCAGCATGCCCAGGCCCTATTCCTTAGAGCCTGCCTGACTTTTCTCCTCTGCTCTGGGTTGAGACGAGCCACTTCCCTGACGTTACCCCAGCAGCTGCGCTTCTGGGTTAGCAACTCCTGTTCCTCCAGTGTGGAAACAGCCGCTCACTGGCTACCCAGCCCCCAGGTCTCGTGCGAGCTCCGGGCACCCTGGCTGCCTGCCTGCGTGACCGTGTGCTCCAGGCACGTGGCTGTGCCCTGTGGAGCTCGCCCAGCTCTGGGTGGCGTGCTGGCTGCCTGCCACCCTCCCACCCCCACTCTCGCTTCCCTTCCCAGGCCAACCACAGCGAGTGCCAGCGAGGAACTGTAATCCTGACCCTGGCATGAGAAAGTTGAGCTCTGGAGGGCCGTTCCCATGCCAGGGAAACCTGCTCTGCCCCACATTCTAGCCAGACCCCAAATGCGGCCCTCTCTCCTGCCCGTCTGCCCAGAGGCGCTGTGTTCTCTGCGCTGCTACAGGAGGCGGGATTCCTGCAGGCCAGCGCCTGCCAGGGGGCTTGTCAGAGTCTTTGCAGTTCAGCGCTGTGTCTACCAGACTAGAAAAATAGCAACATCAAGACAGAACTCGGTAGAGAAGGAAGGGGGTGGGGGTGTGGGTGCGAAGAAAGGCGCTGTGATAACGTCCTGGTGTAGAGAGCCAGAGGGTGAGAGACAGCGGTGACTTACTAGGTTTCTCAGAAACCTCCCCTCCAACCGGCACTAATCACTTTCACCCAGGAATCATTTTTTATGTCTCAGCAGTGGAAATGGAGGAGAGAGGGAAGGTAGTAGGGGAAGTAATGAGATTGAAAAAAACATTGGAAAAGAATACATGAGAGAGGGACGGGGAGGTACAGGGCCTGTATTTGGTTCTGTAAGGGAATGATTGAGAGTATTGGTCCCATCTAATGTCTTCCTTTATTATAATATTTGGTGTCCCCGCAGCAAATGTCTTAATCTGAAACCACTAAACCATTGTTTTGGAATAAACTGAAATGTGCTGCAGACCTAGATGCCTGCTGGCTCACCATTCAAATGTCCATCAGAATGACCTGTGTTTGAAAAGACACAGATCCATCCCGGCAAAATCCCGCCCCTGCCATGCCTGCTCACGATCTCAGGCAGGTCCTTCAAATGATCTGAGCTTCGGATTTCCCACCTGGAACTTCGGAGTAATCCCTGGACCTGCCTCCTAGGATTGCTGAAGTTTATATGGAGATTACTTGGCACAGTGACGGGCACACAGCAACGCCCAATAACAGCTGCTCCGAGTGGCTTTCTCATTACCATCTGATCTCATTTCTCATAGGAGGACCTCACACTGGACTCCTAGGCAGTCTCCATACTTTTCCCTTCCTAGCCAGTTAAGGCCTCTGGAGTTGGAATTCCTCCTCTGCTTCTCTGCCGAGCCTTTGTCGCCCCTCTCTTCGCCTCTGAGTTTTAAGTAGCCTTGGGTAGCTAACTTTATTCAGTCCTCCTTGTTCATGAGATTAAAAAAATCAAGCAAGCCAAACGCAGTTCAAAGAAGTTCTTGAGTAGAGGATTTCTCCAGGACATATATGGCTAGTAAATCAGTCAATCAACTGTTGTTACTATTGTGAATTTTTACTAGTAGGCAGTAATTATACTTGAAGGAAATACAGTGACCTCAGGGGTAAAGGAACCATAAAGGCGTGTTAGGGTGCTGGGAGAGGAGGGGAGTCTAGTTCATCTTCCTGCTTACAAGTAAGACTTTACATAAGCATTCCAGAATAATAATTCCTCCTTCCCCCCAGTGGTCCTTTAATGGATAAATCTTTCTCTTTCCACACATTTATTGTCTCATCTGCAAAGTAGCATTTTGGTTGGGTCGATGTGAGCTTTCTAATGTGCATGAAGGGCCAGCATGGTACCTACCCTAGTTGGCCAGCCCTTACCCGAGATCCATACCGTTACTTTCCTGCAGTCAATGGTATGAAGATGAGAAAGCCGCAGAGGAAGCTGGCGGGGTGGGGAGCCATGTGGACGGTCCCCAGCAATAACGCCAGCTTTGGCTTTGTGCTGCCCCCTGGGGAAGACAGACAAGGGTGTGATTTGGCTGTTGGTCTCCAGGAGATGGCAGCTTAGTAGGGAAGATAGAACTTGTAGGTAAAAAGATGAGTGACAGGACAAGCTCGCATGTCCTCAGTGCCAAGTGATGTGTACATAGAAGCCTCCAATATCTACTGAAAAGAGGAGGGTGAAACAGTAAGCAAGAAAGTGAGTAAAACATTTGAAAATTAATAAGGGAGCAGTGCAGACGGTGAGGACTGCCAGGCCTCACAGGAAGCAGTCAGTGCCTGGGGCGAGAGGGCCTGGGGCGAAGCTTCTTGCAGGAGTTGGACCTTCCGTTGGGCCTCCAAGTGAGTGGTGGAGGAGCCAGGATGGTGAACGGCAGAACGTGGAGGCAGGGATGCCCATGGGTGTTTAGGGAACAAGGTGTGGATCCAGTTTGGCTGGTGCAGAAAATTCATATGAAGGAGGCAGGAGTGTGAGTCTGGAGAGGCAGGTGCCAGCCAGGCTGGCAGCTTCATGCATGCCAGGCTACCGAGCTTGAACTTGATCCAGGAGGCAGTGGGGAGCCATTGAAGGTTTTTGAGCAGGGAAGTGGCATGTGGACGTTTCCTCTCGGGTTCAAGGTTGGATTTGAAACATTTTTAGATACTTCACAATAGTTTCCTCTGGCGAACCGGGACTTCCTTATTTTTGTTATTTCGAAAATAAATACTCTCCCTTGAACATAAAACAGCTTTTCAAAACACAATGTTCTAATGATCTAGAGAAAGTAATTCAAAAACACAGGGTTTAAGTTTCACTTCTGAAGCCCATAATTTTGGCAATTAGGGGAAACACTCTTTGGCAAGAAAATAGTTTGAGGGATTTGAATGATTCAGAATTTGAAAGTCCAAAAGCAGGCCTGATCTCATAGGAGTAGAAAAATAGATTTTAATAAGCCCAAGCCATTAATATTCATGACTTTACAATGCCTCTGTTATAAAGCTTACTGGGTTTGCAAACAAGTATGTTAAACCTATTTCTATGAGTGTAGGTTTTTGTTTTTCTTTGAGTGTGTGTATATGTGTATGTGAGAGAGAGAAAGAAGGAAGGTCTCAGTGATACAAATAGTACTTGATTATAAGGATTACCTGCAGCAGTAATATCAGGCTGAAAACACTTAGGCAAGTGTTTGGCCAGCTTAGTAATTTTACTCCTGAGAGACAAAGGAGTCCTTATTACAGTTTTGTATTCGTTTTTTTTTTTTTTTTTTCCGGTACGCGGGCCTCTCACTGCCGTGGCCTCTCCCGTTGCGGAGCACAGGCTCCAGACGCGCAGGCTCAGCGGCCATGGCTCACGGGCCCAGCCGCTCCGCGGCATGTGGGATCTTCCTGGACCAGGGCACGTGGACTCTCAACCACTGCGCCACCTGGGAAGCCCCAGTTTTGTATTCTTGAGTCCTGACCTTGTATTTGTGGCTCCCTTCTTCCCTGAAGCCGGAATTAGCTGCACAGCATGCAGAGATCTGGTGGCTGGGGTCGGGGGTGCTGCTGGAGGAAAGGGACTTTGTGGGAGCAGACAGGCTCTGCGAGAGCAATGGGAGCTGCTGAGTGGCACCTGCACAAAGTAACTCACTCAGGTACCCCTGAAGTGTTCTCTGAGATCAAGCCAAGATGACAGAAATAAGGAGGAGTTGCCCTAACCCAAACCAGTTCCCTTAAGTAAAAGAAAAAAAACAAAACAGTCAATGTGTGCACTTTCACCTCCAGCTATGTACAATAGACAATTACAGGAGTGTTGGCAGAATCAGGCGTCTGTTGGGGGAAAACTATTCAGTACTTGTTTCTGTCAAATTGGCTTCTGGTGGATATACACTCCATGACTTAATGTGAAAATTCCTGAAATGTTTGTTTTCCTTCTTTTCTGACTTTAGCAAGTATTGTTACTGTCTCAAGTCCCTAACCATCCAGCTCATAATGGGAATCCAGTCTCATTTTCTGTCCTGAAAAATTATACAGTTCTACTGTCACACAGATCTCCTAAAAGTTTTGTTTTTAGAAGTTTAATCTAGGATTTTTTTTTTTTTTTTCATTAATGATTTTTGGAAGAATGCTTTGGAATTTAGGGTCTTGTAATGAGAGATGGCTTGTGGCTAATTAAACCCCTTTCCCTCTCAAATCTTGCCTGGGAGACCCTAGATTCCTAAAAACAATGAGTGCATGCTGCAGAAGGGTGCTCCAGGGAGCTACAACATTAAATCATCTGTGACAAAATGTTCTCTTAGAAAGTGAGATTGCATAAATGGTTCAGCAGAAATAAGTGCTTTGGCAGAAACTCCTTGAGTGGGAAAGAGCAGTGCTTTCTTTTGTAATTAGCTCTGGGTAACAGTCTGCTTTGATGTCCTTGCAGTGGATCCCAAGCATGGATAGTGGAGCAGAGAAGGAAAGCCTCACTGCTGCTCTGTAAGTGTTTTTGCACTTAATGGAAAGAGTTAAGTGAGGCTGTCCATTCATGCACAATAAATGCCTCTTGAATTGAATTGAATGGGTAAAATGAAGGTTTGTTTGGGGAAGGATGCCACCAGGCCCTGACCAATGGGAATCAGGGCTGTAAACCAGATGAACAAGATCATCTAGATAGGCAGTAATCAGATTGCTCAGAACAGAGATCTCAGTACCCCAAGGTAGGAAGAGTTCTTCTAAGGAGAGTGACAAAGAGTCAAACTCCATCTGCCAAAAGGATTGATCAGAAGACTTAGTTCACCTTAGAATGGATTCATTGTGCTGTGGGCTTAGTATCACTGAAGGAGATTATGGAGGCTTTTACTAGAGAAACCTTTAAAAATAGGATGGAGATCTCATATCCAGTTGGAATAATACTGCTTTTAGAGACCAAATGCCACTGAAAGATTTATAGAGGAAAGAGTAAATACTATAAAATGTAAAAATAGAAATAAAGCCTTGATGGAGTTTCTGAGGCTAAAAAGAAAATTTGTAGAACTGACTTCATAGGAATTTCACAGAATTCATTTCATTACAGTTGATTTCTTTTTATTAATACACTTTACCAGGGGAGTTGGATGCTTTTTTTTCCCTCATAGAATCTAAAGTATGTTTATTTCAAATGGCCAGTAACACATGAATGATTTTTAAAGTAATATTTATATTCATGTCAAAAATATTTTTTAGCATTGTAAATGAAATTGGCCCAAATATAACAGGGCATTTAGTGATATTTAGTTATTGGATTCCTTAGATGTTTAAAGGCAAACGACAGGAAGTTTCAGTATTGCAAAAATTAGGTATAAAGAAGCAATTTGAGTTTACTTACAGTCTACTTATTTCTCTTTACCCTCAAGCTTACCTGGCAGTAACGTTGCATTGATTCAGATTTTGTGATCATTTGATCTTACACTGATGATTAAACTGAAATTGGTATCTTTGTCTTCTTTATAAAGATATTGCCAAACACATTAATTATGCAAATATAATTTTAGGAGGCACTTATTTGAGTACAAGATAGGCTTTAAAGACATTAGCTGCGTGTATATACATTGATGTTCTTAATCACAGCGTATATTAGCGAGGAGCAAAAGAATTTCTGTCCTTTAGATGTTTCAGTAATTGGGATTAGTGTTCCCACCAAGTTGTTGCAGTTTATCTCTCTCTGCCCTTCTCTCCCACTTGTCTCCACCCACTAAATTTTCATATTTTTAAACTTAGATTTTCATTTAAGGAAATATATGGAAACGAAAGAACGTTTTTGTTCAATTATGTACCGCCAGAGAGGATGTCATAGACCAATCTGCAAAGATGGTGGTTTTCTCTCGAATTTTACTAATGAAATAATCATCCCCTAGAGCAGCCTGCTCTCATTCTTCGCTTCCTCTCACCGACGGGCAGCATAATGTGGTTAAAATTCCAGACTCGGCTTAGATCTTGGCTCTCAGAGCCAGATTGACCTGCTCTCTAACTCTTCTGCCTTTGTTTTCTCCTCTGTAAGTGGAGGTGGCAGTACCTGCTCGAGCCGATTCCTGGACCAGTAAACGAGATGCTCTAGGGGAAGCACTTAGAACAGCGGCCGATCTGAATGAAAGCTTTCACCACTTTCATTTGTATTCTTTTTTTTTTTAATTTGAGAGATTCTATTTCTTTTTTAAAAAATATTTTTCTATTTATTTATTTATTTTTGGCTGCGTTGGGTCTTCGTTGCTGTGTGCGGGCTTTCTCTAGTTGCGGTGAGCAGGGGCTACTCTCCCTTGCGGTGCGCGGGCTTCTCATTGTGGTGGCTTCTCTTGTTGTGGAGCATGGGCTCTAGGTGCACAGGCCTCAGCAGTTGTGGCACGTGGGCTCAGTAGTTGTGGCTTGTGGGCTCTAGAGCGTGGGCTCAGTAGTTGTGGCGCATGGGCTTAGTTGCTCCGCGGCATGTAGGATCTTCCTGGACCAGGGCTCGAACCCATGTCCCCTGCATGGGCAGGCAGATTCTTAACCACTGCGCACCAGGGAAGCCCCATGTTTATTCTACAATTACTATTTTTCTCTTTTCCTACTTAAGTGGGAACGAATCTTGTGCTGTAGTAGTGATGGCCAGCGATGATTGCTGTAGCAATGCTCTCCGCCCCTTGAGTCATTGTAGGGAAGAAAGGGTGATGGAGAGGCAGAGCTGGAGCATTCTAGGTACTGACATCTGTGAGAAGATATACCCCACCCCCCAAAAAAACCCGTTTGTGATCCCGTAACAGTGTAAGTGCCTGTTTCCTTGGATAGCTCCGTGGGCAAGGTCTGTGTCTTTCATCTTCACACCCCTTACCGTCCTCTGACTCTGTTCCTGGAAGACCTTGAGGGGGTGAAGGGGGAAATGTGACTTAATTCGTTTCTGTTAGTGCTCTCAAGCTTTTCCAGCGTGCTATAGGATTTGTGACTGGGGTTTCTCCTTTTTCCTTTTTTGGTGACACCTTTGGGTTGTGGAATGGAGGACTGGCAGTGCCCCTAGCTGTGAGTGATGGGCTGCTGAGTGGGGGAGGCAGGACCGAGGGTTTCCATGGTAACGAACCCCCTAGGCTTCTGCTCCCCCTGGTGTAAATCTCTCAAACATTTTCTTAACCCTCCCTACAAGATGAAAACCTGGCAGGGGGTGTCTTCAGAGAGGAAAAATAGACGCTTCTGTCAAGGTACAATGGAAACATGAGGAAACTGAGAAAACAGAGGTAAATTATTCAGAAGAAAAGTGTGAAAATAGTTTTTTACACAAAAGGGAAAGCTGTAAGTCAGTTAATTTAAGAATTGGGATTAACCTGATATAACTTTGCTTTGCAGCCAGATCAGAGATGTGGAGTTCTTGGCATGGGTCTTAATATAGTACAGTGTGTACATATGGGTGTGGCAGGATAAACCTTTTAAAGGTACAACAGTCCTGCCTTAAGGATAACAAAGTACATCAGCATCAAACTAGTCAAGACCGTTCCCTCTTGTGAGGGGCGTTTGAGTTCCCTCACAAGAGGGAACTAAAGCTCCCTCAGCATATTTTTACATCCGATCAGATACCTGAGCTTTTATAAAAGAGTAGGCACAATGCTCCTAAGTTTAAATGAGCTAATTGCATATGAAATCATAGCCATACCCATTATGTGTTAAAGCTGGGGTGCTGCCAAGCACTCAGTGTAAGAGGTTGTAGGAAATCAAGTCAGTCATATTAGAAATGAAATTGGGGGACTTCCCTGGTGGCACAGTGGTTAAGAACCCGCCTGCCACTGCAGGGGACACGGGTTCGAGCCCTGGTCTGGGGAGATCCCACATGCTGCGGAGCAACTAAGCGCATGCACCACAAATGCTGAGCCTGCGATCTAGAGCCTGCGAGCCACAACTACTGAGCCCTCACGTCGCAACTACTGAAGCCCGCGCGCCTAGAGCCCATGCTCTGCAACTAGAGAAGCCACCGCAGTGAGAAGCCCACGCACAGCAACGAAGAGTAGCCCCTGCTCGCTGCAACAAGAGAAAGCCCACATGCAGCAACAAAGACCCAACACAACCAAAATTAATTAATTAATTAATTTAAAAAAAGACATGTAATTGGTTCCTGGAATTTAGTCTGCTCGCAAGAGGATTGGCTGTTGAGGATTCACTGCCAAAGCGTGTTTTCTCTCTTCTTTGTCAGCCCTTCCATCCTGATTACAAGCTGCTTAAAAATAAATGTGGGCCCATCTCGGGGGCCAAAAACCATGGTGATCAGGATGAAATCATTTTTAGGCAGAAATAACAAGCTTTGATAAAGACATTCAGAGAAGCACAGTCTTCATAGCATCAGCACGCTCTTGCTGGAGCCTTTAAACACCAAACTGTTATAAATCAGATTTGGAGTCAGAGGTCGCCTGAGAAGCCATGATACCCAGGGCAAGTCACTTAAATTCTGAGCCCTGTTTCCTCGTCTGGATCATAGCGACCTATTTTGTAGGAATGCTGTGAGGGTTAAATGCCATTAAATGGGCTAATCAGTGAGCAGACCTGGGAGAGTTGTCACTCAGTAAGTTTTAACTCAGAGTGATAAACTGGTATTTAAACATCACTTTCTACAAGAATGTACCTGTAGTTCATATCTTTGGAGTCTCACTTTTAGAATTCTGACTTGCTGGGCTGAGTCTTTTCAAGCCCCATGATGCTCCTTTAGGTACACTAACAGATCTAATTTATTGTCTCAGCTATGCTGTTAATTACCTTAAGCAAGTTGTCAACCTCTCTGGGCTTCACTTCTTCATTTGTAAGATGGTAATAATCTATGTTTTTCTAACTTACAAATAAATATAAAATAAGATAGTCAATTAGAAAATTGACCAATCTAAATTCAAATCAAAGTATAAATCGTGTTAGCATTTTTATTTACATTGGGTTTTAAGTGGTAAGAGGGGAAAACACATAGCAATAATTTCAAGGTAGACCATTTACAAAGAACACAGAATTTGGAATCAGCCAATCTAGGTGCCGGACCTGGTTTGCAAGGATTGGTGGTGTGTCTCTGGACAGGTCATTGAATCTCTCAAGGCCTCAGTTTTCTTATCTGTCAAACACGGGTGCTATTTTTAGCTCTGTGACCCTGTATTCTAAGACTACTATGAATCGAAAGACAAATATTCAAATTTTGGTGCAAAAAATGTAAAGCTTCTTGGGGTGATGGTGCTGCTTCCAAGCTGGTCAGTGGATTAAGAGTCTGACGTTCTGCCACTCACAAAGGATGACAGAGTTCAAAAACTAAAACTGTAAAGCAAAAGACATTTGACACCTTTGGGAAAAAAAGGCAACAGCATTAAAGCTTGTTACTTCCTAAAGAATGGTCTTCATTCTGAATGGGAACCACTGGCTTCTCTCTGGTGTTCAGCATTCCAGAGGAAGCCTGAAAGCAAGTTATCTGGCTAGAGTCATTGCTCCAAGGGTTAGATTTTTTTAAGCAGGGTTTTTTATTAGCCAGAGAAAAGAATTTTTAAGAAAGGAAAACCCCAAGACCCACAGCTAGCTTTGATGGCAACTTTTCTAGAAGGGCAGTTGCCGGCTGCGCTTTGGCTTTGCTCCCCTGGGCGGCCAGATCCCGGCTTGAAGGAGCTTCCCATGCAGCAGGTTTCACCTCGGCCGGTTTGGATGGATTAGTAGGTACCTGGAATGTCATCTCAAAAGACTGAAACTTGGTCTGGGCTCAGTGGAAAGAGTTCTGTGATTGATTAGGGATGTCTGCCCTGGGCTTAGGTAGGACCGTATTTGTGCCAGGTGTTTGCTCTCCTGACAGAGCAGGTTATGAAGGATCCTTTAGTACTTGTCCCTCCAGTGGGCAGAAGATCAAGGACTCGGGCCAGTGCTGTTTCCGGTGTCCTGGAAAAGTGTTTATCCAAGACCCTGGCAAGTATTGTTTTTTTGTCAGCGGAAGTGTTAACTCTGGTTAGCTTCACAGAATGGAAGAAGGGAAGTCTGTTGATTCTGTACCATGGTCACAGGACAGGAGTGGCCAGGTGGAAGGAAGCTATAATTCCAACAGTCCCCGTCAGATTCCCGTGGATACTCCAGTGGAGCACAGACTGGGGTGCTTACTGCTCAGCAGAGGCAGCCACAAGCCATAGAGCCTGGCAGGCTGTGGCCAGCGGTCACGGCTGCAGAGTCCCTGGAAAACTGGCCCTTGGAAGGACGAGGAGGCTGGGCCCTCGGGACTCCACACACTGTGATTCTTTTTTTTTATATATATAAATTTATTTATTTGTTTTTTATTTTTGGCTGTGTTGGATCTTCGTTGCTGCACACAGGCTTTCTCTAGTTGCGGCGAGTGGGGGCTACTCTTCATTGCAGTGTGTGGGCTTCTCATCGCAGTGGTTTCTCTTGTTGCGGAGCACGGGCTCTAGGTACATGGGCTTCAGTAGTTGTGGCACATGGGCTCAGTAGTTGTGGCTCATGGGCTCTAAAGCACAGGCTCAGTAGTTGTGGCACACGGGCTTAGTTGCTCCGCGGCATGTGGGATCTTCCCAGACCAGGGCTTGAACCTGTGTCCCCTGCATTGGCAGGCAGATTCTTAACCACTGAGCCACCAGGGAAGTCCCTACACACTGTGATTCTTGACATTGAATACAGAAGTTCTGTTACCTTCCTTAAAAAGCATTGGAGAATTTACCAGTCTCCTTAGGATTGGAGGTGACCTTCAGTTACCCATGTTAGTAGTTCTGAAGTTTTTTTCTCTTCAGCTTTGGAATGTGCTTTATGTTTTTGTGCTGTTGATCTGCTTTCCTAGAGATGTTTGAACGCTTCAGATTTTTCTTTTTGTAAAGCATGCTCTGGGGGAGTGTAGTGCTCTTCACAGCTCCCCCAGTGTGCTTCCCCTAGCCAGCCAAATGTCTTGGAGACCCCCTAATCTCCTAACTTTAAATCCATCAACTACACTAGTGGATTAATAATAGTTGCGATTTATTGAGCACTTAGTATGTGCTTCCAGGCACCAGGGTCACTGTGTGACAAGGGATTGGTGCAGGAGTGTATGGGGGCAGTGGGGTGAAGTGGGCTCAAGTTTAAACATTGTCTATGGAGAAGCTACAAAAGAGTTCACTGAGAGTGGACCTGACTTCCTCTGCTACTGCGGTTTCCTGCTGTTTCCAGTGACTGCACTTGAGCTGTGCATATTATTAACTTTCAATTATCCTGAACCAATTAACCGGTTTGCAGATTAACCAAGGTGAAGGCTCACCTGGGCCTAGGAGGTGCTCGTCATCTCAACTGCTCCATAATCAGCTGGTTATGGCTGATTGCATACCCCGTGGTCCAGGAGCCTGAGGGCTGGGCTGCTGCAAGGGAGGGGAGACAAGGAGCAGTGTCTTCTAGGACCTTCCACCCCCTTCAACGAGAGGAGCCCACTGGCTCATAAAATCCTGCAGTCCCTGGTACAGTCCCTGGGAGGTTCAGAGGCTCCTGGGGTCCTGGGTGCTCTGCCCCTGTCCCCGGTACCTTCCAAGTTGGGAAGATCAAGTTGGCTGGAGGGCACAGTGCATTTGAAATTCCCAGAGATGAAGTGATCTAATATGTTGAAAGGGGTGCAGTGAGCAGGGGCACTAATCCCCCTTTTCTTCCTCAGCCCGTGAACCACCCTTCCATCGCCACCCCAAAGATGTAGTTGACAGGCTTGAGACCCTGAGCAATGGATCCCTCCTGTGGTCATAGGAGGCCAAGGCCACAGTGGCAACGAGGTGGGAGTTGCCCACAAAAGCAAGGTGTTTGCCACACCTTACACCAGCCCAGAGTATACACAGTTTAACCCGGGAGCCAAACTCCTGCCATACTTGGAGTGATCTCAGTTTTGTGGGGAGGAACCTTGAATCCCAGGTAAACTCCAAATGTTGAGAAAGTGTCCATGACGGACTTTGGTCTATGGCCTGTCAAGGAGGAACAAGCCTTTGCACAGGATGGTGTTTGATGGGCTTCTGTGGATTATCTTTATGTCTTAAGCAGTGTTCACCCGAGCACCTGGCACGTCCTTTCACCTCTGACTCCGTGATCATCCTGCACCTGCCAGGCCTGGAGGCCTTGCCTCAGTACAACCCAGTTTGCCGACAGCTGCGTTCCGTTCTCAGCCTGAGCCATGGGTTTCCTTGGGTCCTTCTCTTTGGCTCACGTTTTCCCAGGGCTGCTTGTGTGTACAGTCTAGAGATCACATTTTATTAACACAAAGAAATCTGCTCGGGCTGCCTGGCTCTCACAGTCACATGGAGAGAAATGTGCTCCTTCGCTTCGCCAGCCCTCAGCTCTCTGTGCAGATTACAGCCGAGAGCTGGGCACCAGGCCAAGCTTACATTTCACTTTGGAACACACTTTCACATCACTCGTTGGCAGGACATCCACGGCGGTGTCTATTTGGGGGGTAAGTCAGAGAAGTGTTATTTCCCTCTTCTGCGTGTCGAGAGATAGGCCCTTTAAAAAATGTTTGACCAGGGCTTCCCGGGTGGCACAGTGGTTGAGAGTCCACCTGCCGATGCAGGGGACACGGGTTCGTGCCCCGGTCCGGAAAGATCCCACATGCCACGGAGCGGCTGCGCCCGTGAGCCATGGCCGCTGAGCCTGCGCATCCGGAGCCTGTGCTCCGCAGCGGGAGAGGCCACAATAGTGAGAGGCCCGCGTACGGCAAAAAAATAATAATAATAAAATAAAAAAATAAAAATAAATAAAAAATGTTTGACCTTTCCCCATCCCTGTTGTCTGCAAGGTGCCCAGGTAGTTAGGTGATCCAGCGAAGCGTGGCAGCAGCACATGAGAGAAGCCCCCTCCCTCCCAGTGTCCCCTGTTTCCTAAATCAGTAAACATAGCCAGGACTGCCTGGGACAGAGAAACTCAGGCCAAGGTAATAACATCAAAACCAAAGTCCTGGAACTCTTGAGTAAACTAGTTACCCTCCCAGATAAAACAACTTTGTTGTCCAAATCTTCCTTTCCAAAGATCTAAGACTTTTCAAATGCTGGTCCAAGGCCAACCATTGAAAGAGAGAACTTCAGCAAGCCTCCTGGAATGGAAAACACTGTTAAAGTAAACAAACGAGCCTCTTCCATTCAGTTTTCCCTTACTGGTCTATTTTTATGTCTTATTTTACCACCCCCCACCCCAGTACTTAACATTTTGTGATACTCTCCCTTCTCCACTTCTACTCCCATCTCCGTCTCACTTTTCTCAGGGAGCAAGCTGATCATTTTGCCTTCGGTAGCACAGATATCCAATTTCAAAAAGAGGAGTTGGGGGAAAGAGGTGGTATAATTCACTTCTTTTGGTGTCCCCTCATACTCAGCTCTTGCACGTGGATGCCTGAAGCCTGACTTGGGTTTGAAAAGAAATTTGATCCTGGAATTTTAAACCCTTTTTAGGAAAGATCGGAATGGTTAGAAAACAAAGATTTACTGGAATAATACTGACTTTTCTCAATGAAATAGATCCCTCTTGAAACAAAAAAGTTGAAAGTAAACTCTTCCTTCCCCATCACACCAACCCATAAATTCCATGAGGATTTCCCAAGTGCCAAAGCTTATTCTGATTCTAGTGTTGACTACTTTGGGATGTTGCTTTTGCTGTCGGTCCCATCCAGCCAAGCAACAACTAATCAAGATTTAAAGAAACTTTTTCCCACAAGATGCATATGCCACCTGCTGCTTCGTAGGACAGGCCACCCGTGGGAAGCCCCCTCTCACTGAGAAGGATGCCCAGAACCTTGGGGACCCGGATGCAGTCTCCTGGGACCCGGATGCAGTCTCCTGCCAGTCACCTGGTGAAGCTTATGCTTACTCTGCAGAAGGGAGGTGGCAGAAACCCATTCCACCTGCAAGTAAGTAGCTTTAAAAATAATGCCAAGATCTCATATGGTGGGTAGATGCCTCAGCTCAGTGCAGGGTGGAAAGAGTGCTACTTCACAGAGTAAAAACGTTGCAATCACATTACTCATTTCAGGAGAGGTCAGATAAAGTTTATTGGAGAGATGAAAGTCACCCTGCACTTTCAAAGAGTTCTCCTGAAAGCATTGAGAAATGGTTGAAGTTCAGAAGTTGATTTGAAGCTTTGTTTCCCTTCCCCTTATAAGCGAGACAGGTATTTTTTAGCCACATTTTCCTTTTTGATGGACAGAAGATCTGGCGGATGACTGGGATGGTCTGATCTGCAGTCAGCGGCAGGTCTGTTGTGTGGGTCATCTGCTTTCTGCATGGGCCGTGGTGAATGTGTAAGCTCTGGCTAGTTGCCATCTGCCACCCAGCAAGACAGCACCTCGAGGCTTTAACCCTCTGCCCTCGCTTGGGGAGGTGTTCAGGGAATGTAATTTCATGTTATAATTAACTGAAGCAATGTGCAGTGCTTTTCCTTAGTGTGTTATAGTGGCACGACACTTATCACTCAGAATTGACTGTATCGGGACTGCTTTGACAATCAGTAGGTTAAGTGGTTGGGCCTGAGTTTGGCCTACTCTTGTGCCAGTGTGGGTACTTGAATCCTGTGAGAGTTTTGCATAAAACGGGTAGAGGTGTGTTGAACCCAGTTTTCCCCAAAGCACTTCTGTGGACTCGGCACTCGGCTTGCGAGTGTCTCAGAGGCACAGGAAAGGGTTTTCTCTAGGGCACCTAAGCCCATGCTTTACACTGTAGTTGGTGTAAGTGTTTACTCAGTAAACATTTGTTCAATGATTGAAATAACAAAGACATTACTTTCATTATAAATGGTTTTACAAGAGCACTTGTGCTCACTTTAATATCTTCAGTGATGCTGGCAGAATTCAGTTCAACATGGCGAGTCTTTGCACAAGGTCACGTGAGTGTGTTGAGCTCCTTTGGGGGCAGAACTGAGTCAGGGTGGTCTTGGAGGAAGGGACATGCAGACAGAACCCTGTGGACAGTGACAGGGCCAGGGCTCACCACAAGGCTTTGGTGAGCTGCTCTTCCATGTGAACTTTTTGCTATTTTCTGATTGGTTGTTAAATAGCCAAGGATGAAGTGTTTTCAGATGAGAGATCACAAGTAAAGGTGGATACTCAGCCCTGACTTTCCATCTTCAATGACAGACACAACTGGAAGTCAGCAGCTCCAGACTCTACAGTATTCCCAGATCACCTGTAAGAGTTCTTGAAACTCATCTAACAGTTTTTTTTTTAAATAAATTTATTTATTTTATTTATTTATTTTTGGCTGCATTGGGTCTTCGTTGCTGCATGCGGGCTTTCTCTAGTTGCGGAGAGTGGGGGCAACTCTTGGTTGTGGTGCGCGGGCTTCTCATCGCGGTGGCTTCTCTTCTTGCAGAGCACGGGCTCTAGGAGCACAGGCTTCAGTAGTTGTGGCACACGGGCTCAGTAGTTGTGGCTCATGGGCTCTAGAGCACAGGCTCAGTAGTTGTGGCACACGGGCTTAGTTGCTCTGTGGCATGGGGGATCTTCCCGGACCATGCCTCGAACCCGTGTTCCCTGCCTTGGCAGGCGGATTCTTAACCACTGCACCACCAGGGGAGCCCATCTAACAGGTTCTTAATTGGAATTTTTTTAAACATGGAATTCATAATATTTTATTTTATTATTTTTTGGCCACTCCACGCGGCATGTGGGATCTTAGTTCCCCAACCACGGATCGAGCCCAGACCCCCTGCAGTGGAAGTGAAGTGGAAGTGTGGAGTCTTAACCACTGGACCACCAGGGAAGTCCCCTCTTAATTGGAATTTTAACTGAGCAAGTAAGAAGTCCCATGTTGGGCTGGGGGAAGGGAGGAATGGAGAGGGATGTCGATTTTTTTTAGAAAACACCAACTTATATTTCTTTGGCTAATAGATGCGGAGGAGGCCTCTCTGGCTGGCGTGTGAGGATGTAACTTCCTTGAGCATAGGATTTGATTGGTTTATGGAGTGGTGCTTCTGCCCTTACCTGCCAGTGGTTGGGGTCCCTAAAACACAGCCCTGCTGGAGAGGAGAGGTTCTTCCGAGGTCCACCCCAGGAGCAGCTGCAGCCCGCCACTGAGGGGTGTCAGGAGGCTGCCCTTCTGGCTCACTGCCTCCACAGCAACAGGTGAAGAGTTAGAATAGGTTGATGGCTGGACTTGTGATGTCCTCAGCAGTCCCTGAGCAGAATTCATTCTAAGCCCCCAACATGCTCTGTGCCCACACCAGGGAATACAGTGTGAAGCTTCTAGCAACACCCGGAGATGCTCGACCCTTCCCACGTATGCATGTTCAGTTTGCTGTATCTCAATTTAGTAGAACGTTGGGGAGAATAACCTCCCTCCTCCCAGGGTGAGGTTGCAAAGGTCTCTGGAAGGAACAGTGCAGAAAATTATTCAAATAACTGAGGCATGTGAAAAATTATTTTGAGAAAGATTTAAAATATTCTTAAAAATACATAGCAAGCACCCTTCCTCCATTATCCAGAATTAACAACATATATTTACCATATATGTTCGTATATAAATTTATATAGTCATCTATGAATTTAAACATTATAGATCAAGTTGGGGTCTTGGGGAACTTTTTTAAAAAAAGCTGTGTGTGAACTCATAAGGCAGAGCAGAAATAACTCCAAATCTGCTTTCTCAGATGTGAATCCCTCGTGGCACTTTGGGTCTGTTGTATTAATAAATAAGCCTGGTTTTAGTCTAGTTAGAAAAGAAGGCCAGGCTGGTGCATCAGAGCACTGCATTCCTTTTGGTTAGACTTTGTCAGAGGACAGGCAGGCGGCTCTTTGGCACAGAGTTTCTGGGTGTTTCCCTTTGGAATATAAAAGGAGTATCCCTTAACCCCAGGAGAGACTGCACACCAGAGCCATCTTCTTCCCTCGGTGCTGAAGAAAAACAGGCAAATACGCACAACCAACATTCAAGAAGGGCGTGGTGCAGCCTGAAGACAGGTAGTGAGCTGTGACACTGGCTCACTCCAAGGACTGCAGTGTCATAGGGATGCCCGTTAGAGGTGGCAGCCGGAGTGGTCACCATTGTGCCTTCTCTCCTGGTTGGTGAAATCCTGTGAATCAGGCAATCTACAGCGTGCACCAGTTTTCCTCTGAACACAGAGCTTCCATCAAACAGATGGGTGAAAAGAAACAGCGTGAGAGTAGCTAACCCTTCTCTAGTGTTTACTGTAGTCTGGGCACTAGGCTAAGTACATGTATTATCTCATTAAAACTCAAAACAAACCCTGGGCGCTGCTATTTTTAGTACTAGGTAGGTACTATTATGATGGTCCTTTCACAGATGAGAAAACCAAGACCCAGAGAACCGAGTAAATGCTGACGGAAGCCCAGTTAGTAGACAGCAGGGCTGGTACGTGCAGCCCCACGGCCTGGCACCAGCATCCATGCGCTGAGCCGCTACCTCTCCTGCTTCTCCATAGGAGGCACTTTGCTTCATGGAAGGTGGAGAACTCCTGGGACCTCAGAACTCCCATGTGGATGGCACAACACAGTGTCTTAGGTGTACTGGGAACCTGGGTGTGGAGGGGATGCAGACGAAAGGAGCAACAAAGCCAGGCCAGTCAAACGCATTGTCTCTGGCGGCCCTGAGGTCTCCGCAGCCAGGGCCTGGAGAGGCCAGCTTTCAGAGCACAGGCTTTACTTTTAAATCATGAAGGGTTTAATTTAAAAATGGATTCTGTGCTTTGGTGTGACTCTCAAATCCACAGTGCCTTCCAATTTCTTAAAAGTGAAACTCTGTGAAATGATAAACACAGACATCCAGAAAGAGTCAGGGACAGTCTAGAGGGGTATTGGGAACATGTCATGCCTTGGTGCCAAGCCCACGGCACAGTCCACGTGAGGCAGAGAGCAGGGATCATCCTCCTGGTGCCCATTCTTTGCAGATCTGCCCTGGTACAATAGTGAGACCCACCAGTCCAGAGAATCTCAGTCTTCCACGCAGAGATCCCCCACTTCAGCCGCCCTGAGAAGCCCACGTACAGAAGCATGCATGGCTGTGTGGATGTGCTGGGCGGCAGCTCTGCACTTTGCCGTCAGCCAGGTGGAAGGAGTGTTCACCGTCACGTGCTTCTCAGAGATGTGCTTGCTGAGAGCTCCTTGCAGATTCAAAACATGGGGGACGTGTGTTCTTGAGAGCTGTGTATGTGAAGCAGCACAGAGCATGCCGCCGGCACTTGGTAAATATTAGTTCCCTTCCCCTTCCTGTGTGTGAGGCAAGTCGTACAAGGGAAGCATCAGCAGTTCGGATGCAAAAATAGATCTCCATGTGAGGATGCGGCCTCTTTTCCTTGAGTGTGGACCAGATGTCAGGCTGCCTGGTGAGGACTCCAGGAACGTGACAGCTTCCTTCTTAGGGGCTTCATTGCTTCTTCACTCTATGGAGAGGCCTCCCTCTCCATGCACTTCTTGCATCTGAAAAACAAGAATGAAAAAGAGGATGGTAATAAAAGTCCCAGGAATGAACTTTCTGTTTTCTCCTTCTTAAAAAGGATTTGCATGTTATTTGGATCTTACTTTCAAGTCTGATACCTGTTCATCACATCATTATCCCTGTTATTTAATAACATGACAAAAATTAATGTAGAACCACAGCAAATGGACATTTGTTTTGAGTGTGTTTATCTTTTTCCTTACCTGACATTTACTGAGGGCCAACTATTTACCAGGCACTGAGCTAGGTGTTGGGAATTCAGAGATAAGGAAGGGTCTATCCCTTGAGCTTGAGCAGTTTATGAATTGCAAAGAGATAGTTAAATAATTGCGAATAAAGTGTTAAGGGTATGTACAAAGTGAAGGCAAGAGAGGTCAGCTCTGAATGGGGTGCAGAGGTAAGATCAGAGATGATCTTTGAATTGTGTATTGAAGAATAAGCACAAATTGTTCAATAAGAAGGATACATTTAAGTGACTCATTGAGTTTTTCTTGTCTGATATTAAGTTAATTTCCATTAAATATGCTCAAGAATTAATTCAGGTCATAGTGTTAAGGGACATGGGACTGGAATAAAAAAAAAATGAGGGGGAAAAAGGAGAATTAAAAAGAATGTATAGGGTGGTTAATCCACAGAGGGGCTAACTAACTCCCTCCTACCCAGAGAAGGGAAACCTTGCTGCATGGTGAGGGACCCGGGCTCTGCACTGCCAGGGCAGCCGAGCCACGTGTCTCAAACATGCCATGTTTAAAGAAGTTGGGAGGTTATAGGCGGCATAACAGATGTGATTTGACAGTTGCTGTGGCAACACACCCACTTCCAGAAAATCAGTTAGTGGGAGAGCAGGAGAACTCATGGTACTTGCCCTGGGCTGCCCTGTGCCCCACACTGCCTGTTCTGGGCCAAAGGTGTGGACAGATTGAGAAGGACAAATGCCCCACATGGCTGACTGCCACCTGCCTTTGTGGAATTGACTCTGGAATAAGATAGGAGATGCGTAAACCAGAACAAAGACAACAGGGGAACAGTGTGGGGGAGGAAGGGGAGTTCTGAGCAAGCAGTGCCAACTCCTTTCAGGAAAATACCTCCCAAGCATTGTATTTGAATATATTGAATGACCCATGGATTTCTGTGAAAAAATGCATATGGCATAAATATGTATAAATCTCCCTTTATGGAAGCAGCAGCAGCGAAGAATGCTGTAGGCATAAGTAAAAGCGTCCCTAGAGTAGCAAAAGGACTTGAGTTAATGAAAAATTGGTTTTGAAGTTTTGGCTGAAGAGCTGGGTGATTGCCTCTGTGGCACCACCTTCTGGCAAATCAGAGATATCACATGGTGTGAATCCTCGGACTGTATAGGTGGTGGGTTTTCCAAGCTTCAGTGTACCAGCTGCTTACCTCCACAGGGGCTATTTCCTCCAGACTATTGGTTCTCAACCTTGGCCTCACTCGAGAATCACCCGTGGAGATTTTGGAAAAAGTTATTTAGAAATATTTAATTACAAAGTAATATATGACCGTTGTAAAATAAAGTCAGAACTGTGCAGGTGTACAGCTTGAGTTCCTATATCCCATTCCTAGATTTAACAGTCAACAGTTCCTTGGATACTCATCCAGACATTTCCTTTGTGTTTATAAGCATATGTGAGTGTGTATATAAATATATTTGTACATATATTTATATAGAGATGGATTGTGTGTGCACAGAAGTATGGAAATATATGTATATGCACACACTATACATGGACTATATACTATACATAGTGCATATATACTATACATAATGTGCAACTTGCCTTCTTTACTTAATATCTTTTGGATATCTTTTCATACTAGTACATATAGATCTATCAGCTGCATGGAATCCCATTGCCTGGATATGCCATCATTTATTTAACAAGTACCTTTAGCTTGTTTCCATCCTTGGTTGCCATTCTCTGTACATTCAGCATACCTAAAGTTTAAATCCCTAGATGTGGAACTGTTGGATCAAAGAATGTAGGCTCCAGGGGCTTCCCTGGTGGCACAGTGGTTGAGAGTCCGCCTGCTGATGCAGGGGACTCAGGTCCGTAACCCGGTCTGGGAAGATCCCACATGCCTCGGAGCGGCTGGGCCGCTGAGCCTGCACGTCCGGAGCCTGTGCTCCACAGTGGGAGAGGCCACAACAGTGAGAGGCCCGCGTAGCACACACACACAAAAAAGAAAAACAAACAAAAAAAAAACTGTAGGCTCCAAAAGAATTGTACTAGTTCATACTCCCACCAAAAGTGTGTGCGAAGGCTATTTCTCCTTTCATAAATAAGTAAAACAAAACAAAAATACAGAGCCCCAGGCCCCATTTTCAGAGCTTCTGATTGAGGTGGGAGGGGTGCTGAGCATCTTTATTTTTTTAGATCCACAGGTGAACCTGGTCCATAACCAGGGTTGGGAACTATGGCCTTAGATAGAGGGGGTAAAGTTAGGAGCCGTTCTCCTAAATGCTGATGCCTTGGTTATGCCCTTTCAGACGCAAACAGCAAGATTTCCCTTACTGTGGCCAGTTGGGGAATAGAGCTACCCATTTCCTCTGAAGTTCTTCTTAAACTAGAGATCTTTATTTAGACAGACATAAAATTAAATGAATCTGTATTTATTAGAGTAGGATTAAAGCTACAAGAACCAGAGAAGTAACACCTAGGTGCAGTTTGATACTTTTCTCACTATTCGGTAATTATTTGTTCATAAGTCATTTCTCCTTTAAAGACTTTTAAGAAATAATTGTTTAATTCCTTTCCGTGTGGCTTCAGATTCTATTAGAAGAGGTAGAGTTTGTGGATATTAAAGTCAGTACCTTGTTCTCTGATTTCAGTATGAAGAGCCCCTGGGCTGGTAGGCAGCTGGCCAGCTTTGGGAAGTAACCAAAGTGTCTCCTTTCTGTTGCTTAGTTAGCCACAGTAGGTGGAGAGAGAGAAAAATGACATCTCTTTTCCAGAGAACCTGTTGTAAGCATTCTCCATCTTGGGGAATGATTCCTCCTTCACAGCCTGTTTCATTCCTCCCCTTGAGGCCGTGCCTTGCCATCCTCTTCTGTGTCTCTGTCCACTGAGCTGCTACCAAGGACGGTGTCCCTTGCTCTGTGGCATTAGGAAGCTGTGTCACGCCTTCACCCCTCCCACCAACCCGAAGACCATTGCCTGCAATCTAACAGCAAGTCTGTCTTTGCCTTTTTGAGGAAACACCCCTGCGCCCTCCCGTTTGTCGTTTGCCCACATTTCTTTTCAGTTGGTCTCTTTATCTCACTTCCATGTTTAGGTAAGAACTGCCTTCCGTTAAGTTTATATTAGGAAATCTGAGCCGATTGGGATGGTGGGGGGAAGGGGCCGGGGGTCTGGTGCGCACTGGAATGACAAAGGATCTCAGAGGTGCTTGGACACTCTGGGTCCACAGAAAGGTTGCAGGCTATGCTGGGCCTTCCCGTCTCATGTCTGTCTCATGCGTGGTCCTGACGGGCCCCGGCCTGAAGCTAAAGAAGAAGGTGTGCCACAACACTAAGGAACCCGCACAAGTGTTTGATGATGACTTAGTGTCTCATTGCTGTTTACCCAAGAGGCACACAGACCTCACCTGTGCCTGTGGAATAGAAAGGCAGATTTCTGCCCCATACAGATTTCTCTACATTAGGCAGGAGCCAGATGGGTTTAGCTTGGCTAATCTTAGTACAAGCTGGAAAATTCCAATTTTTCCAAAACAACACATTTCTCAGAAATTGTCTGGTTTAGAATATTATTCTAGCATATGTAAGGGAACCGCATGACTATGGGCTGACTTACTGCGGGCTTATAAATATGTATGAGAATTTACCTGCGGCTCCCTTTGTCCCGCACCAACGTGGTGGTGGTAAGAACTGCACTCAGTAAGCCCCTCCATTTTTATTCCTCGTCAGAATCAGTGGCTGTTGGGCAATTTTTCCCTTGTGTGGGACTTGAAGTTATTTGAGAAAACCTGAGTATACGCCTTTTCCCAAGCCTTGGCTTGCATCTGGATGTAAAATCAGATGCATGACGCATGCTTATTGAATGTTGATTCAGATTATAGATCACTGGAAACTGTATGTGTTGCTCTTTAGTCTTCCCTTTTCCTCTGCCCAGATGACTGAGACTGAGCTGTCACTTCTTTAAAATAGAATTCCTCCCGTGATACCTCATCACAAATGTATATGCCGGTCAGGCGATAACAAGACCGATGAGTACCTACATGAAGCAGAGTGCCTGGCAGCTGCTGCAGAGGCTGGCAGTGCTCACCCCACCCCGGATGAGACACTGGGGGGCACAAAATCCATTGTGTTTAGTTACCAGCTGACTCTGTGGAATTAAGTTGATTTTCCCCCCAAGAATCCAGATCCCTGACTTAGCGTAACGCCACCCCTCACCCCCACCGCAGCTTCTGTTGCCTAGCAATAGTTATTTAGTAACCTTTCGGAAGTATCGTTAACTAATAAAGGAAGAGGAAGAGAACATCCCTATTCCGTGTTATATACACAGCCTGCGTTACAGACCTCTCTGTTGTTGGCTGGAGGGGGTGTCTACAGTCATTTTAATCTGTCACCCTCCCTCTCTCTCCATAGCCCCTGCCCTCCAGCCCGCAGCATACACTCTCTAGACCAAGAGTAAAAAAAGGTGTCATAGGCCAACAACGTAATAGGCTGGGTCGCTCAACACCGCTCACAGAGATCTCCCTCAGAGAAGGCAGGGCAGACAGGAACGTCCTGAGGACCATGTCAGAGCCCCAGGATTCCTGCCACAGGTGGGGTCTAGGTGTGGGCTGCTTGAAGGGAATTGTTGGCCACCGGCCTGTGGCATTACTTTTGTGGGTGGGCACATGCGGGTGGCAGTGGAAGTGTAGAGAGGAGGGTTAGGGCTTTGGAGCTGGCCCTGGTTTGAACGTAGGCTCTTCCAACTCACTAGCTGTTTGACCTTGAGCAAGTTACCCAAGCTGGTCGGTTGCTTCTCCTTTGTTCAGTGGAGATGATACAGCTCCCTGGTTTGGAGGCGCAGGGACTGCCTGTGAGGGGTTGATAACATAGCTAGGAGAACCCTTCCTCAGTCAGTCCCGCTGCACCAACCTGTCCAAGGATTAGTTTACCTCCTGCCTTTCTGGCTCCTCTAAAGTACTGTCCATGGGGTCCTCTTCATCTACCCATCCCTGAAATGTCCATGGCCCCCCAAGGCCTTGTCTTTGGTTTTCTTCTTGCTCTGTATTCTCTCCTGGGGGAATCTCGAGGCTATGAAATCTGCATCTCCAGTTAGGATTGCTCTCCTGCAGCCTGGACTCATGTGTAAAGCTGAGATCCACGTCCTTCAGCATCTTTATCTGTAGCCCAGAGGAGCCTTGGACTTGAAGGATCCACAAGCAGATGCGGCCTTTTCTTCTGGATGTGCTCAGGACACTGTGTTCCGCATCTCAGTGAATTTTACCACCTCCTTTCTGGCTGTCCAGGCTGGAAACCTGAAAGTTAACTTGCTCTCTCCTTCTCTCTCCCTTATATTGACTTGACTGAGACTTATATTATAAGTCTCTTAAAGGTTATTATATAATAACCTTTAAGGGTTATTAATAACCCTTAAATCTACCTGGTCCTCTGCCATTGATGTGGGCGAACCTCTCACCATTTCCTGTCTCCCCTCCGATGCCTTCTCCTCTTGGTTGCCACAGCATTATTTCCTCGATTGCTCACCATTCCCTTGAGGATAAGATCTGACCATCAAGGGCCCCTCTCTGTCTGATCTCAACTCTTCCTACCCCTCTCCTTGCCCTCTGAGCTCTAACTACCAGCTGCTTTCAGTTCCCTGCCTGGCCCATGAGTTCTGTCACATCTTCATGCCTTCACAGATTCTGTTCCTCTGCCTTGATTACCCCTTATCTCTTTACTTTCTGGCCAATTTCAAGAATCCACCAAGATGCCAACTCCCTCTGAGAAGCATTTCCTGATGCCCCTGCACTCCCTCCAAGGATCTGGATTAGTGATCCACTATTGGATTCCACCCTTTGGTTCCCCGGGCAAAGCCCTCCCATAGCACTTAGCACCTGTACTATGAACACCTGTTTGCTTACCTGTTTCCACTTCCAGACTGTGTGCTCCCAGCCATGGGTTTTATTTATATATTTCCAGAGCTTAGTCTGTAGTATGTCTCAATATATATTTGTTAAACAAATCAGTGTTTTAATCAACAGGCCTTTGTTAATCATCTTCTATGTGAGGCATTGGTAAGGGCTTTGCCTGAAAAGATTTCCAGTCTAGTTTGAGAATAGATAATTGCTTAAAAGCTATAGAGTCACTTAACCTGATAAAACTTCCAGGCCAGCATGTGCTTAAGTGCAAGAGGATATAGATCTTAAGTGTGAGGGAAGTTGGAAGTTGTCACCAACACTGGGACAGTCAGCGGGAGGAGGACTTGACTTAGGCCTTGAGGGATGGTGCGACAGGTAGAGGCAGAGAGGATGAGAAGCGAGACCAGTGTGCCCGGAGCAGAGACCAGAGGTGGGAGTGAGGACGTCCTTGACCTCCAGATGGAGAGCTTGGACTGGAAGGCAGTGGGAGGCCACTGCTGCCGTTGATCATGGTAGAGATGTTCCAGGAAGAGGAACCTGGTGGTCGTGTTGCAGGACAGGATTGCAGGTGGCAGACAGGCCAGTTAGGAAGGCACTGAATTTGTCCAGGTCCTCAGAGGAATGGCCTGCCCTGCACTGGCCTGTGACAGGGATCTGAACCACAGCGGAAAACCTTCACTGAACTTAAGGATAATTTATTGCAAGAGCTAGAATGAACCTTTGCTGTCATCCCAAACTCTTGTCCCATTATATAACGGGTGGTCAAACCGAAGCCCAGGGATTCTCCCCCACAGTTCCCACTACTGGCGTGGTCTCTGGATTTCGATCCTTCTGCATGAGAGGGGTGTGGTTAAAGTTCAGAGCCTGATGGAAAGGCGACGACAGTTCTCAGGCTGATGGTCCCTGGGAGCTTGGAGGATGAGTTTGGCTTTGAGACAACAGTGAGCCATGACCAGCAGCGCCCAGACCAGTGCAGGATTCTCTGTGAACTCTGGGGTGAGGGAATTTCAGAGAGCGCTGGCCAGGTGCCAAGGCAGGAGGCTTTAGAAAAGCTTGTTTACTTTTGGGTACTCAACTTGGAGACTCGCACAGGAAGGAATTTTTGTGGATCTCCTTGAGCAGCCACAGAACCACAGACACACCTGAATCCTATTCACGTTCATCCGGAAACTCAGGCTTTAAAACAATTCTGGTTTTCTTCCTATGTTTGTTTGGACTGGTTGGGGGGTTGAGAGAGGAGGAAGGGTGTTGCTCAGGAGAGTGTGGGCCACTTGTTTGCAGTCGGTTCCTGGGTTCACAGTGGACGTCAGCAAGCCCTGCACTTACCTCATGCTCTGCTTCACTCTCTCCTCTAAATCCAAACCAAAAACTCACATGGCCCAAAGGAGAATAGTCAGTTTAATAACTCAGCGTGACAGCAATTTGAAGACTGCGGGTTTCAAATGACTAGGCCTGCACATTTGCACCATCTCAGACAGTTAAAGAGACTCCAGGGACCGAGGTGGTGCTGATTCCAGCGGTGCATGTTGTCATTAAAGATGGAAAGAGCCTCCAGGTATAGAGAGCTTGTTTCTCTGCTTGATAAGAAGGTAGCCCCAGCCTAGGGGGACCTCAGTAAGTTGCTTAGTGGCTCAATTTCTCCGCAGGTAAAATGTGCCCATGGGCCCTACGTGCTTCGCAGGGTTGTCAGGAGGGCGGGATGAGGCTATAGATATTCAGCGTGCACTTGAACCAGGTCCAGATGCAGCACGTAAATGCAGGCAGGAGCCCCTCCTCTGCTCCTGCCTGGAAAGCTGACATCACCACCGTGCACACATGGGGGCTCTGAGGAGGGGCTGAGGTTAGGACTCTAGTCCCCTCTTTATCCTTTCCAGATGTCTCTTGTTGCTTATCCTCTAGCATGTGGAGTTGCAGAAGGGCTTGAAGTATCCATTCTGGATTATAGCCACTATCACTGTTACAGCCTTGGGAGGATTGGGCCTCTGCTCTCTCAGAAGAGATGGCTGCGGGGACTTCCCTGGTGGCTCAGTGGTTAAGAATCCTCCTGCCAATGCAGGGGACACAGGTTCAAGCCCTGGTCCTGGAAGATCCCACATGCTGTGGAGCAACTGAGCCCATGCACCACAACTACTGAGTCTGTGCTCTAGAGCCTGCGAGCCACAACTACTGAGCCCGTGTGCCACAACTACTGAAGCCCACACACCTAGAGTCCGTGCTCCGCAACAAGAGAAGCCACCACAATGAGAAGCTCGCACACCACAACAACAACAAGAATAGCCCCCACTCGCCACAACTAGAGGAAGCCTGTACGTAGCAACAAAGACCCAGCACAGCCAAAAATAAATAAATTAAAAAATAAAAAAGAAGGGATGGCTGCTGCACAGAGCATTTGAAGACTGGGCAAGCAGGCAGTTGGTGGGACTCAACCTTGCACTTCCCAGGTCTTCACCCACCTGCATTTCCTACAAGTGCAGAGGAAGCCAGGAGGCCTGCTTTTCTCCAGCCATGCATGTTCCATGACTTGGGGTGGAGTGGTGCAGGGACATGAGTGTGTGTGGGGGAAGCACAGTGCACCTTGTTTCCAGCTTATGACACTCCCTACGCACCTGTGACGGGGCAAGGGTGGGGGTCAGTGTCGCAAGGTCTGAAATCCAGTTCACGCAGGCTTTGGTCTCTGGCGCTGTGAGTACATTTCTGGCCACGCTGTTACTTGTCTGCACACGGAGGTGCTGTGACAGCAGTGGGGAGAGGCTCTTAGCCCCCGGGAGAGCAGGTGAAGGGGACTCTGCTGCTCTGTCTTGGGGACAGTGGCGTGGTGGCCAGGGGGCCCACACGTGCCCTGACCCCTGAATGGAAGTGATCTGCCCCATGTCACTGACTGCCAGCGGGCGTGGCTCTGAGCCGCTCTGCTCTCGCCTCTCAAGTTCACCTCAAGGAGGCAGGTTTCTTGCTGACTCCACTGGCAAGACACGCGCTGATCCGCAGCCTTGGAATGAGAGGCCTTGCTAATCCAGTCGCAGCCTCTGCCAGATCAGGAGCTGCCAAGTCAAGTCAGGGCCATTTTGGGTACTGGTGCACCATCCCAGGGCAGCATGCTGGTCCTGGACACAGGTCACACTTGGTGACATCCGGCAGGCTTTTCTTGGGCTGCAGCCGGAGGGAGGTGTGTGCTGGGGGGCTCAGGGAGGGACGTGCGGACTCCACACCCCCGCCCCCGAGTGGCCTCCCCACATCCTGCCCATCCCAGCCGGCCCCAGCGGACAGAGGAGGGAGCAGTACTCTGCATGGGGGAGTGGCTGGCCCCAAGCCACAGAGCTATTTAGGGGCAAAGGCACCGTGAGTCCAGGTCTGTCTGTGCTTTCTGATGAACCGAGCCATCTCCCAGGATGGGTCAAAGTGAGGGACGAAGGCCAGAGCAGGAGCCTGGAACGGTGTTCCAGCTGTCTCTGCCCAAACCCAGACCCAGTATTAATTGGCATACTGATAATTCAAGGGTATAGACCTAAAACATGCCTCCCCCATGACGTGGCCTCTGCAGCCATATCCCATAACAGAATAAATGAGGCGTGGTCTCTGGCTATCCAGAATCTCTTTAAAGATGCCTGAGTGAGATGTAGTGTTGACAGGAGCCCTAGCCCTGAGGCTCATTAGTTGTTTTGTCATTGAAGGAGTGCTCTTGGCAGGAGCTCGCCATTCAGGAGGACCGAAGTGGTGGAGGAGGGAAGGGAGGGAAAGGAAATGGGGTGGCTGGCTGCCCAAAAGTTCCTGGGGCTCTTGTCCATAGCCAGAGGCATTCCTGCCTCCTTGGGGGACCATCTGCTGCCCAGGAACCCGGTGGGCCATGGGAGACTGAACCCCACCAACCTCCCGCCAGCTTTCTGGCTGCATGACTTTATGTATGGGTGTTGGGGGCAGATTTCACCTCTGACCCTCCACTTCGTCATTCATAAAGTGTGGCGCGAGCTGATGGGTCAGTGGAACATTGTACTTGAGGCCAGGAGACCCAGGTCCTGATGCAAAACTCTCAGTTGAGAAGCACACAGTCCCTTGCTGTCCTTTGAAGCATTTACATGCTTAAGAACTTGGGCTTTAGAATCAGAAGAGTTGGGAGGTGAGATTCCATTTCATGTACTAGTTGGGCAACCTTGGGCAAATCATTTAGCTTTCTGAGCTTGTCTTAAACTGTCTGGAAAATGGGGTTACTAATGATTCCACCTTCACACAGCTATCTTTTTTTTAAATTTCTTTATTTTATTCTTTATTTTAGTTTGGCTGCATTGGGTCTTCATTGCTGCGTGCAGGCTTTTCTCTAGTTGGGGAGAGGGGGGCTACTCTTTGTTGCGGTGCGCGGACTTCTCATTGCAGTGGCTTTTGTTATTGTGGAGCACGGGCTCTAGGCACGTGGGCTTCAGTAGTTGTGGCACTCGTGTTCAGTAGTTGTGGCTCACGGGCTCTAGAGGGCAGGCTAAGTAGTTGTGGCTCACGGGCTTAGTTGCTCCGCAGCATGTAGGATCTTCCCGGACCAGGGCTCGAACCCGTGTCCCCTGCATTGGCAGGCAGATTCTTAACCACTGCGCCACGAGGGAAGCCCCACACAACTATCTTGAGGATTAAGTGAGGTGATACACTGGCAGGGCCTTGGCGAGGGGGTGGTCCTCCCGGCCACTCATCACTGTGACTAACTGGTTACTAAGTGGGCAGGGGAGGCCTGTCTGCCAGCCCACGGGACTGCGTTTCATTCGCCCTCTCAGTAAATGGTAACAGACAGACCCTTCCTAATGTTTACAAGTAATGGATTGGGCTGGCTTCTCAGTGCTGTGCTTTACCCATAGTTCTGTTGACAGCCTGTTACTGGGTGGAGAGAGTTGTTGGAAAAGAGCTGCTTTGATCAAAGTAATCTTTATAGAGGACCTTTCAGTGTATTTGGTCCACAATCATAGACAGCACTTACTGGGCACCTTGTCTGGATATGGCACAAATGAAGTGTGTGTGTGTGTGTGTGTGTGTGTGTGTGTGTGTGTTTGTGTGTGAGACAGAGAGAGAGAGAGGGAGAGGGAGGGAGGGAGGGAGAGAGAGAGAGAGAGAGAGAGAGAGAGAGGCGGTGGCAGGTGGGGATTTGTTTTTGCCTTGAAGTCAGTGTATCAGCTGAGTAAGGCTCAGGACACTTGAAAATTCTCAGGGTTATGACAGATTCCCAGCCGCTGGAGTTGAGAAGGACTCTTTCTAATATAATCTTTGGTTAAGCCTTTTCTTTCTCCTCCTCTTCTTCCTTTCTGGGGGTTTGAATGGTCTTTTCTTGACAGTATTTAACACAGCCTCTTGAAGGTTATATATGTGCAAAGTCCATTTTTAGAGGATAATTTTTATTTCTGTCTTTGAAAGTAAACGTTGCTCATTATAGACAATTTGAAAAATATAACAAATAAAAAGAAAAAATAGTCCCTGTTCCCCACAACAGTCCTTGTTAGGAACCAGGGGTGTTTATCTCCAGTTACTCAGTAGTTAGTACTAAGCATCTTCTCCATGCAGGCTCCTTCTAGAAGCCAGGGATGCAGCAGCAAAGAAGACAAGGTCCCCGTTCCCTGGAGCTTACATGCAAATGGAAGGAGGTCACTGACAAAGGTCAAACAAATACAAAAGATAATTTGGGTGGGGGGAGATAAATTTTGCAAAGGAAATGAAACAGGGTGGTTTGATAGGTGGTGAGTTGGGGCAGAGGAAAGTCAGAGGGTTTGAAGATGTGGCATTTGAACTGGTGTCTAAAGCGTGCAGAAGGACCAGGCAGGCAGAGAGCAGGGGGAAAGTGTTTAGGTGGAGGGAATACTAAGGACACAGGCCTTGGGGGAGGGAGGTGCCCTGCTTAGGGCAGTTGAGGAGCAGAAGGAAGGCCGGCATGGCTGGGCATGTGCGGTAAGGAGGGGCCTTGAGTGTTACCATGTGTGGCAGTGCAAAGCCTTTGGAGGGTTTGAGGTAGGGGGTGACCTGCATAGGTTTCTGTTTTTAGAGTGTTTCCTAGTGGCTGTGTGGAGAGTGCATTGTGGGGACTCCAGTGGAAGGAGGGGAACAGTAAGGAGGATGTGGAGAGATGCTCAAGGGAGATACCGTGCCAGCTTGGATGAGGAGGCAGTCTTTTTACTTGATTTTTTTTAAAGTATCTGGGATCATAGTATCTGTCTATCTCTCTATATATTTTGGCTTGCAGCTTGCAGAATCTTAGCTCCCCAACCAGGGATCAAACCCGGGCCATGGCAGTGAAAGCGCTGAGTCCTAACCACTGGACCACCAGGGAATTCCCCACAGTATCTATACTTTATATTTGTGTTTGCGTGGAGACTACTGATTGCTTTCCAGGCACTGTGCATTATGTTAAGCACTCTATAAATACCTTGTCTCATTCATGTCTCACGTAGCCCTATGAGGCGGGCATTGTAATCTCCATTTGCAGATGAAAAAACTGGAACTAAGAGAGGTAGGTTTAAAAAAAGGAAGAAAATTCACCAGTAGTTCCTGTCCGCACAACAGACCTTACTAGGAAATGCGGAATATTTCTTTCTGGCCCTTTATTCTCAAACACTCAAGTTTATACCGTATAGGTGATGGAATGAGAATCAAACCTAAGTCTGACTCACTTCACAGCTTAACCACTACCCGGTACATTTTAAAACCTTACTGTGATATTAATGTTATTGTATACGCATGTCCCCAAATATACTAGCTCAGCTTGTAGATCAGTCATCTATTGCCATGACAGTGTTTACCAAACACTCACAAATACTTGGTGGGTTTATTGTTCACTCGTCTGAAATTGCTGTGGGTTGGTCAGGTAGCTCTGCTGATCTTGGCTGGACTCGCACATCTCAGGAACAAGTGATCTGGGCTGACCTAGACTGGCCTGCCCCACGTGCCCTTCACACCCCCGAGGAGGCTAGACCAAGCATGTATATATGGTGGTGACGAAAGTGCTACAGAGAACCAGCGGGACATGCAAAACCTCTTTAGGCCCAGCCTCAGAACTGACACTCTGTCACTTCTGCCACAAGGCCAGCCCAGATTCAAGGGGTGGGGAAATAGACTCAGCCTGGAACTGCAAAGTCACGTGGAACAGGACATGGGCAGAGGGAGGGATGAGACCTCTGGCCGTTAGGACATTGTTGCCTTTGCAAAGTGCGTGTTGGACAAGTTAACAGGTTCCTGCCATCAGAATAGAGACTAGCTAAATTGTCCTCAGAGTTCAGAAAGCCTGCATCCTGAGGGTGTACTTTTGAGGCCTTTATTTAATCTCCGTACCTCGTATGGTAACACTTTACATACCCTCGAGTGTTACTGCAGTCTTCTAAGTTAATTGGCACCCTGTAATGTAAGGATTCTCGGAAGCAGGGTGTTTTGCAGTGAAGGGAGCCCCGATGATGGTTCTCTTCTGAAAGCAGTTGGTACAAAGAGGGTCAGAAGTGCTATTTCAAACTCAAATTATGACTCTCTAGGGTCAAAGAGGTCGTGAGAGGCAAACAAACCACAGACTGGTTATGGGAAGGAGAGGAAGATGATGAACCAAACTGAATCACAAGGAATTTCACCCATCAGTTCTAATAGAGAACCCACGGGCCCAAACCAAATCGTTTTCTCTCTTCTCAGTATTCTTTATAGAGGATAATGTTCATCAGCTGGCCGATGCTCGTCAGTGGTAACACTAGGATATGGCGTCTGTCCTGACAGTACGGCTGTGTTTAACTTCCTGAATGGGGAGCACATCAGAAAGGTTGGAGATGCTGTAGTTAGTCTTGAGGGTTAAATTGTAAACGTAGCTACAGTTTATTACTTTGTTGCAGCCGTAAACTAAAGAAATAAACCATCAACTTCAGATTGGGACACGGAACACAGATTGTGGCTGTACCCATTCATTGATGACTTCTAGCTAATCAGCTAATTGAACATGAGATGCTAAATTCTTGTTAAGTATGTAAGAATAAAAAACATCCTATCTTCAGTTATGCTATTTGGAGGTTTAGGCATGCCTGCTCTATGACAAAAGTGGAGGCCAATTTTGGGTTTGAAGGTAAAACTTCTAATCTTCTAGATTTAAGCCCTTTGTTCCACCCTTTCCACCAGAAATCCTCCTTGGCTCTCCTGGAAGTGACTTTCATTAAGATGCTTTTAAAAAGAAGAAAACAATGTTCCAGCAAACTGCAGTCTACACCGTGGGGTTGATCCTGTCCACCCCTGATATTTCAAAGAAAGCCTTGGAGAAATACCAAGCTCAGACTTAACAAATACAGGAAAAAACCACATGATCGTCTCAACAGATACCAAAAGAGTCATTTGAGGAAATTTAATATGTGATTTCTGATTTTAAAAAAACAACTCTCAGTGCAGTAGGGCTGGAAGGGTTGGAAATGCCTTAGCTTGTCAAACTGTTATCTGCTAGGATTCTATAACAGACCTTAAGGATATGAAGCATTAAAAGTTTTTTCATTAAAGTTTGGGACAAGCAGGGACCTCCAGTCTCATCCCTTTTACCTATTGCCTTGCAGAGCCCAGCCAGTGCAGGGAGGTGTTTTTTTTAAGGTAGGAATTATAAACATTGAGGCAACAACTATCTCTAGAGGCAGAAAAGATTATTTACCTAGAAAACTCAGAGAAGTTAGAACTATTAGAACTAATAAGGGAGTAAAGTGGCTGGATATAAACCCAGCATTTTAAAACCAGTAGCTTCTTATATGTCAGCAGTAACCAATTAGTAAGTCTAACAAGGGAAATTTACATTAGCAACAATTATGAGAAAACATTGAAGGGATAAACTTAGCAAAAAATGTGAAAGTTTAAAGTGAAGAAAACTGTGAAACTTAAAGATGTAAGAAAAAGAACAAAAAATAAAAATGGGGAGTATACTAAGGTTATATTGAATATTTAAAAGGTATCAGTTGTCCCTAAGTTAACCTATGGCTTTCATGCAATCTTCATTCAAAAATTCCATTAATAATTTTAAATATAACTTAATATATCCTGAAATTCATCTAGAAGAGTGTAAGAATACTGAATAAAATTTTACGAAAAGAACAATAAAGAGGGAAGAACTTGCCCTATCAAATATCAAACCTTACTTACCATTATATTAAGACACTTGGAGAATACTGTGTAATGCCCCTTGCATGTACTTTATACAAAAATAAATCTTAGGTGATTCAAAATCCTAAAAATATAAATTAATTATAGTTGTATTAGAGAAAAGTATAGAGTAATATATGTACACACACGTATGTACACACATGTATATGTATACAAACATACTTGTATACGTGCATGCATATAATATAATTTGGGGATAGAGAAGGTATGAAATTAGAAGCCATAAAGGAGAAAATTTTAAGACATTATTACCATATTACAGTGTAAGATCTTGTCAGTAGTGCAAAACTCTATAAGCAAAGTTAGAAAACAAACAGTCTGGGAGAAAATATTTTCTACAAATAAAACAGATGAAAGGATTATATCCATCGTCTATAAAGAGTTCTTTCTATAAAGAATTCTTACAAATGAATAAGCAACAAAATCCATTTAAAAAGAAGCAAAAGATATGAAGAGGGTGGTATACAGGAGAAGAAATGGATCCAATGGACATGTGAGATGCTCAGTCTCACTAGTAAGGAAATGTAAATTCAACAATAGTGATATTTGTATATATCAGATTGGCAATATTTTAAAAATTCATATTGTACAAAACTGCACTCTTAGAAATGTTGGTACAACTATAAATAGATAAGATTCAGCAATGCTTTTAGAAATATAAAATATACATGTCTTTTGCATGAACAGTCTCACTTCTAGACATCCCTTCTATAAAAATACTCACATATCTAAAAATCCTTCCATTGGGGAATGATTAAGTAAATTGTTACATATCCAAGCTATGGAATACTACTCACCCTTTAAAAAGCACAGAGTAGTTCTGTTTGTACTAACATGGGAAATTGCATATGGTATACTGGTATATTGAAAAAGTAATTTAAGATCTGTGGGTAGAATAATCCTATTTGGGTTAAATCATTTATATATAAAAACCAAGGATTGAGAGGTTCACAGCAAGCAGTTAAGGGTGGTCTCCTCTGGGAAGAGCAGCAAGGTAGATTGGGGGCAAGGGAGACACATTTCTGCATTTGTTGAAATTTTGCAATGAACATCTTTGGTAATTTAAAAAAATTAATGTAGGGCTTCCCTGGTGGCGCAGTGGTTAAGAGTCCGCCTGCTGATGCAGGGGACACGGGTTCATGCTCCGGTCCGGGAAGATCCCACATGCCGCGGAGCGGCTGGGCCCGTGAGCCATGGCCTCTGAGCCTGTGCGTCCAGATCCTGTGCTCCGCAACGGGAGAGGTCACAACAGTGAGAGGCCCGCATACCGAAAAAAAAAAAAAAATTTAATGTAATGATGCATTCTTAACTTGAAAATTCTTATATTAAAAATTTGCAAATCCACAAAAGGTAGGACAAAATAATAAAGATCTTCCTCCCTGTTACTCAGTGATACTGTGGACATTTAGGAATAAAGGGGAAAAAATGAGTCCAGCAGAGTTAATACAGTAGAAAATATAGACAAACAAGATGATGCAAGGGTATCTTGGGAGAAAAGAGACCCATCTGTGTTTCTCATGTACTTTGCTGGTTGCTCTGTGATGCTGGGGAAGCTATTGAAAGCCATTGACTCGTCTGGGGTCCAGTTAGGTTTTCTCTGTGCTGCAGGTAGGGCTGACCTACTTCCACTGGGAGAAAGGGCTTGAGAGAAAGAATGCAGATAAAGCTTCTGCCTAAATGTGAAGTGTTATTGTTAGAATGTTCATGAATGAATGTCAGCGCCCAGCATCTCAGAGGGCCCCCGTTAAATGAGGAGTATTCTTTGTAGAAGCAGAACTCTGAAGTAGGCACCACCGTGAGGAGTGGGGTGGGGATAAAATAGAGAAAACATGAAAGACCATGTGGTCTGGTAGAGGAGGGGGTGTGTGTGTGTGTAAACCTTAACATGTATAAATCAATAAGGGGGATTTAAATACAACATAATTAACAGAATACTGAAGTACTAGGGAAGAACTTGAAGTAACTTTGAGCAATTAGATTTGGGAAATATTAATTAAGACATGCTTCCAGAGGGGAGCAGAGGGTGTATCTACCTGTGGGTGTGTGTATGTGATGCGGGGGTGACGCATGGGGCGTGGTGCTTGAACTGAGAGGGCATTGGGTAGCTTTATTATTAAGTTCAAAGAGAGTTTCTAAAGGGAAGGTAAAATACCTGTTTGACTCAGATATGGTCCATTTTCTAAGGCAATGTCGAGAAGCACAAGATCAAATTTAGCTTGACCCCATCCAGTGCAGAACTCAGCAGCCTCTAGAAGCTGGAGCTGAACTGAGCGTGGCTAATGAGAAATCTCCATCCTCTGCCAATGCCTTGGGACCCATCTCTTCCTCTTTGGCAAGCAGGATACAAAGAGAGCTCAAAGCAGAGTGGGGACCAAAAGGTCCCCAGAACGTTCATTCTGCAAGCTCCCTACCAGGCCTTTCTGGAAAACAGACGAGCCTGGTTTCACAGGTTAGCCAGAAAGCAAGTCGATGGCTTTGCCCTTCAACCCGGAGTAGTTTCTAATGGCACCTACAGGATACTCCGCATGGCGTCCAGCCTTCAGCAGTGAGGGAGAAGAGGACTTGTGCTAAGCCGAGCTGAGCTGTATCCTCTCATTTCTTCTCTGGGCGTGAAAGGGGTGATTGTAAAATTCAAATGGAACTAGAAGTTGAGGTTCAGAGCTCCCCACATAAACGCTGCAGTCTGTTATTCCGAAATGCAGTCCACCCTCTTTCGAGGACCTTTGTGCGTTTCAGTGGTTTGGTTTGCAGAACCGTCAAGTGGAAGTTAGATCATCTCCGTTGCATCTTTTCCATTTTGCTCAATATTCCTTGAATGCACACATGGGTTAGCACCACAGCCTGGTAGCTCATCTCCTGTCTCCAGTCCTGCCCCCTTCAGTTCACTCCTCACACTTCTTTCCACACTTCAGCTCTGCTTCTCACTTCAGTGCTCAGAACCCCTCAGTGACATTCAAGGCCTTTTATAACATCCCTACTGCCCACCTTCCTTGACCACGTCTCTTGCATTTATGTCTCTCTCCTTTCCATCTTGTGTTCTGATACAGCTACCCAAGACTACTTGTGGTTCCTCAAAAATGCAACCCTCTGTCTTGTATCTGTCCGTGGATTACCGTTTTTACTAATTAATGTGTGTCTCAAGACGCCGCTATACCAAGCATCTTCTCTAGGAGTGTTCCCTAACCTGCTTCGGGTTATGTCCTTTCCCCCCACACTCTGGAAGCACGTGTGGTTTCCTTTCATCCCTCCACTATATCTCACTGGCTAGTTTTGGTCTGATTCCCTGACTCACCTGGAAAACACCTTAAAGGTAAAAAAGAGTACCTGACACATAGTTGGTGCTTCATGAATACGTTGTAGGACGGAATGAATGCATGTATTTTTTAATTTAGTTTGTGAATATGTGTATGTGGGTCCTTGTTTTCCCTGATCTGACATGAGTAAAGCCATTCAGCCTGCTGTGCCTCAGGAACGATGTTAGAGTCACATTAAAGTAAGTTTAAGACTCTTGCCCTCATCCTCATACTTGAGCATCATCAAGTAGCTGTCTCCTGGGCCTCCATAGAGTGTGCATAAATTAAAACTCCTGTGTTGTTCCAGGCCAGCTGTTGCCAGCCAACCGCAATACTCCGAGCCCCATTGACCCTGACACCATCCAGGTCCCGGTGGGCTATGAGCCAGACCCGGCCGACCTTGCCCTCTCCAGCATCCCCGGGCAGGAAATGTTTGACCCTCGCAAACGCAAGTTCTCTGAGGAAGAACTGAAGCCACAGCCCATGATTAAGAAAGCTCGCAAAGTCTTCATCCCAGATGATCTGAAGGTAAATTGGAACTGGTAATTAGGCTGTGGGCAAGTGGAGAGTGGGATCAAGAGGCAGCTTAAAAGGGTGACCCCAGGAAAATCACACAAGCTAGTGAACAAAGACTTGTGATTTCTGATCCCATTTCTTGGCACGTGACGAGGCAAGTTGCTTCCTCTCTGGGTGTCTTCTGAACTACGCCTTCCATATCTTGATAATGCATAGATATAAGGAAAAGCAATAAAATGGAGTGCTTTGCAGCCCATGAAGGAAGCAAACCCACTACTATCTGCAAGGAAACCTATGAAAGCCTAATAAAATCAAACCAGGATCTTTCAAGGTTGAAAAGAGAAAAAAAAATTACTTGGGAAGGGCATCTGGACCTCATAGTCTCCAAGGGTTACCTTTCCTTTGGGAATTTAACACTAATTAACTGCTTCCATTTCTCTGTAGGCCTCAGGGAGTAACAGCCAGAGACAGGACCTCTCTCCACATTGCCAGACTTGGATGCTAGGGTGGGACTTTTAAGGAAGCTGGTGGGTTTCCTGACACTATTTATAAGTAATATTCACTCTGTGTCTCAAGTAAAGATCACCTGAGTATCTCAACAAAAGGTTAATTTGGGGTTGGTTTTTCTCTACTGTGTTGAAGGCACACATTATTTATAAAGGAAAATAGCCTTACCTTAGGAAATCAGATACAACTTAAAATTAATCTGACACATTTAATGATACCTTAGGAAGAGAATTCTTTCTAAACTTACGCCACGCCTACTAATACCAAAATAGAACCATTTTTGATTACCCATTGCTTAGAATTTTTTGTGTTTATGTTGCTTTCCAATCATATGGACAATAGAGATATGATTGTATACATTCAAGGCATTGGAAGCAGACATAATTTCTAACTGCTGACCACCATTTCTCAAACCTAAATATGGTTCACATGAAGAGACACTCCTGTTGGGAAAATGGGAGTTTGGGACATTGTCCTGGAACTGATTTAGACCATTTACTTCTGCTTTTCACATATACAAAGAGCACTGGAGGAAAATGTACCCGGCAGATTTAAGTCACTGCTGTCATCCAATACCTCAGATTACCTTCAGTGATGCAGAATCATAAAATGTCCGGGTTTTGGGACTTCCCTGGTGGTGCAGTGGTTAAGAATCCACCAGCCAATGCAGAGGACATGGGTTCGAGCCCTGGTCCGGGAAGATCCTACATGCCGCGGAGCAACTGTGCCTGTGCACCACAACTACTGAGCCTGCACTCTGGAGCCCGCGAGCCACAACTACTGAGCCCATGTGCCACAACTACTGAAGCCCACATGTCTAGAGCCCATGCTCCACAACAGGAGAAGCCACCACAAGGAGAAGCCCTCTCACCACAACGAAGAGTAGTAGCCCCCGCTCGCTGCAACTAGAGAAAGCCCGCACGCAGCAACAAAGACATAATGTAGCCAAAAATAAATAAATAAATAAATTTATTAAAAAATAAAATGTTGGGTTTTAAAAGGGACCTCAGAGATTCACTGGACCAAAGTGATCATTTTACCACTGAGGAAATGGAGACACAGAAAGGTAGAGGTGAGCACTGCTAGTTAGTGTAAGGCCCAGCTTCGTCCCCAAGTCGGCTAGCTTCCAGAAAGGTCACTGAAGCACGTTGGCCCTGACAGGAGCTACATCGGGAGCCTTTGGGTGACAAACCAATAGCTGTCACCCTGAGAATCAAAAGAGGAAAGTGCATAGTAAAAACACCAGAAAATTGAAGCTAGTCAGGGAATCGATGGTTAGACTAAGATGGGGTAAGAAAGGGGCCCCGTGGGATTAAGTCCTGGGTGATTAGGCATCTTCTTTCAGCTCATGCTTTTCCTCATCTTGTGTTCTTAGCCATACAATTCTGTGTGCATTTTGGAACTTGCATCTTAAACTAAACTGGGGAGCCCATTCAGTAGGGATTTCCTCTTGAATGGAGGCAAGTTTGAAGGGATGCTGCTGAGTAGTAGATACAACTTCCAGCCAGACCTGCACATGGTCTCCAAATTTACACATTTAAAGCAAAGAGCAGGCTTACTTAATTACCCTGGTAACCTCAGCCACAAAGAGGCCACGTGAAAAACGTCTGTGCTGGAATTATGCACGTTACTGCCACCGTGGCTGGGCCTGGCCTTCTCACGTGCCAGTGAGGGGAGCGGGCAGGAACACTGTCCTGCCAGGTGTCCCTGGATTCCTTCAGTTGTGAGTAAAGTCTCAGGCCCCAGAGCATGAGCAATGGTGAAGAAAGAAGCAGTGCTGTAAGATGTTTCTCGTGTGGCAGGAGGACTGAGCTGGGTGGGGCAGGTGACCTCCAGCCCCGGATGAGCAGACCGAGTGAGTGAAGTGGCTCTCCCTGCCACTGCCTGCACTCTCTCTCTGAAGCCATTCATTTGGGTTAGCGGGCAGCCCCAGGAGGATGAAGGGGTGGCATGCTGATTCCTAGCTGAGAATCAGTTTAATCGCCTTGGTGTCTTTCAAACACCCATTCATTTACTTGATAAATATTTTTCAAATGCTAGTGTCTGCCAGGTCCGATGTCAGGGCCTGGGGATTCCAAGGTGAGCCACTACTGACATTGTTCCTGCCCCCAAGTGAGAAAAAGGGAGTGTTGACATGTCAGGGGGGGCCTGCTGGGCAGAGGTGTCATCAAACACCAGACCCTCAAGAAGATGGGACTGGACTGAGGAGTTCTTTGCCAGGTAGGGGTACCTCCGTAGCCAGATGGCATCTGCCCCTGGGAGATAGAGGGAAAGGGTACAGGTGATGTATCAGCCCCACTCAATATCCCGCTCTCCCCGCCCCCCCATTTCTGTGCTGACAAAGGTGGGAACGCTGGTTTTTCTTGTCTGGGACAGTCCTCCTATCCTATCCAGTCCTCCTATCCTCCGGTCCTATTCCCAGCTCCCCTCCCACCTGAGATGGTCCCCATTCCACACCTTGCCCAGCTCATCTGCACATGTGGACAGGTGAGGCTGGGAAATGAAAGCACCTTAGAAGTGAGAAGAGCTCAGAAACTGGTTGCTACACTGAGGTCAGCTGGTGACTCCCCTGGTCCTTAAGACCCGGTCACAAACCACCAAGTCCATAGCCTACGGTGGTACCGCTTCCCCATCCTCCTGCGTGCCGCACACAGCTTCTCCTTGTTCTCATGTAACCCTTCTCTCCCTGGCCCCTGTGTGCGGGTTCTGATACATCCTAAGCCAACCCCTCTTTCCAATCATCTTGGAAACTACACTCCTGAGAACACTAATGAGTATGGTAGATTCACAGATTGACCAAGGGGGTGGAATTGGGGCTTACAAAGTAACGCAGACAACTTGCATCAGAGCTGGAGCTTTCACTATTGTTAATGTGCCTTAGGCTGTCTCACCCCTGTGGAGTCTTGTGCTCTCTCAGCTCCTCCCAGCTTCTCTGGGCCAGTGCCCTAGTCTCTCACCCCTTCCTCCCGCCTCTGCACCCTTTCTGAAGGAAAGCAACAAATCCTGCCCCAAGCTTAATTATCCAGGTATTTTCCAAAGGACAGCCTCCTCTCTAAGAAGAATTCTGGCACTAGCTATTATGAAGATCACCTTTTTCACTTTGTTACACATTATTATGAAATGTATAGCAAGCTGGGAGTGGTTTATAAATAAGAGAACAGTACTAGCCTGTGAAGGGCAGATAGAAGGTGCTTGCATATGCTTTCTGTCTCACACTTCCTGTCTTTGTGCTGGGCAAGTGTTGGCTCAGGATAAATGGCAGGGATGGCACAGACCACTGACCTTGGACTTTGCTCGCAGCCTTGGCCTCAAACCATGTGACCTCCTCCAGTGCCAAATGCCTCTTGGAATCCTGGGGGAGGGGAAGAACTGGCTCACTCATTCTGGGTGGCACATAACTGCAGGTATTAGCTTTGCTAGGATTGAGGAATTTACTGTTGCAAGTTGTTGAAAATAGGGGGTTGCAAAACCCACCAGGTGGCACCATAAATGGAAGAAGACTTACATTTCTTAGTCCTCCTAGGAAGGTTTTCCCTTTTTTGGCAGTGATGGGGGCGGGGGGGAAAGGAGGGATTGCTTTCATGTTGACCACAGTTAAACATCACTTAGGCTAAGACAGCCTAGAAAACAGTTAAACAGGAAATTCGAGTACATTATTTAAATGTTAGCCACCAATATGAGTATATTGAGCAGTGGCAGGTGGAACTTTTTAAATTTGTTTTTAATTGCCAAAGTATACATGCCCATTATAGAATATTCTAGTAGTTCAGAAGGATATAAAATAAAAGGTGAAAGATCCTACCTCTCTCCTTGGCTCCCTCCTTCAATCCCCTTTCCAAAGCCACCACTTTTAATAGCTGCGTATAAATCTTCTGGGCCTCTTTCTATGAATATATATTATTATAATTTTTAAACCAAAGTGGGATGAGGAACCTATTGATCTTCAAATTGCCACTGTTTCTACCCACATAGTGATATGTCGCTAGCATCTTTCTGGTTCAGCTGGATCATTATTTTTAACAGTTGTGTGAATTTATCATGATGTAGTTATTAAAGCTCCTGATAATTAGGGGGGTTTGCCCATTATTTTCTATTACAAACAATGCTGCAGTAAAAATTTTGTGCCCGTGTGTGCGCACGAGCGTGAGGACTGCGCTAGGGTGCGAGCCCAGAGGCACGGTGCAGATACTGCCTGGTCGCCTTTCAACAATACTGTATCAACTTATTCAGGAAGGCACGCTCCCAGGGAAGAAAAGGGTTTAACATTTCCAGCAAAGAGAGGGAAGGAGTTAGGCTTGTCCTTCAGGGAGTGCGGGAGGCTAGGCTTTGCTTGGGGACGTGCGCTCTGTTGGGCGGGAGAGGCGGCCCGGCGAAGGGCGGGTGCCCTCGGCTAGCAGAGCCGGAGCGGAGCCTGGGACGGGAAGCCCGGTGGGGATGCGGGACGCGGGCCGAGGTCTAACCGCGTCGGTGTGTGTTTCCCCCGCCCCGAGCAGGACGACAAGTACTGGGCGCGGCGCCGGAAGAACAACATGGCGGCCAAGCGCTCGCGTGATGCGCGGCGCCTCAAGGAGAACCAGATCGCCATCCGCGCGTCCTTCCTGGAGAAGGAGAACTCGGCGCTGCGCCAGGAGGTGGCCGACCTGCGCAAGGAGCTGGGCAAGTGCAAGAACATCCTGGCCAAGTACGAGGCCCGGCACGGGCCCCTGTAGGCCGGCGTCCGCGGGCGGCCTCAGGCCCCGGACAGGGGTCTCCTGGTTGATTGCACCGCACCTACCGACCTTCCTGACATCAGCACTTTACCAGATGCATCAACAGGACGGACTCACATTTTGGCGTGGGTGTGTGTATGTGCTTGTGCTCATGTGTGGTCAACGTGTGTGTGTGTGTGTGTGTGTGTGTGTGCGCGCGCGCGCGTGCGTCCCTTTGCACTTGCCATTTTGATAGCCCTCCATCGTCTTTTAGTTCCAAAATGAAAGGTGCCATGTTTTTACTGGACTGCGGAGACCTCTCGTGGGTTTCCTGACCCCCTTCCTCCTCCACTCCTGCCCTTTCCGCGTGGCTTCATGTTGGCACTTACCTACTCTTCCAGGACCCTCTGGTGGGGTTCACTAAGAAGGGCCCTGGTGAAATAGTAGATCTTGGTTTTCAAGACCACAGGCTCTTGTTTCTGTTTAATCTGTAAGTTACCATGCTAATAAGGTGCACAGAATAATTTAGCACTACACTGCAGCTCCATTCAGTTACAGGTTGCTTCCCTCCTATCTTCAGTTTTGGTGATAATCGTCTTCAAATTTAAAGTGCTGTTTAGATTTATTAGATCCCATATTTACTTACTGCTGTCTACTAAGTTTCCTTTTAACTCTACCAACCCCGGCAAGTAAGAGTACTATTATAGAACACAGAGTGTGTTTTTGCACTGTCTGTACCTAAAGCAATACTCCTATTGTACGCTAGAGCATGCTGCCTGAGTATTACTAGTGGACGTAGGATATTTTCCCTACCTAAGAATTTCACTGTCTTTTAAAAAACAAAAATTACGGTAATGCATTTGAGCATGACCAGAACATCCCCAGGACAGAGAAGCAGAGGGAAATGCCAGGTCTAAGAACGAGGGGTTAACTTATCAGTATACAGCCAAAAAAATGCATCTTGGAACAGTTTTTGACATTGATGTGTTTGCTTTTGTTTTCTCCTCTTTCCCATACCCTTAGCCCCCAGTTTTCTAGTTAACTTTTTCCACATCCCTCTTGATATTCAATACAATTCAATTAAGATTCAGTTTTCCCCATTTTTTGTAATATATATGTTTTTGTGAATTATACCTTGTCGTTTTTAAAAATCAGTCAGTTAAGTTAATAAGTTGATGTTTTGTAAAACCCTTTTTCCTAGTGGTGTCATTTTTGAATGCTTCATAAATTAATGATTTTGGAGCTTATGTTTCTTATTCTCTGTTTGCTTTTGAACGTATGTGCTCTTATAAAATGGACTTCTGAAAAATGAATGTAAAAGACACTGGTGTATCTCAGAAGGGGATGGTGTTGTCACAAACTGTGGTTAATCCAATCAATTTAAATGTTTACTGTAGACCAAAAGGAGAGATTATTAAATTGTTTAATGTTTATACAGAGTAATTATAGGAAGTTCTTTTTGTACAGTATTTTTCAGATATAAATACTGACGATGTATTTTGGAAGACATATATTATATATAGCAAAGAGAAAAGGAAAACTATTCCATGTTTTAAAATTATATAGCAAAGATATATATTCATCAATGTTGTACAGAGAAGAAGTGCTTGGGTGTTTTTGAAGTCTTTAATATTTTAAGCCTATCACTGACACATCAGCATGTTTTCTGCTTTAAATTAAACTTTTACAACAGTATCGAAGCTTGCTGTGACAAATTCTGCTCTAAAACATCAAAGGAGCTTTCTTATTTCCTATTAGGTCTCAGAAAGAAGTCACTTAACATCACCCAAAAGCACAAAATGGATGTTAGTCAAATATTTATTGGACGATACAGTGTTTTTCAGGAAAAGCATCTGCCACAAAAATGTTCACTTCAAAATTATGAGTTCCTGGAATGGAACATCACTGCAAGCATCCCAAACAATTCTGTTCTCCTCTGTGAGCACGTGCGTCTGACGCAATATAAGGTTAACATTGGTGCTATGTGGATGGTTTATCATTTGATAGATGTTTTGACTTTAAAGACAATTGTTCTTTTGTGTCACTAACTTGGGTCGAGAGATTCTGCTGTTGTTGCAAAGAAACATTTTCCGCAAGATTAAAATACCCTTTTAATCAGTGGGGTTTTCTAGTTTCCTGTGTCCAGAGTATGTAATTCTTTAGTGACCTGGTGGTCTCCTTGTCAATCCGTCAGCAATGCTTCTCTCATAGTGTCATAGTCTTGGAAAATCTGAATAGTAAAATATTCCTGCTAGGTATCCATTTTGTCCCAAGCTACAGATTATGGTGGGAGATGGGAGAGTATTGGAATTGAAATACATTGTTCAGGTAAATAACCAATAAAATAAACAAGACCGGGGCTTCCCTGGTGGCGCAGTGGTTGAGAGTCCGCCTGCCGATGCAGGGGATGAGGGTTCGCGCCCCGGTGTGGGAAGATCCCACATGCCATGGAGCGGCTGGGCCCGTGAGCTATGGCTGCTGGGCCTGCGCATCCGGAGCCTGTGCTCCGCAACGGGAGAGGCCACAACAGTGAGAGGCCCGCGTACCGCAAAAAAAAAAAAAAAAAAATAAACAAGACCTTTGGCAAACTTAAGCGGAACTGAATAAGTGTTATTCAGAGAAACAAGTGGACATGGAGTTGGCCTTTTTATAGGTAAAGAGACGAATTGCCACAGAATTGTTAAATCGTCACTAAAACAGAAACAAATGACATCGTTAAGTGGAGAAGTGTTGAAGGATTGTACTGAAGACCATCTAAATTCATTGACGTTTAAAATGGTAGCTGAAAAAACTGTATTTGAGTACTGGTCTTTCTGAAATTAGGTTGTTTGTATCAAATGAGCATCATACATGTTTTCTGCAGAAGAAATAAGATCATAATAAAACATTCTTTGGCGTGCCAAGGGAGGTTTCAGAAACCTACCTCGTCTTAAAAATTTTTAAACTTTGGAGTCTGTATAGGTGCCTTATATGTAGTTTATTGACACCACACCACATGAGCACTCAACCCCTGGACTCACTGCCTTCTGTCCAGGGCAGTCAACTAGTAAATAAAGCAGTTCTGCTAAATGGTATGGGAAGCCTGGCCCAATTTGGAATGACTTGGATCATCCAGGGTCAAATGAGTTCTGCAGACTGAAGCTATTAAAAGAGTCCTGTTGTAATTTTTCACCTTTTCATCATAAGCATCTTTCAGAGATTAATTACTTGGCCATTAAAAATGAATCCAAATCATATTACGCCAACGTCATTTAGACATGATTTGGAATGAGCGGCCTAGAACATCCTGACAAGGTCACATCATCATTTCTTTTGACTAGACTTGCGAAGAAAGGCAAAAATTGGTCCGCCTATCCTTCTGCTTGTGCCGCCTTGAGGACATAGGTAGGGAATGGGAGGGAGGTAAGTGATCACTTCCTCCCCTTGAGAAAGTGGCCACTTTTGACCATTCAAAACCCACAGTGAGCAGGATAGTGACAGGCCTTTCATCTTCAAATATAACAGACCACTGTGAAACCATCCTTTGAAGCAGAAGGACCATTTGTTTGAGGAGCGTGCAGACGAAATTCTGGCATTGGGTGGGGAGGAAGCTGTATGAGAAAGCCCAGAGGTTCCTTCCAACTCACCAGTTTTGTGAGGGAACTCACAATAATTCTGAATGTACATTTGAAAGGTCTCGAGTCTGTTTTCAGAAGAGTCAAGAAGAATTTTAAGTAGAGTCCTTCCCACCTCCCACCCCCACCCCAAAGTAAAACAAAGGTCATTCTGTAAAACGCAAGGAGTTTATCTACTTTTCCCCTAATGTTCCTTTTAGGAAAACTCAAACTTGATCGGCGTTAGTCAGACCAATCCCAGAAGGTGGTAGACACCTGCTCTCAGTCCGCCAGCTTCCTGCTGAGGGCTAGGCCCCCACTGGGAAGGCCAAGATCTCCTCTAGGTTTTCTCTACAATTAACAATGTCATTTTTAAATGAGCAAAGCCATGTCTTCAATCTTGATGCATTGGATTTGGCAACTGAAGTCAGTACATTTTGCAAAGGGCCAAGTGTATGTAGAGGAATGTGTGTGCGTGTGTGTGTGTGTGTGTGTGTGTGTGTGTGTGTGTGAATAGTTAAGGCATAAAATCTTTCATTTTGGAGCACCTTACCGAACATAACAATAATCACTGTTATCCTTTTGGCAACACCACAAAGATTGCATCTGTTAAACAGGTACAAGTTCACTTGAGGTCAGTGTAATTGTACACCATGGTATTGGTGGTGTTTATTGATGATAAGTCCAAACCTTTATCTGTCTGTTATTCTTAATGTTTAATAAACTTTGGATTGTTTCCTGTCTTTCCTTTATTTTTGTTGACAGTCTGCTGGAAATTGGATTCTGTTCCCAATTCTATCATAAAGAAGCCATTGACAGAGATTAATTACATAGATGATAAAGTAATAATACTATATAGTTAGTGAAAAATCAACATTTATTGAGTACTTACATGCCAGGCACTATGCTAAACACCTGCATGGAATATTTTATTTAATCCCATGTCAACCCTACGAGGTAGGGACAATTGTTATCTCCATTTACAGAAGAAAGATAGAAGGTTCGGGAGCTTAAGTGGCTGGTAGAAGTGACAGAAAAGAGTTCTGATCCATCAAATGAGTGTCATTTAGAGTGGTGGTTCCCAAAAACCAGTCCAAAGACTGTTTTCTTGTTGGATGTATGAGAATCACCTGGGACCACATTACAAGACTGCAGATCCAGTGATGCTGAATCAGTACATCTGGGACGCGGCCTGGAAATCTGAATTTCTTAAAGGTTCACAGCTAACTCCCATGTGTGGCCAAGTAATTAGAGCCAAGGATTTACAGACTTGACCTTAATTTGAGTTCATGACCTTGGGGGATCCATGTAGAAGCTTCAAAACTTCCATAATTACCTGAAACTGTATGCAACTTTTTGTGTATAAACATGTATTTTTCTATAGAGGAGATCCATAGCTTCCCCACCCTCCAAAGGAATCTGTGACGCAAGATGGAACAAAACCCCCTGATTAACAGGAAGGCTGATGTAGAATGGTGGTTCCTGGCCCAGGCAGCCCATTAGGATCACCTGGGGAGCTCAAAACACTGCCGCTCATGTGCCACGGTCCAGGCCAAGGAGCTCAGCATCTGTGGCAGGAGAGAAGGGAGCTCTGGTGAGGAGTTCAGTGGTTCAGATCTGTCACTTAGTGCGTGTGTGACCTTGAACAGCTACTAAGCACTTTTAAACCTAAATCTCCCATCTGTGAGAAGGTCAGCTCTCCACCCCTGAGGGTTTTGGGGAGAACTAATGACATAAATGCATAGTCTCTGGTACATCATCGGCCCTCAATAAATAACTGCCACAGGGACCTGAGGAGTAGAATGTGTACCTGCTGCACTTTTTCCAGTTCAATATTTCAGACCATTTGTTCCTTCAAAGAAGTCAGAAAACAGTTCTGTGCAGAAGAAGGGGTAGGTGGCTGGTGGCGAGAGAACAGGTGATGCCCCAGCATGGGTGTGGTTCATACTCTGACATCCCTAGTAGATCAGAGCTTTGACCACAGATTGGGGGACGTCCATCCAGGTGGCACCTTCCAATTTAAGCAGCTACAAGTCAGGGGTCAGCTCTATTTCTCCATTAAACAACTTTCTCCTTTCTCAGAGGAATAGGTACAATGACCTTAGCAAGATTCCCTTTGAGTAACTGATTTTATATTTTTGCATCTTCCAACCTCTTGGAGGAAATGACTGCTTCTCCATGCCTGGAGAGACTTGTGACTTTAGGATGGCAGGAACTGATGTGAAGCCCAGCTGTGTAGATGCCCAGTCACTCATGAGCCCTCAGTCCCCAGGGCCCATCACATGCTGCCCTTGGGATGGCTTTTCCATTCCCATTTAAACCTAACAAACCTTCAACTGCCAAGCCCTTCTGTTCAAAGCACAGGAATTCCATTCCCTCTTTGAAAATCACTGGCTTAGAAGTCTCTTTGGGCATCTTTAGCAAGGATCTGGGTGGGAATTGTGGAAGTCTTGCCTTTGTGGTCGGGAGATGGCTTCTTGGTAATAAATGTAAATGACCCTATTGGAGGAGAAAGACCCAGGTAAAGAAGATGGTGAGCATTCTCTGCCTCTCTGGGCTTTGAGTCAGTGAAGACTTACATCCAAAGGCCCCTCTCTGACTTCTTTTCATCCTGCAAAGCCTGGCACGATAGGAAAAGCTGACAGTTACTGAACCCTGTACTAAACTAAAAGCTGACAGGTACTAAACCGTGTACCTGCCACATCTCACTTCCTTCTCATGCTATGAAATTGCTACTAATATTTTTCCTGTTTTAAAGAAACAGGCTCATGGAAATGAAGTAAGCAGAATTTAAGCCCAGGCAGGAAGACTGATTCCAGAGTTTGTGTTCTGTGCTACTGTACTCCATGGCTTAAACTACGGGCTCAACAAAGGCAAAAGGCAATCCCTGTAATTAGGAGGGTGAGCCCGGAGCAGGCAAACCTGGGCTTGAATCCTGTCTCTATTATTTACTGTGTGACCATAGAAAATTCAGCAAATTGCCCTGAGTTTTACCTGCAAAATGGACAAACTACAACTCTCCTTATATGGTTGTTACTAGGATTAAGTGAGAACATGCATTGAAAACACTTGGATCAATGTGCAGAGTATAACAGGAATTCAACAAAGATTTGCTTTTTGTAATAATCATAGCAATTATTAATAAATGTTGCTTGATTTGATTTCACTGGTGATGTGTTACAATAGAGTCAGACTATATATTGTGTATTTTAGTGGGTGCATTTTTTTTTTTTTTTTTTTTTGCTGTACGCGGGCCTCTCACTGCTGTGGTCTCTCCCATTGCGGAGCACAGGCTCCGGACGCGCAGGCTCAGCGGCCACGGCTCATGGGCCCTGCCGCTCCGCGGCATGTGGGATCCTCCCGGACCGGGGCACGAACCCGTGTCCCTGCATCGGCAGGCGGACTCTCAACCACTGCGCCACCAGGGAAGCCCTAGTGGGTGCACTTTTATTCTGCAAATACTTGATTCAAGAGCCTCTTCTACATTTTGGTGACATCCCTGTTTTATGGATGAGTAAACAGCAGAGAGAGTGTGGTCACTTTATGAGCGAAGTTGTGTTTCTGAGATTGATTTTATAAACATAAAATTCATGAAGCATCACCAATTTTAAGCCAACTCTGTTGCGTCTGATATTGTTGGGATCTTGGAGACCTTTACTTTAACGAATGTACTGAATGGTACTGAAAGTCTGACCCTTGCAGTGTGAGGGAAGGCTCCCGCTCACACAGAGATGAGAAGTCGTGGGTGGTTCCCAAGGGTCTTTTGTTAGCTTCTGCCTTCAGGCCTGCCCCAGTCTCCATGCTATACATCTATATCTATACCTCTATCTATCTATCATCTATCTATCTATCATGTATCTATCTATGTATCTATCTCTCTCTCTCTCTCTATCATCTGTCATCTTTTTTTAGCTCCTGCTAATAACACGTAGAGCCAGGCCCAGACCCCCATGGTCTATGACAAGGCTGAGAACTATGTCAGCAGCTTACTAAACCCATTGCTTTCCCTTCTAGACATTCACCTAGACCACCTTTTCCAGCCTTCCTTTCATTTCATGTGGCCAGACAACTGAATTCTGACCAATAGAACATGAGCAGGAGTGATCCTGGGTGTCACTTCACGGCTGGCCCACAAACATCTCCATCTACCCTTCTTCCTCTTCTCCTTCTTCTGGCTCCAGCAGATGCTCTGAGAAGAAGGAGACTTAAGGAGGAAGGGACCTAGGTCTCTTGAGTCACTGAACTGTTACATGAGGGAGAAAAAAACCTTCCTGTACTAAGCCTTTGAGAACCTGGGGTTGGCTGTTGCAGTGGTCAGCCTACCCCTATTTGAGAACCTTCTGCAGTCCAGTGTCCTTATTTGAAGTCTTCACATCTTTGCCAGCCTCTTCCCCAGGCTAGGGAGTGGAGGATGGTTCCTCGTTAAAACCCAGACTCATCACCTCTCGCATACAGGACCTTGTGGTTTACCTACCTCCAGGACAGACCTCCCACCCTGGTTTGGCCCAGCCTGTTGGGCTGGACCTTCAGAATATCACTGCCTGCCTCTTGCCTCAGTTTCTCCTGCATTTGAACAGTGTCCAGATGCCCTCAGGGGACCAGCCTCTGTATCTATCCCTCCCCTAGCCTAGACCCTCTCCCTGGCCACTTGGTCCCTCCTTCATCCCTCACACCAGATATTCAGTTACATACCTAGAAATGAGGCCTAAAGTTTCCTAGAGCACTGATCTTCCCATTTTTTAAAGAATAAATTTTATTTATTTATTTATTTATTTTTGGCTGCATTCGATCTTCGTTGCTGTGCGCACTTTCTCTAGTTGCAGGGAGCAGGCTTCTCATTGCGGTGGCTTCTTCCCATATTTTAACTCACATAACTCCCTAAAATTCTTTGTTAACCATGAACCCACATTGCACATTATAAAGCTAACATCTAAAAATTTTCACCACAAGTATAAATAGGTACAAACAGAGCACTAGCTGCTCTAAATATCAGCATTTTAGTAAAGTACGACATGGCTCTTAATGTAGCCAGTGAGGTACAAAACCCCAAGTGATCAGATACCTGCCAACATCCATTTGAAAAATGCAGGGCTTCCCTGGTGGCACAGTGGTTAAGAATCCGCCTGCCAATGCAGGGGACACGGGTTCAAACCCTGGTCCCAGGAGATCCCACATGCCGCGAGCAGCTAAGCCTGTGCGCCACAACTACTGAGCCCACACTCTAGAGCCCGCGAGCCACAACTACTGAAGCCTGTGCACCTAGAGCCCCTGCTCTACAGCAAGAGAAGTCACCACAATGAGAGACCCGTGCACTACAACAAAGAGTAGCCCCTGCTCGCTGCAACTAGAGAAAACCTGCGCACAGCAACAAAGACCCAATGCAGCCAAAAATAAAATAAAATGTAAAAATTTTTTAAAAAAGAGTAAAAAAGAAATGCAGTTGGAATTTGTACATCACTTCTTTTTCCCTCAAAATCGTTATTTTCATGGTATTGTCCCTCATTGAATTTGTTTCTGATGTAATATATTTTGGGGCTTAAAAGTCTTGTATTGACCCTCCATATTTTTCAGCCGTGAAACCATATCTAGAGACTGCGATTATTATTTTATTCTCTCTGAACATAAGGCTCAAAAAGTTTTAAAAATGTTTCTTTAGGTGTGATTTACAGTTACCTCGGCTACTACTATGCAACTGATCAAAACCACATATATATGTTAATCTTTTTAATTTATTTTTTTGAAGTATAGTTGATTTACAATGTTGTGTTAATTTCTGCTGTACAGCAAAGTGATTCAGTTATACATATATATACATTCTTTTTCATATTCTTTTTCATTATGGTTTATCATAGGATATTGAATATAGTTTCCTGTGTTATATAGTAGGACCTAGTTGGTTATCCATTCTATATATAATAGCTTGCATCTGCTAATCCCAAATTACCAATCCATCCCTCCCCCACCCCCTCTCCCCCATGGCAACCACAAGTCTGTTCTCTATGTCTGTGAGTCTTATAAATTCATTTGTGTCATATTTTAGATTCCACATATAAGTGATATCATATGGTATTTGTCTTTCTCTTTCTGACTTACTTCACTTAGTATGATAATCTCTAGATCCATCCATCCATATGTTAAATTTTTTGATAAATTTACTACTGACCTTTAAAAGCAAAACTTCGGTGGAATTGCAAATCTTGTGGAGATGGATGTGAGTGATTGTGGTGCCTTGACAACAAAAGACTTTGAAGACAGCCAACTTCCTCTTCATCCCTTGGTGCCCCAGGCATTTTTACACCTGGAGCCAGAGCCCCCCCCCCCCAAGTAAGACTTAGACTGTGCGGGAAGTCTGCTTATTTTTGGTAAAGAGAGAGGAGTATGATTTTGAAAGGGGAGGAAAGGAAAGGAGTCCTCATCAACAGCACTTCCTTGGGCAGATCAGTTTAAGAAAAAGTACATATAGAAGTTGAGGATCTAGAAATTCCTTTAAAACTCGCCTGTGCACACATATCCCACTACTTGCATGGCTCCTCCAATTTGAAGGTTATGCTAGCTCAAAGCAGTGTGTTGGAGTGGGATGGATGGGGGGGTAGGGAGCAGGGAGGTCACTTGGCCAAGTCTTACATCTTTGAAGGGTTTAGTTTGTTTAATTAGGATGTTTGAGTTGTCATCAAATGAATATAAATTCACAGAGATAGAATGGCAATTTTTTTTGTAACTTTCTCCGGGCACTTCTTCACCTTTTGGAATATACCTTAAAAGCCATAAAATAGGAGTGGCCCCAAGCCTCCCTCACTCTCTGATGGGGAACAGGGTGGGTCTTGGGGGGCTCTACAAGGGAGGGTGATGGTTGAGCTGAGTGAGGAAAAGCAAGAGTTTGTGAGGAAAAGATGGGCAGTGATATTCCAGGTAGAAGCACAGAGGTGAGAGAAACCAGAACCCTCATTGGGGTGACAGCATTGTTGGATCATAGGGTCTTAGAGGCAGCATGGTGGAAAACGAGGTGTGGCCAGATGATGAATGTCCTTGCACATCACTCCGAGGCCTTTGGACTTTGTCCTGATCAGGAGAATGACATTAGCAGATTCCTTATTAGAAAGATTATACTGGCAGCTATGTGGAAGATGGATTGCAAGGAATTAGGAGGAGTTGGAGGGTGAGGGAGGATCTTACGTTAGTCTCTGAATAAGGCTCTAGAGATGAGATGGATGGATAGATTGGGAGGTTGAGTCCACAGGATTTGGTAGAAGAGTCAAGGATAGCTCTAAGGTTTCATTTATATGACCTCAGTTGATCAATGGGTCACAGCCAGGGATGAACAGAAGGATCATCTGGGGAGCTTGTAAAGACACCCTTGCCTGCACCACCCTGAGACACGCAGCCTCTGGTGTGGAAGACCAGCCTGTTTTCCCTAGAAAATTCTCCTACTTGAGTCTCCCCTGTACACCCTTGGTTGAAGAGCACTGCACTGACTCTCAAAACACCCTGAGAGGAATATGGATCCAAGATTGGCAACTTTTCTCTGGCAAGCCTCAGAAAGTAAGGGAGGCTTCAGGCTATTTCTATCTTACGGATGTTAAGGTACATTTCAAAAGGTGAAGGAGTGCCCAACGTTACCAAAAGAGTTTCCATTCTATCTCTATGAATGTGTATTCATTTGGTGGCAAATCAAACACCCTAATTTGAGACCCTTCACCTTTGACTTAAAGAAACCAAGGCTCAAAGAGTTCTGAAATCAGAATTTCTGGAGCAGAGCTCACAAATATGGAAAAGTAATGCCAGGATTCACACCAAGCATTTTGGACTCCCAAGCCCTCTACTGCTCCAGATGTGCTGATCCTTGCCCACCTGCCCTATACAGTCCCAAGTGGGGCTGGTGTGTTTATACCTTGTGAGCCCCAGCTCCATCTATGGCTGCCTGAACTAGGAGGGACACCTAACTCCAGAGAAGCCACTCCCTCTAACCAGCTGAGAGTTTGATCTAAGACAGTGGCTCTTAAACCTTGCCCCTCATTTGAATCACTTGGGGAACTTTTAACAATATTCTGATTCCCAGGTCATATTCAAACCAGTTGTTATCAGAATCTGCTGGGGTAGGTGGAACCCAGACATCAGTAGTTTAAAAAATTCCCCAGGTGATTCCAGTTGCAGCTTGTGAATTAATACTCTAATGCTTTGGAATTTACACTTGGGTTCAAACCCTGCCTCTGACATCCATTTATTTAATGAACAAATATTCATTGAGCATTCACTATGGAGAAGCTCTTTTTAGCTAGTAACACTGTACTTGATTTTTCTGAGTCTCAGAGTCATTTAATGTCACCTTGTTTGCATTAAGCAACACATATAAAGCACCTGGCAACTTGAAATATTAGACATTCAACAAGTATTAGTTCCTTCTCTCACACTACCCAGCTTCTCCTCTCCTTGACCTTGCAGGAGTTAAATAAGAAGCTCCAGGTAGGAGGGGCCCAGAGTTGGAGTCCTCATTCTGGCCTTTGAAATTCAAATGAGTAACACAGGACAGGACAGGACAGAACACAATGAGACCTTTTAGCACTTTTGTCCCTTAAGCTAGATTTACTTGTAAGATTCCTATTCTAACATATTATAGGAGAGTGAATGGATTAAAAAAGGACTCTTGGAGAATCTCTCATCTACTACCCTTATTTTAAGATTAGAAATCAAACATTTGCTAGTGGAGACTGGATTCCATCGTAGGTTTGCAAACTCCTGGTCTAATGCCAATGCTGAAACATCAACCTTGCCTCCTAAGAAATGAAACCGAGAAGGACCCTTTGGGGCTCCTGGCCATGGAAGTCTTTCTATGTCCCCCATTTCTTATTTGTAGAGAGTAGATAGACTCTAGCCTCCAAGACCTTCCCTGAGTTCCAAAGGGCAGATACCAACAGTTGCTAATCTGGGAAGGGAGGTTAGGGTCCTGGTTCTGCTTCAAGGCATACACATAACAATATCTTTGAGCTCTTTACAGAACTTAAAACCCCCAATAAATGGAAGATGTTAGCATTCTTAAGTCCAGATTAAAGGAACCGGAGAAACTCATCAAGATTAAGAGACCACTTGAGACCAGATTAAAGGAGTGGGGGTGGGGGGGTGGGGCCCTGCACACACCCTAATCCTTATCAGCAACCCTGCCCTTGAACCACCGCTATAAAACCCCTCACCAAATCCTGCCTGGTGGCGATACACAGTTTTTGAGGTGCACGTGTCTGCTCTGTCCCCCTTTGCCTGGCAAAGCAATAAAGGTATTCTTCTCTACTTCACCTAAAACTCTGTCTCAGAGGTTCCATTCAGCTCTGGTGCACAGAGGCCAAGTTTTCGGATCAGAACCATCATCACGTCTTTAATTTTTCACTCCAAGGAAAACTGGTAACAGAGCATCATGGAATATTCTACCCCATGATCAGCACTAATTTCTGAAAGCTTCCCCAAATTAGCATGTAAAACCATAATGCTTGCTTTGCTAACATGACTGCACCCCACTCCCCAAACAGATTGCAGCCCCTAAGCCACTTCTACCTAGACATTCTGAAGTCACCCCTGAAAATGAGTCCTAGGATGTAAGGATTCAGAGATTTTTGCCCTTCAGTGTGGACCCACAGGAAAATTGTGCAGTTTTCCTGGGGAGTAGGTGGCTTCCAGCATGACACAAGGTCCAGCTACAAGCCAGGTTTCTTCTCCAATTCTGTCCTTTCCCCTGGCAGCCTCCTGTGACTTGAGAAGGGGGTGAAAGGAAGGAGAGAGAAGGGCGGGTCTCTTCCTGAAACTCTCACATGAGGAAGACTCACTCAGGGAAGGAAATGATTCCCTTCCCTGTGCTGAGGCTCCCGACATGTCTGAACGCCATTGCACCTCCGAGTGGTCCCTCATCTGTTTCTCATTCGGGCCCTTTCAGCAACCCTGTGAGGTGCTCCAGGTAGAATAAACAACGAAACCGAGGGCTGGCCCAAGTTCAAAGAGGAGGGGGCAACCTGAGCTGCAGAGTGGCTTTGATATCCCTACATTCCCTAAGGGACTGTACTGACCCCAGCCCATCATATGCCTCCTCAATGCTCTGAAAACATACCCCGACTTCCTCAGCTATAATTAATGAATTTTGAATATATTAAAAAAAAAAATGCCTCTGACAGGGTGCTGACTCCCCAACTTGCACCTGGTGCCTCGTCACCCACAACCTCTGAGATCAGATTAGACTTTGTGAGCGAGAAGCCGGGGCTCGGGTGATTTAATCCGCGACAGGACTGCCTTTCCTAAAAATGAATCTTCCCCACCTATACCCTTATTCTCCTCTTCCTAACTTTTTTGTTCATAGCTTTGAAGGCCAGAATATGAGCCCTTTGACAAGGCTTCCGTGACAGCCCAGGGATGCCCCTCCTGCCCTGGGACCTTGAGAACCCCTTCTTTCAGGTGCCCCCTCCCCCTGCTGCCTCCCCAGAACTACAGAGGGATGTGGACACCCACAAAAGCCTCGTGGAAAGAAAGACCAAAGGGCCTTTCTTTCTTTTGAATGAAGATGAATCTCAGAAATAGAGGAAAAATTTTTAAAAGGAGACGGAGGTGGGAGAGCGGAAAGGAGATGAGACTTCCTTGGTCTCACAGTTCTCGGTGGGAAGCTTGGATTTGAGCTATTTGTGCACTGAGATGGTTATTCTCCCCTCCCTCTGTCTCCTGCAGTCTCTCCCCTCCCCAACCCTCCTTCTTTCTCTCCCTTCCCGCACTCCCTCCCTCTCTCCCTTCTTCTCTCCCTTTATGTGGTGGTGGAGGGGTATGTGAGCGGGTGGATGTGAATGAGAGGTGGGGATGACCACAGATGGAATAGGAAAAGCCCAGACTTCCTGGCCCCCTCTCTGTGACCTTGTAAACACCACAGCTGACTCCCTGAAGCAATACCCATTTGCTAAAGTGACTATGTGAACAGGAAGCCCAGTGCCCATTCTCAGAAATCCACCCCAAGGCCCTTTTAGGATCGTGCAATAATGTTTGAGTCAGAGGATGCCTTTGAGATATTTCAGCGGGTAAACCCTTTCGTGTTGTAGCCTAGAGAAGGAAAAGGACTTGCTGACTATCACACACAGCTAAGTGCAACTACAGTGATCCCCTACCTCCCAGGCCGGGCTCTGTTCAATAGAGCACCTGTCTCCTCTTGTGTTATTCTCCGTGTAGACCCAAGGGGTAGAGATGATGGAGAAATAGAGGCCCTGGCTTCTAGGCCTTAGCATAGTCTTTAAGTATGCAAATCCCACTCATTCTTCAGGACAAACTGAAATGTCACTTTTCCCATGAAATCTCCTCTAGTCTCCTGGTTGGATGCAGTTACTCCCTCCTCTGGACCTCACTCCATTTCCAACCCAAGCTCTCCACCTGTCCTGCTCTTGTGAGGGCTAACATCCTACAATGATACATTTGTCTAGAAAGTAGCCCCTCCACAAAGACATCAACATCTTTGTGGGCAGAGACTGTATATTATGGACGGAAAACCGAACGTAACCCTAACTAACACAATGTTTCCTTTTTATTCTTTAATGTGTTTCTGTATTTGCATATCTTTTATGCCAAGAGTGAAATAAAAGTGAAAAAAGAAGGACCTCATGGTGGAACACTGGTTCCATGAAGGCTGCCTGACCACACAGATCCTCCCCTAACAAAGTAAAAATGGAACTTACTTCCTCCAGGAAGTGTCTACCGAGGGCTGGGCGGGCTAGGGGGTAGGATAGGTCAGCCCTGGGTGTAGGCAGTAAGGGCTTCATTGTTTGAAGTGATTTTTAAAAATGATAATATCAATGTTCTCTGTTATTCAGTCATTTTCTGTTTTTGCAGAAGAAACATTTTCGAAGATTTTAACCAAATGCAATGAAATTAGATGGATTTTCTGCTGAAGGTATTTTAGTAGAAATTCTCAACTGTGGAGACTTTGGAAAGCTGCTAGAATACATCCTGAAGGGAAACAAAGACACGAGGAGTATTGCAATTTCTGGAATTTATTGAGAAATGGGATATTTTATGTATCTCAGCCAAACTCACCCTTAGGTAGGTATTAAAATTCCTATTTGTAAAACTGTTGCTTTGTGTGAAAGAAAATTTCAAAATTAAGACTGACTAGTAAAAAAATTTGTTGGTCTACAATGAGTGAAGATAGCTTGACAAAGCTGGCTGCATTGTCTACTGAACATGAATATGCGAAGAAGACTAATTTTGACAGAGAAGACTAATTTTAACAAAATCATTGACAAATTGATAGAAGTCAAGGCATGAACATAGAAGTTATAATATTATTCATTATTGCGGAAGACCAATATATAGGCATACTTTTTCTCCTTTGAAAGAAAATACATTCAGGGCTTCCCTGTTGGTGCAATGGTTAAGAATCCGCCTACCAATGCAGGGAACAAGGATTCGAGCCCTGGTCTGGGAAGATCCCACATGCTGCGAAGCCACTAAGCCCGTGTGCCACAACTACTGAGCCCGTGCACCTAGAGCCCGTGCTCCGCAACAAGAGAAGCCACCACAATGAGAAGCCCATGCACAGCAACAAAGAGTAGCCCTGCTTGCTGCAACTAGAGAAAGCCCGTGCGCAGCAACGAAGACTCAAAGCAGCCAAAAATAAATAAATAAATTTATAAAAAATAAAATACATTCATATAATTTAAAAGTATTAATATAGTACTCTTTTCCTTTTTACTATATTTATCTTTTTATTACTGACAATTATGTATATGATATTCAATTTAAAAAATTGTCTTCTGGCTGTTACTATTCGTTTTAATTTGATTGTTACTGAATATAATCGTGTTGTACAGAGGAAAGGAAGTTAAAAATGATCTGTTCCAAATACACCCTGGGTGCCAGCTTGCCAAGGATGCACACAATTTCCTCTTGATCCAATAAAACCTTTGACTTATCCATCCCCCACAGCATTTCAGAAACGAAGCTCCAATGAGGCTATGTCTCTGGTAAGTTAAGTTTTATCAGTTGTGTCTTCCTTATTAAATAGTAATCACCTTGGCTCTGGGTCCTAGTTCATTTTCACAAGTGTGAAAGGAGAGAGACAATTTCCCCCTTGGAATAAATCCCCTATAATGTATGTATCAGAGGGTTTCTTCACCTTGGCACTAGACATTTGGGGCCCGATCATTCTTTGCTGGGGCCGTTCTTTGCACCACAGGTTGTTCACCAGCATCCCTGGCCACTACCCACTGGGTGCCAATAGCATCCCCCCCCTCAGTGTGACAACCAAAATTGTCTCCAGAAACAGCCCCAGCCGAGAACCACTACATTAGGCGGAGATTCAGCAGCTGGTGTTGAAATGGACATGGAAGAGGCCCTCTGGTAAATTGTTGAACTTGAACAAGGCTCTGACCATCATTGAGCCTCTGTTTTCTGCAGCTATAAAGTTGGAATAAAACATCTACTTTGATTTTATGTCAAGTTCAAAAATGATAATAATGTATGTGAAGATGATTCATAGGCTCTAAATTTGTTTGTGAATGTGTAAGCACATCATTATAGAGAGGTAAAAATTTTTACACTGCAATTCAGTTGTGCAAAAAAAAAAAAGAAAATTGCAGCACTAAAAAGTATCTATAATTGATTTCATCAATTTATTTGAGTTCCCAGAAAGTTTAATTGGCCAATTAAAAGTAATTTCCTCTTTTCCAATTTAAAACAGGCTCTTTCATTCAACTTGAACCCTTTGGGTTAATAATTCAATCAATTCAAAGTACAAATGTCCAGGACAGTTTCTCTCAAGATATCTCTCCACCTTCCTCTCTTTCTCCAGGGTGGAGGTGGAGGTGTCTGGGTGGAGATGGAACTTAAAAGTCCTACAGTAGCAGGGGGTAGTCACAGTTCCATGTGCTGCTATTGGGTATGTGCTGACCCGTGGGCCATTCTGGTCTGGTTCCTGGGTATATACCTGGGAAAGAAATCCCGCCTGGTCCTTCGGAGCTTTGTGTGGGGTCCCCGACTTGGCCTCCAGGGGTGAGTTGCCACTCCCTGCAGCTATCTTATCTACCACCCAGATCTATTCTGGTGCTTCCTTTATTTCAGCCTCTGCATCTCCTTGTGGGTCCAGGAACTCTCAGATGTGTACCCCGCACCAAGCTGGACTCTGCAAGTCTCTGCAAGTTGGATCTCCTGGAAACCTTCCTCAGCCCTGATGTCTGCTGCCCTGGGCTAAGACATCTGCATTTCCTGGGGTCAGGAAGGGTAAGTCATCCTATTTCCCTATCTGGGTGTTTCTAACCCCTGATAAATATCTTTCCTCCCCTCCTACCCACAACAACCTGAGTTTGACCTGGCGTGGAGGAGCAGAAACACCCACACCTCATACTTCTTGCCCTGACTTCTCTCTCTTCTACGCCCTCTTCTCAGACATGCAAATGCATTTCCTCCCCTTTACTGCTGGGTGTGGAATTCCCTTAATAACCTGTCTTCCTTCTTTGCTACTCCATAGCTTTCCTCTCCCTCCCAGTGGCCATATGGCTGAAGGGATCCTGGGAAAGAAACGGATTCGTCAATAAGAGAAAATACATTTAGATGTATTTCAAAAATATTGCAGTGAGGGCTCAGGGCCCAGTGGTGGGAAAGAAGAATTCTCTGAACATAAAAAGCATGCCCCAAACAAGCATGCATGGGGTGACATGCCCCAGTCACCCTTCAGCTTACTGTTCTACACAGAGACCAACTCCTGCCCTTGCAAAGCAAAACCCGTCCTCAGAGAGAATGTCTCTTAAACCTTTTAGACCTGCTTGCCCTTCTGAGTTTTCCTTTCTTTTCTTTTCCTCCTTGTTTTTCCATTGTCATCTCCTCTCTATCTGGATTTGGTTTCCTGTATGGTTTGCTCTTGGGAGTTTTCCCCTGGAAAGAGCCCCCTGGGTTAGCAGAGGGAGCTCTGCTTGCTTTCCCTTCTTTTCTGGGGAAGCTGGGCTGACACAGCTGCTCTGGCAACCATCGTTTCCAAGGAGAGCCGCCAAGCATTTGGAGCCTCCACAGAGGAAGCTGGGACAGCATCTCCTCACGGAAAAGCCATTCCAGTGGGTTCCTTCAGAGCCACCTAATAGGGCCAAGGCAGCCCCCAGAGTTACTCACCAGCCTGAGGTGCTCAGAAAGCAATCCCCAGTGGCTCTATCAACAGCTCCCTTTGAAAATTCATATCCTACAACCTGTTCAGGGCCAACTATGCATTCTTGATAGCACTCCAAACTCACACTATGAGCGCACGTGCGTGCGCACACATGCGCACACACACACACACACACCCGAACACATCTCCCCTTCGGCTCTGTTGAAAAGCCTGGATTAATATAATGGAACTTCCTCTGCCTTACGGACTAAAATAACTCTGGCATCCCCCTTCTGGATGGATTTTAATTAGGAAAGACACAGCATTTAAATTATGCTTGTTATTTGCAGTTGCTTGCTGTGGGTTTAGGAAAAGGCAATAGAAGTCATGTGAGCTGGAGTTTTTAATGGGATGCCTCTGGAAGGGAAAAAATGCCAAGGGCATTTTTAATCTTTTCTCCCCTTGTAATCATCCTGGCTGAGAAAAGAAGTCCAGGTTCCAATATCATCATCATTATCATCACCTTCATCACTACTAATGTTCCTTGAGTGCCTACTCCATGCCAGAATACCAGCTAATAAGCATTTTATATGCATTGTCTTATTTAGTCAAAAGAATTAGAATTTGACCAACAGAACCTATTAGGGACCATCCATTTCTAGGGAAGACCAGGAACAAACCCTTAGCATGAATCAAGGGTTCCTTTCCTCCCTGGAGCTGCCAGGTGCCTATCATAGTACCGGCTAAGAGTACGTATGTGATGAATCGATGTATCAATAAGTAAATGACTGAATGTAGCAGATGTGCTCAGAATGAATCACATGCAGAAGAAGCGTGTGTGGGAATAGAGTCCATCACTCCTTGGGGTTGAGTCCTGGTCACAGACCTTGCTTTTGAGTAGACCAGACAGGCAATGCATTATTCCATTCTCCAATGGATGGATAACATGATGGTGGGATTTAAAATTTGGAAGAATAGAGAGAATTTCTCTCCCTAAAAGGTCTATTGGTATCTCAAAGGGGATAAACTTCCAGGCCACAATTATGATTTTAGGCAAGTTGTTAAACTCATCTGATTTTCCATTTCCTCAACTGTAAAGTGGCTGTGATGGTAATATCCACCTCAGGGAGTTTTCTGAGGATAATAAAAGATCAGATATGTAGCTAAGGAATGGGGGCTCCAATATATTAAATGCCTTTCCCATCATTACTCATTCAATCATTCAACAAATATTTGATTATCTATTATGGTCCATACTCTATTCTAGATGCTGAGGATACGACAGTGAAAGGGACAGACCAGGCTCATTAGCGGGTCGTGGGGGGGCAGACAATAAACAAATAAAGTAGATAATTCCAGATTACAACAAATATGAGAGTAAAAGAAAGCAGAGTGAAAGGGCTGTGATAGAGTAGGGTGGGGAAATTTTACGAAATCCTCAAGGAAGAACTCTAACAAAAAAGTACCTGTGGGGCTTCCCTGGTGGTGCAGTGGTTGAGAGTCCGCCTGCCAATGCAGGGGACACGGGTTCGTGCCCCGGTCCGGGAAGATCCCACATGCCGCAGAGCGGCTGGGCCCGTGAGCCATGGCCACGGAGCCTGCGCGTCCGGAGCCTGTGCTCCGCAACAGGAGAGGCCACAACAGTGAGAGGCCCGCGTACCACCAAACAAACAAAAAAAAAGTACCTGTGAAGCTGAGATTTGAATCATAAGAGGGAGAAGCCATGCAACTGGTGAAGAGTAGTTCAGTCAACAAAAACAGCAGCGCAGAGGCCCTGAGGCAGAAAGGACATTACCGCAATGTGGAAACAGAAGGTCAGTGAGCTTGGTGAGTGAGAAGGAGGGGGTCCAGGATAGAGCTAGACAGGTAGGCAGATGCCAGATCACGGGAGGTGTTACAGGACTTGGTGAGGAGTTTGGATTTTATTTTACGTGCAGTGAAAATATTTGGAAAGTTTTAGTAGGGGAGAGCATGTTCTGAGTTACATTTTTAAAAGATCCCTCTGGCTGCCATATGGAGGATGAATTACAATGAGACGTATGTGGAAGTTAAGTAGAATGGTTGAGGGCAGAGGTGATGGTAGCAGGACTATGGGACAGTGACACAAAGGAAAAGCTTGGGTTCAGGCAGTCAGGGAACTGGGAATAGAGCCTGGCCTGCTGCAGCACCTGCCCTTCCGGCCCACTGTGTGCTGAGAGAAATACTCCTGCTTTTCTTTCCTTTTAAGTAGATTTCCCATTTAACAGTGTTTCTTGGAGAGCCAAGAGGTCCCTGAGAACTGCTAAGGTCCACACCTGAGCAAAATTAGCGTGCTGGTGTGATATGCATTCATCAGTGTCTCCACAGTTCACTCACCTGCAGTGCTGGGCCTGAAAGGGTCCAGGAGGCCCCAGGAAGAGCAGGAAAAGAGGGGCTGGTGGGATCCCAGGGCTCCTGCAAAGTATGGGGTTTCTCATCCAGAAGGTGCAGATCTGCGGAATACACAGTAGGGGTTACAGCCCATTCCCACATAAGAGCAGCAAGCTTGCTGGCAGCACAAGGAGAGAGACCCGTGTGGAGGGTGCTGGGGGACAGTCAGTGGGAGCCCATGGCCTCTTTGTTTGTGAGTCCACCTCTCCCATGGAAGAGCAGTCTCTCTGAAAGTGTCTTATTGACTTTTCATCCTTGGACCATATCAAAGGAATTGGTAGGCAGTTAGCAAAGACTGCTGAACAGTCAGATGTATGACATTTCTAGAAGCACGGAGCCAAAGAATTGCTCCAAGTTGGATGATAAGAACTTGTAAATCAATAAGTCCTGGGATTCTAAGCCATTGTTGGTCACAGACCCTTTTGAGAAAACAATGATATCCATGGATACTTTCTGCAAAATTCCACATATAAAAATTCTTCTAATATGCAATTTTTAACAGATGGGAAAAATGGAGGAGCAGAAAACAGAAGTGACTTATCCAAAGCCACCAAACTTTCTATGATGGTCATACCCGGAAGCCCAGGTATCTTGACTCTCCCCTCCTGTGCCTGGGCAGAGCATGTGGACTCTTCCATAGATGATGTCACACGGAAGGTACAAAGATAACAGTCAGAACCATCCCAAGAACTGGCCCCCCAGGAGAGTTCTTAGAACACAGTTGATTGCAGAGATAGTAAGCTACTGCCTGGGGCTGCATGATCACCTACACCTATCCTGGGCAGGCTAGGAAGAGCCCATCGGGGATTCAAGTCCTGAAAGTGAATGACTACTCAATTGTCTCTGAAAGTGAGGCAACAATACCAGGTGTGTGTTCAGGGATCCAAACCTAATTGTAACCATTAATGAGCTCATTTTCTACCTCCTAGGCACAAACACCTGGAAGCAGCAAAGCTCCATCTTTACATAGAGGTTTATTTAGGACAAAGTCACAGGGCAATGCAGGGACCTGGACCTGTCCTATCTGCGTGGCTGAAGCAGGAGGAAACACGTCTGCTAGGTTATCTCACCCCCTCCCACGTAGAGAGAGAGAGAGAGAGAGAGAGAGAATGTGTTGGAAGAAATGAAAGAAGAGGAGGAATTAGTATACGATTCCTTAACAGTTCTCTGGGTCTTCATGGCCTAAAAATGCCTTCTCAATGTTATGTCACAGAATCCCCCAGCACTGGTTGCAATGGCTGAGAAGACCTGGAGGAAAAAAAAGTAATATTCTCTGTAACCATCCTGACCATTTTCTTCCTTCAAGAGCCATAAGGCTGGGTTCTCAGGAAAACAGAACAAAACAAAACACTCAAAAAAAGACAACCAGCTTCCCTCTGAGGACTGTCATTAAACACCAGATGTCCAGGAGGGAGACTCTAAACCAAAGCAGCTGTGTGGACAAGGCTGCTTCCAGCCTCTTCAGACTACAAGTCCCTGTGCCTTTCAGCCTGACGGCAGTTGCATCCCCGGCCCCTGCCCTTGATGGGTGGGGATGATCCCAAGGCTGTTGCTCTCTCCCCTTGTGGGCAGGCTCCCTCCCTTCTCCGGCCCTCCAGGCCTCTGGCAAATTCTGTTCAGTCTTATTCAGCTCAAATGTTATCCCTTCCATGCTGCTTTTATTCTTAGACCCACTCTTTCCTCTGTGCTGAAGATGAGGATGGCTAACATTTATGTGTCTATTGTGTATCCACCATGTGCTACATACAGTCTCCTAAGTCTCAGATCTAGGAATAGCTGGGCTTCTTCAGAACTCCTCTGCATTTATCTCAGCACTCTGAATCATAACTAACCATATTTCCTTTCTTACTGCCTTGGATGCTAAGAAGCTCAAAGCCAAATTTGTGCCCCGTCACTAGCAATTATACAGACGCTTACGATGGGAGCTAAGATCCTAACCTTGTCTCTTGTTTTTTCTATCCTTGATTTTAAGACCTATTCTAAAAAAAAGTCATTGGGCTAATTTCTGTTTTTGAGTGGGTAAATTCAAAACCTATCTAAAATGGGTCATGATACAAATAAAAGGTGAAAGGTACTGTATACACATTTCTGTAATTTTCATGATAATCTTTCGACTTGCAAGGCAAGTAGAGCTCAGAGAGTTTACATAACTTATTCAAGATCAGGCAAGATCTTAAGCCAAAGAGCAGGGCATCAAATCGACACCTGACAGACTTCAAAGCTCATGCCCTTGACAGTCATAATTGCTTATACTCACAGGCATGCTTACTATGTACCAGGTTTTATGCTTATTATCCTAAGTATATTATCTCATGTATCCTTACAACAATCCTATGAAATAGCCACAATGATTACAAACATTTTTGAGATGAAGGAATTGAGGCTCAGAGAGATCAACTGTTTGTCCGAGGTTGCTCAGCGCTCTGAGATTCAAATCCACATGCCTGAACTTTGAAACTCTGCACTCTTTCCAGGTCCTTTAACTTATAATAGAGGTAAACATATAAAAAGCCAGCATCCTAATTAAGTGTTTGACTTCTTTGGAATGCCCAACTGCCTGGTTATATCACAAAGGCTTAACAACTGACAAATCCTAGTGGAGAAATGGGTGTCTGGCTGGAAGTAGGTATTTCTGAGTTTCACAGTTCTTCATGGAGCAGATGGATCAAAAACACAAAGTCTGTGTGCAATGCTGGATTTTAAATACCAGCCTGAGCACTGACAGAGGAAGAGAACTACCTCGCACCAAGGGGTGGAAATGAAAGCCTTTGGAAAGGGCAGCGCTGCTCACAGGCGCCATCTTGCAGTAGAGGTGGGAAATTGCTCCCAGAAAGAAACCCACATACAAAATGGAATTCCCCAAAGTACAGCTTATTGGGCCTCTTGTGTTCTGAGTGCTTAATGCACGTATTTTTCTTTCATACCATTCCTGCAAGAGAGATATGATTATTTTTATTTTATAAATGAGAAATTTAAAACTCAGAGATATTAAGTAACTTGCCAAGATGTTTGACCATAGTGTGAGTAGCCTCTCTCAACCTCCATTCCCACTGGACCAGGTAAACTCTCAACAGCAGTGTTCCTTAGGGGCTCCTGCCTTCTCCAGTTCCTCTCAGCTGGAATCACAGGTGCTCCACCCTCCACCTTGAGCCATTCGTGAGACAGGCAGGAGCCACGTCAGCAGAGGGATCAATAGGGCTGTGCCCACAGTTGCCCGACTCACAGCACAGAACCCCTGCCCTGCGGGCTATGTCAGAAACTCCACCCCAAACTGCAGTCAGCTTAGCTGGGCCTTATTAGGCCATGCTACTTTCAGCAGCCCCCCTCGTAGGGAGTGGGGAATGCAGGTTTCTCCTCCCTCTGTCCACTAATCATTGACTAGGTGCTCTCATGATTACAGAAAGAAAAAAAAAAAGCCAGCTCTGAACCCCACCACAGTCCTCTGAGTGCAGTTTGGAACTCTGATCTTGTTGACTTCCCGTGACACCACACCTGGAACTAGGGATTAGCTGCCCAGGCTGCCTACACTGGAACCAGTCTCTGTAGCTAAGCCAGCTTTCCCCCGACCATGCTCCTCCGGGCCCTCCCTTCATCGCAAGACTGCTGAGGACGCAGATGAATTCTCACCCAGGTGTTGTTGTCCTTTGGGAAATATGTGAAGAGATGAAAAAGGGGCTAGGAACTTGAGGGCAGACCAACGCTGCCTCAATTTTCAAAAAGGAGCAGTGATGGCTCCTTGATATTTCACTAAGTGTAACGTTCTTTAGAAAGAAATGATGTGTGAACAGCAAAGAAATAGTGAAACATGAGAGTTAGAAAATTTTGCTATGAATAAATCATGGAAAATTAACCAACTTTCCTTTTGAGAAAAAGTTGTCTTACTAGTAGATTTTGGAACGCTAGAGGCACAGTTTGGAAACAGGTAAGGATTCCAAAAGATTTTAATGTACTAAAAGTCCCCCTGGAGGGGTACCCGGTGAAGCAGCAGAAGACTGGTCTGCACTCTGACTCAGCCAGGGATGTTGTCCGTGACTTAAATGAAACTAAAAAGCACACTTACTGATGCAGGATTCACAATTATTTGACATCTTGGAAAAACAACAATAAAGAAAAACGAAATTGAATTAGTGAAGATGAAAAGTCTTAAGCCTCCTTAAAAACAATTAAATACAGGCAGGAGCAGCCAGGAGCTCCTGACAAAAGACTGCAGCTTTTGATGACTACAAGCCAAGTATGAGCGAGAGCGCGATGCTGCTGCTTTAGAAAGTCCTGCAGCCAGGCTTCCAGTTTGCACAATGGCAGAGTAGAGACTTTGAAACTCTGCTCTTCCACAAAGCAATGAGAACACTGACCATTTGGTCAAAATGGCCAGAATCAGCATTTTCAGAGCTCTGGAAATTAACCAAAGTCTTGCAACAATCTGAGCAGTATTTATTACGAAAAAATGCCTGAATCTCATCAAAAACAGTGTCCTTTGTGCATGTAAACTTGTCCTATTCCTATCTGCCTCCCTTATATTTATAAAAATATAAATATATAAAAATACGTGTATGAACTTAGCAATGTGCCTGGTACATAACCACCACTTAATAAATTTTAGCTTTAACGTTTCTTTTTTTCCCTTCCTGTAGTAGTTCTGCCTCCATATATGATGACTTGCTAGGTCTCCTTCATTTTTCTTCCCTAATTTTCACCGGAGCTAGAAAATCCTGGCAAAAGTAGTGGTCTTCTGGGTCCATGCTAGGGCTCCAATGTATAGGACTGGGGCAGGCCGGGTTGCCTCTGGGGAGGAGAGGCAAATGTGAATTATAACCAAGGACCAGACCGAGATTAATGCCAACGGGGGCTCAGACCCTGAGCCTGTGCTTGTGTAAGACAATGAGCAGAATGCAGGGGAGCAGGAGTGGGGGGCAAGGAGGAAGGGAGTGATGTGCCCAGTCTGCAGCGTGGGCTGAGCAAGGCTGCCGGCAGCAGGTATAAGTGCTGGTCACCTTTCCGCTCCATCCTCTTCATCCTCATAGGCATCCTTTATCCTGTATCTCCATCCACTCACTGTACTCTTTGGACAATTGCAGGTGTTTTCAAATTGTGCTACCCAGAGGTGCACCCAAGGTTCTCCCAACGTCTGATTTGATTTTTAAAAACTATAGCCAATTCACCATTTGCGAGCTGTAAGAAGGTAAGAAAGAGTCCTAGTAGATGAAGACCCAGGTTCCATACTCCTGTTTCAGTCAGAACAACAGCTTCATTTTTATTTCTCTTAACTACTGGGGTTTCTCTTAAAATTCAGCTTTATTAAGAGTTTTTGCTGTAACAATATTTGGCATCACATTGGTCTACTGCAACATTGCCAGGGCATCCCTGATTTTGCCACTTATTTTTCCTGCACCCACTCTAAATAAATCATTCTAAGTGCTTCTTCATTAAGGTACCTCCCCCCTGATCCAGAACATTTGTTGACTTTTTATCATCCTCTGAACAAATCAAATCCCCAGCTGAGCCCCTGGGTCCTCTTCAATCAGAATGAAAGGAATGGGGACTTCCCTGGTGGCACAGTGGATTAGAATCCTCCTGCCAATGCAGGGGACACGGGTTCAGTCCCTGGTCCAGGAAGATCCCACATGCCACAGAGCAGCTAAGTCTGTGTGCCACAACTACTGAGCCCCTGTGCCACAAGTACTGAAGCCCACGCTCCACAACAAGAGAAGCCACTGCAATGAGAAGCCCTCGCACTGCAACGAAGAGTATCCTCCGGTTGCCCCAACTAGAGAAAGCCCGCTCACAGCAGTGAAGACCCAACACAGCCAAAAATAAACAAACAAATAAACAAAATTTTAAGAAAAGAATGAAAGGAATGGGGGGATGCCTGACACTGTTTAGAACACTTAGCACATGGCAGGCACTCAATAAGTAAATACCAACTTATGATATTTGTTCCTTAAGGGAAGTTTTGCATCCTCCCAACTCCTAGAACACGACCTTGCACGCAGGACCTTCCTCTTCACAGCATAATTCCTCGTACACAGCTCAATTTCCATGGGGAAGCGACCTGGTGATGTTTAGGAAGGTCCCGAATTTCTATTTTCTGTGGAAAATGGTGTGGTGATGTTTAGGAAGTGCCTTCCACTTCCATCTTCTGTTGTCTGGAAAAATACCTACTTCTGTTGGCTTACAGATGGAACTATTGGGATGACCTAACTGAATCCCTGGGGTGGTTCATCATTAACCTGGCTCTTGGTGCCCCCTTGTGGCAATCTGCCACCATGCAGAGTTCAACAAGAGGGTGAGAGCCATCCTTCAGTGGGTGGCGAACTCTGAGCCAAATATCACACTAGGCGTAGCTCATTCATCCTCACCACATTCCTCTGAGGTAGCTGCCATTGGTTTAATAACTTGTTCTTAGCAGCATAGCTAACAAGTGGCAGAATAGAGACTTGAACCTAAGCTGGTTTGTCTGGGGCTTGTGCTGCTGATGGCTATGCTAACATGCCAAGAGACGTTTTGGTGAGCATATAAAGATGAATTAAGAGGCAGCATTTCTGGAATAAAGGAGTAGAAATCTTGGCAGACCTTATCCCCAGCAAAATAACAATCGAACTGAGAATATTATTTTAAATAGTCATCATTGAAAGTCTCTGGAAAGTGTCCTAAGGGCATACAGCAAAAGAGAAACATTCGTTCAAGAAAATCTATAATATCTCAATCAAAACCGTGAAACTCTGTGGTGTTTGAGCCCCACTCTGCTCCATTGCCCTCCCCACGAGCTCCATGTTATGGAGGTTCTGCCCAGGGCAGGTACAGCCAAGGGCTCCATCTCTCCTGAGATCCCAGTCTGGGGTTGTGGTTTGACCCCAGAGGAGGCAGGATGCTGGTGCATCTTGGCCCCCAGCCCCATTTTTCAGAAGTCGTACTGCAGATAGGCACTCCAAGAGGACCAGGCCCCTCACTTGTGGGGCGGAAGCTCTGCTCCAGGCTTGGCAAGTCAGGGTACTAGGGCCCTGGTTGCCCACACCCCAGCTCACTTGCAGGGCAGAGATTCTGTGCTGAGCTGACAAGGGGTTTCCACATCCCCCTCCCCCAGAACCCACTTGTAAAGCAAGCACATCACTCTGGGAGAAGGGTCTCTGGCCCAGCTCCAGTGCAGTGGTAGAGGGGTGCGGCCTAGTGGGAAAGGCAGGCCATAAGGAGGAAAGCTTCCACAGCTCTGAGTTTCTTTGGAATAAAGAGTGGAGAACTCCATGCCTAAGAGTGCTGTTGAAAATACCCCTGATCTTTGTGGAGAGCAATGAAAGAGGCTGATATCTGCATGATACAAGCAAAGCGGTGGAGCAGAAGCCTAATAGAGAAAACCAGGGAAAGAGAAACACAGAAGAACTCCCCGTCGATCACAGCCAACTCCGGGGGGGAGGGGGGGGGGTCATGCTGCTCCCTTGGGAGCAGTCAGAGCAGCATGAGGACAGAGGAATCACTGTGGGCTCAGACAGAAGCCATTCTGGAGTGGTGAGGGGAGAAAGCAGACCAGAGTGGGCACAACAGTGAAGGGGGAGTCTGAATGGGAAGAGAAGACGTGGAGACAGACCACCCATCTGAACTAAATGCCCCAGAGGAAGGCAATGCTTGTCTACACAGGTCTGGTCTGCCCAACAGCTGAGTCAGAACTGTGTCCAGCCATCCGCTGCTCTGAATACAGGACAGCAAGCCCTCTGCAATGGCCCAGCTGTTGATCAGCAATGGCATTTGTTGGGACCACAGAGACCCAGTTCCTCTTCCTCTTGCTAAGAAACAGAGCCGTTCACTGGGGCCCTATTTAAAGATATTACATTGATAAATTAAATGGAATAATATATCCAGCTTGCCTAGCGCATAGGAAGGCTACTTTCCTCCACTTCAATTATAAAAACACAATGAAACAATGGAGAACACACATTGCTCTAAAGAATTGTTTTTCCCTCTGAATTCTAAAATTGCAATAATTGTAATACTGAAACTATTATTGCTATTGTTGATCCTAAATCACTCTCTTGGCATTGGCTGGAATTCCATTTGAAGTGAGTCTTTCCTTGGCCCCTACCAAATAGGCTTAGTGATGCAGCCTGGTCTAGAAGGTGTTCTCGCAGCAATATTACCACCCGTAGTGAGATGTTCCTGCGTGTCAGTTAGGTGCTGTGCTTGACATACATTATCCCCATTTTTCCAGAAACTCTGTGAGAAAGGTAATCGGCAGCCCAGCTTAATGGATGAAGAAACTGAAGCTTAGGAGAGTCTTGGCCAAGACTATTTTATTCATGATGAAATTCATAAATAAAAGGTTTTATTTGATGCCTGTCATGTCATTGGTGAAGCATAGCTAACCTTTGATTAGAATCTTCTGAAGAATTTTAAAGTTCTTTGAAACTGTTTCCTAAGCTTCGGTCACTGTGATCAAACACAAGAGGCATACAGTTGAAAATGGCAAGTGGAAATTCACGCCTATCTTATCTTTCTTGAACACTGCTGATTTTTGATCAAAACATAACTCCAACTATGGGAATCTGCCCTTGGGTTTTCCCTTGTCCTTTGCCATTGTCTCTCTGTGCAACCTCACTCATGCTTAGGGCTTTAACTGCCAACTCTATTCTGAGGACTTCTAAATCTTTAATTACAGTTCAGTCTCTTTCCTGAGTTCCAACCCACTTATATCCAGTTACTCATGAGGTAGGTGTCTCCTCCTGGGTGTTCCTAAGGGACCTCAAACTCAATATATCCCAAACTGAACTCATACCATTTTGTCCCAAACAAGCATCACCTCTTCTAGTTTCCATCTACCCAGACAGCTGTGGCAGAAACCTGCAGTTCACAGAATTCTCCCACTCCCTCTCTCTCTCTTCCTGTTATCCTATTGGTGGCCAAGTCCTATGGAGGGGAGATTCTCGGAGTAAGGTCTCTAGATCACCAGCGGCAACAGCATCTGGGAGGTAGTTAGAAATAAAGATGCTTAGGGGCTTCCCTGGTGGCGCAGTGGTTGAGAGTCCGCCTACCGATGCAAGCGACACGGGTTCGTGCCCTGGTCTGGGAAGATCCCACAAGCCGCGGAGCGGCTGAGCCCATAAGCCATGGCCGCTGAGCCTGCGCGTCCAGAGCCTGTGCTCCGCGGTGGGAGGGGCCATGGCAGTGAGAGACCCGCGTACCGCAAAAAATAATAATAATAAAAATAAATAAATAAATGAAGATGCTTGGACTCCGTCCTCATTCAGAACCAGCATCTTTGGGGCGGGGACGCAGCAATCTGTGGTGTAACCAGCCCTCCAGGTGATCCTGGTGACGCTGTAAATTGGCCTTCCTTATTATCTCTCTAATTTCTCCATTCCTAAAGCTCCTAAGTCAGGCCCTCCTCTTCTCACAGCTGAACTATTGCAATCATTTCCTAACCGTGTACCTTTCTCCAGCCTTAGATCTCTCCACGCTTCCTCTCCTTTCCTGCCAGAATGTTCCCTCCAAATGCAAATCTGATCATGTCTCTACCCTACATAAAATTCTTCAGTGTTCCCCCAGTGCCTAAGTGGCACCGTCCCCAAGGAAATATAATGCAGGCTCATATGTAATCGTTTTATGTGGCTACTAGAAATTTTTTTAATTAAAAAAAGAAATTCCTTTCTTTCCTTTTTTCTTTTGTTTTTTTGGCCATGCTGCATGAGGGATCTTAGTTCCCCGACAAGGGATCGAACCCGTGCTCCCTGCAGTGGAAGCATGGAGTCTTAACCACTGCACTGGACCGCCAGGGAAGTCTCCAAAAGAAATTAATTTAAATAATATATTATTAAATCAAATATATCAAAAATATTATTTCATCATCTACACAATATGTGGGTCATTAATGAGATACTTTACATTCTTTTTTTCATGCCAAATCATTGAAATCTGGTATATATTTTTATGCTTACAGGTGTATCTCAATTCAGATGTTAAATTTTCATTGAAAATACTCAATTTATATTTCATAAAATTTACAGGTGAGTTGAAAGAGTAGTTGTACTTATCCAAGTTGCTCCAAACATACTTAAGCATTTTTCAGTAGTTGAATTAACACCTTTAAAATTTAAATGAATTAAAATTAAAAATTAACTTCTCAGTCACGCTACCACATTTCAAATGCTCTATAGTCACGTGTGGTTGTGCTACCGTGTCGGTCAGCATGGCTTAAAGGACAAAATCCTAACCCTCAGCCCTCCCTCCAGGACGTGGCTTCTTCCCCTGGTCTCCAGTCTCGGCCCCGTCGCATCCCTGCTGCACAGTGATTCATTACAGGGAAGCACATTTCCTGAGATATTTCTTGTCATTTCCTGCCTCAGGACCTTCCCCCACGAAACCTCCTCTCCCTCCACTGCCCTGTCCCTCATCTCCTTCTTCACATGGCAAAACCTACTTATTTTTTAGAGTCAGCCCAAGAGGTGCCTCCTCTATTAAGCCTCCTACCTCTCCTCCCCAGGAATGACCAATCATTGAATTTTATTTGAATATAAAATTTTATTTGAATATAAAATTTATTTGAATATAAAATTTATTTGAATTTTATTGAATTTTATTTATTTGTTCACATGTCTCTTTTTTTGAGATTTAAAAAAAATTATTTTATATTGGAGTAGAGTTGAGTAACAATGTTGTGTTAGTTTCAGGTGCACAGCAAAGTGATTCAGTTATATATATACATGTGTATGTGTCCCTTGTTACTAGGGAGTGAACTCCTAAAATCTTGTTATTCATCTTTTTTATCCCTAGCACCTAGAACACCATCACTAATAGCCATTAATAAATGTTGTTGAATGAACACGTGATTAATACCCAAATCTGCACCCTTTTGTTATCACACACTCCCCTCCATGGGCCTGAAGGGCAGCAGTTCACTGTCACTGAAGAAGTAGTGCTCTTGTGATTGTCACATCATGGCAATTTCCCCAAAGCTGAAGGAAAGAGATAGGCTTTTCACTTTTTTTTTTTTAACATCTTTACTGGAGTATAATTGCTTTACAATGTTGTGTTATTTTCTGCTGTATAACAAAGTGAATCAGCTATACGTATACATATATCCCCATATCTCCTCCCTCTTGCGTCTCCCTCCCACGCCTCTAGGTGGTCACAAAGCACCAAGCTGATCTCCCTGTGCTATACAGCTGCTTCCCACTAGCTGTCTATTTTACATTTGGTAGTGTATATATGTCAATGCCACTCTCTCACTTCATCCCAGCTTACCCTTCCCCCAGCCTGTGTCCTCAAGTCCATTCTCTACACCTGGCCTTTATCCTGTCCTGCCCCTAGGTTCTTCAGAACGTTTTTTTTTAGATGTGTTAGTATACGGTATTTGTTTTTCTCTTTCTGACTTACTTCACTCTGTATGACAGACTCTAGGTTCATCCACCTCACTACAAATAACTCAATTTCATTTCTTTTTATGGCTGAGTAATATTCCATTGTACATATGTGTCACATCTTTTCTATCCATTCATCTGTTGATGGACATTTAGGTTGCTTCCATGTCCTGGCTACTGTAAATAGAGCTGCAGTGAACATTTTGGTACATGACTCTTTTTGAATTATGGTTTTCTCAGGGTATATGCCCAGTAGTGGGATTGCTGGGTCGTATGGTAGTTCTATTTTTAGTTTTTTAAGGAACCTCCATACTGTTCTCCATAGTGGCTGTACCAATTTACATTCCCACCAACAGTGCAAGATGGTTCCCTTTTCTCCACACCCTCTCTAGCATTTATTGTTTGTACATTTTTTGATGATGGCCATTCTGGCTGGTGTGAGGTGATATCTCATTGTAGTTTTGATTTCCATTTCTCTAATAATTAGTGATGTTGAGCATCCTTTCTTGTGTTTGTTGGCAGTCTGTATATCTTCTTTGAAGAAATGTCTATTTAGGTCTTCTGCCCATTTTTGGATTGGGTTGTTTGTTTTTTTGATATTGAGCTGCATGAGCTGCTTGTATATTTTGGAGCTTAATCCTTTGTCAGTTTCCTTGTTTGCCAATATTTTCTCCCATTCTGAGGGTTGTCTCTTTGTCTTGTTTATGGTTTCCTTTGCTGTGCAAAACCTTTTAAGTTTCATTAGGTCCCATTTGTTTATTTTTGTTTTTATTTCCATTTCTCTAGGAGGTGGGTCAAAAAGGATCTTGTTGTGATTTATGTCATAGAGTGTTCTGCCTATGTTTTCCTCTAAGAGTTTTATAGTGTCTGGCCTCACATTTAGCTCTTAAAAATATGGAACACTTCACGAATTCGGGTGTCATCCTTGCGCAGGGGCCATGCTAATCTTCTCTGTATTGTTCCAATTTTAGTGTATGTGCTGTCAAAGCAAGCACTGGGCTTTTCACTTTGCCATTTGTTCTTACTGCAAGGTGATGAGGCACTCCTATGAGTGCACCCTTCACAAAGGATTTAGAAACAGAAGACTATGAGCTCTGATGATTGTTATCTTTCTCTGGTTTGCCCAGACCAAATCCCTTAACCTCACTGAACCTCGGTGTCCTTTTCCGTAAAATGGGGATGTGATAACCTAATGAACTAAAGGTTGTAAAATGCTTGGTAGACTACGCTGAGTAAAGCACACCTATGGTTCTATTGTCATTTAAGGTCAGAAGGTCACCAACACAGACAAGATGAGAGGAAACACCTCCTTTATGCGGGAGTCTACAGAGCCTGGGGAGGCAAGTGAGGAGTGAAGTGTGTGTATGAAGCGTGGATGAAGACATGGGCTGCCTCGTCCTGTTTCTTCATCACATTATGTTCCTAGAGGGAGAAGATGCCCCTTTGCACTCTCATTGGTGTTGGGTGTTACCCAGCTGCTACATCTGGCCTTTCCCCCTCCAAACCTTCTTTTACCGTCTTGAGATCTTTCTGTACACAGGCCGCTACATAAAAGGTCTCTGGAGTTCAAGGTGGGACTAAAAAGCAAGAACAACATTGTCAACTTATTGGGTGTGAAGATCACCGTCGTAATCCAGGTGTAAGCTGAAGTGATTTAGCCCAGGATACTTGCTGAAGCTGGGTACCCCCTGCCCATCTCCATCTCCCAAGGGGAAGAACGTTAGAAGGTTGGAAGGAAAACAAGAAAGCAGATGGTGAGTGTACCTGAGAAGGGACCAACACCCCCCCAGAGTCAGCTTCAAGGGGGGTGAGATGAATGTCCCCAGGTGATTGTGAATATCCAGGAGTAGGGGAGCCCTGACCTGGGCCTGGGACCCAGCATGCAGGTGTTCCTTACACCCCTGTGGCCTGAGAGCAGTAGGTAGAGGTTATTATGCCAGAGGCTGAGAGTAGAGAGAGTCCAAAGCAGCCACTCACAGTTTCCTAGGCTCCACAGGAGCGTGGGAGAATTCTAAATTTCCCGGTGTGTCCAAGAAGGATTATGAGAGACAGCCACCTGGTAGACCCTGATGGTGTCTGTGTCACAGTGAAGCAGATGGTCAGGAAACCACACCTGAGGATCAGGTGGAGGCCAGCACAATAGTGACAAGTGCCACCCAGGCATCTGATGCCCCCCCAACCTCTAATGCCCACTCAGCATATGATGCTTAGAACTCAGACACAGTCCTAGGAAGTGCTAGGAAGGAAAAGTAGAAAACACGGGATTGACTGGGACAGCCTGGAATTGGCTTGACTAAGAAGTGAGTGAGGCGGGGGATGGAGACTTTTATAGAGATGAAGTCAAGTTACAGAAAATAACAAAGTAGGGATGTGTTTCTGGCATCCATGAGATATATCACATCCTCTGTGGACAGTTGTTTGTGTGCCTGGATCCCTGCTAGACTGTAAACTCCTTCATGGTATGTTTTGTGTCTCGTGCATCCCTGCTCTCCCCAAGCCCAGGGTCTGCACATCATAGGTCCAACTGATAAGTTTGCTCTGAAATGAGACGAGGTGGAGGTATGTTTGCCTGGCACATCTGGGCTGTGTCGTGTCTTTTCCATTTGCTCACCTGTTGTCACAGTTCAGGAAGTGTGTGTGCCTTCTTTCATTTGCTCACTCATTCATTCACTCAGAAAATATTTATCGAGTTCTTGAACTGTGAAGCTTTACAGAGTGAGTTAGGAGGGGAAAGGAGATTTCAAATGTATTTGCATGGTTTGTTTTTGATTTTCTAGAGTCCTTTCCTACCTACTGTCTCACTTTTGCTTCACAGCCGTAGTAGAGGTAAAGGGGAGAGGAGTGTGTTAGCTTCACCGTACAGGTGAAGAAAAAAGAGAGACAAGTTGAGATTTGACCAAAACAACACAGAAACTTGTGGTAGAGATGGAGTGGGGGTGGGGTGGGGGGAACATCTGTCCCCCCTTTGCTTCATTGTTCTTAGGTAAAAAGACATCAGAATGTATATTCGGCCAGTGGAAAGAGTTCCGAACGGCCAAAGCCAGAACAATCCGAACAATTAAAATAAAGTAGTATTGGATTATATCCATGACTCTATAGTGATAGAAATAAAGGATTGAATAAATAAATGGGAAGAATAGCTAACTTTCCCTGCAGAATTCCAGATAATTGATGTAGATATTCTGTCCTCAAGGACGGGGAGCAAACTCCCTGCTCCTTAGTGTGGCTGTGCGTGGTGACTTCCTTCCCAAGAGCACAGTGTGGAAAGATAGGAAAAAGGGTAACTTGACAGTGGAGAAAGCTGACAGGCACTGCCTCAGCCAGGTGACCCAGGCCAGCATCAGCAGTGGTAGGTCGTGTGGATAGTAGGCACCCCTGGTATGACGTGATGAGAACAGCACTTCAACTCGGTCGATCTCCCTCTCAAAACCCATAACCCCTGGGCTTCCCTGGTGGCGCAGTGGTTGAGAGTCTGCCTGCCGATGCAGGGGACACGGGTTGGTGCCCCGGTCTGGGAAGATCCCACATGCCGCGGAGCGGCTGGGCCCGTGAGCCATGGCCACTGAGCCTGCGCGTCCGGAGCCTGTGCTCCGCAACGGGAGAGGCCACAACAGTGAGAGGCCCGCATACCGCAAAAAATAAAAAAATTTAAAAAATTAAAAGTTTATGGGAAATGAAATGAATTTTTTGTTGTTGTTAAAAATAAATGACTTTAATCCCAATCTCCCAATTCATCACACCACCACCACCCTCGCCACTTTCCCCCCTTGGTGTCCATACGTTTGCTCTCTACATCTGTGTCTCTATTGTTGCCCTGCAAACCGGTTCATCTGTACCATTTTTCTAGGTTCCACATGTATGCGTTAATATACGATATTTGTTTTTCTCTTTCTGACTTACTTCACTCTGTATGACAGTCTCTAGATCCATCCACGTCTCTACAGAAAAAAAAAAAGAAAAAGGAACGAAATTGGGTCATTTGTAGAAATGAATTTTTAAAAAAGATTAATTGGGACTTCCCTGGCAGTCCAGTGGTTAAGACCCCATGCTTCCACCGCGGGGGGCATGGGTTCGATCCACATGTTGCACGGTATGGCCAAAAAAAAAGAAAGATGAATTGCACAATGAAAAAAAGTGCTGTAAACTTATTGCTGGCATTATTAGGGTGGTGGTGGGAGGCAGCTGCTGTATAAGCCTCTATCCTAGTTTCCCATGAGTCAAGAGGGATTCAGTCAGCTTTGGCTGAAGTAACACAGAAAAGAGCTCTTGTGTTCCTATCACAAACATGTGGTCCCTTCCATGCCTGGCTGATTCTGGATAAACACATTTTCCACACCATCATCTCCAGAATCTTTGCTCTCCGAGGTCAATAAGGCTATGAACATCTCTTTGGTTGTTCCTGGAGCTTGAATATATACTTCATGAACCAGCTTATTTTCAGAATCCAGAAAAGAGTGGGAAACTGGGAGTCAGAGTACCTTTGAGTATCACCTGATTGCCATGCTCCTTGACTTGACCTTTCTCATTCCTTACTTCTTTATCCATAAACTGACGATAATGATGGCCCCTGGGGTAGTACAAGGTGAAAGGGTAGAAGATATATGAAAGCTTTCTGTGACCTAGAAAGGGTTGCAACGTTTTATTTTGGAACGTCTTTGGCTTTGGGAGACTAGGGCTTCCTGTGTGTCATCCCTTTTTAAGCAGTGCTCCGGCTTATTCACTCCATTCATCTCCACAGACATTTGTCAAGTATCATTACTATGTCAGGCACGTGAAGAAGTACCTTACCTGGGTAATGGCATCCCTGGAAAAGTAAGAAGTGGAGAAACTCAGGTTTGTCAGAACCTTCATGGCTTTGAAGAGCTGCACATGGCTGGATGGATAAGCTGCTTGTATGGGGATTATAACCCAAAAGAGGCATTCATTAGTCATGATGACTTGGGCTGTTGGGCATTGAAAACCCAAATCAAAATGTCCTGGACAAGCTGTTGGCTCACCTAACTAGGATGTCCAGAGTTAGGTGGGCTTCAGGATTCAGTGATACATTGGCTTAACCACAGCACCAAGGATACAATTTTTCCTTTTTCTGTTATCTATAGTGATGGTGTTATCCTATAACTAGCTCCTTTTAGGGTATGGGATGGCTGCCAGCAGCTAGTGGAGCTCTTAGCTTCCTTGTTCATGATGAGGCAGGGTGGGGAGGGCACTTACAAAACTAAAGCCACAACTCATGACCTTGGCCATCCTATATTAATTAGCTGCTCCTACCTCCAGTCTCTTGCTCCAGTCTCTCTACATTATCTCTTACACAATTTGAACTATTATTTATTTTTTATTTTGCTTATTATTTATTTGTATGTTTACTCATTTATAGTCAGCTCCCTTTCTGGAATATGAGCTTCATGAGGTCATGGATTTCATCTTGTTCACCACTGGTCCCTAAACCACCTTCTAAGCAGCTTGGGGTCCGTCCTCAACACACAGGAGAGAGGCTGAGTGTACAAAAGGGATCTTCTTTCCCTGCCATCCTTTCTAAGCCCACGATGCTTGCTGCCTGGGTCGTGACTACTGGAAGGAGGTACTGCCAATCAGAATATTACTGGAATATGAGGATCACAGGTGCCACTTGGAAGTGATCTTTCTAATTTTTTCTTTTTTTTTTTTGGCCGTGCCACGCAGCATGTGGGATCTTAGTTCCCTGACCAGGGATCAAACCCATGCCCCCTGTAGTGGAAGCACGGAGTCTTAACTACTGGACCACCAGGGAAGTCCCAGAAGAGGTCTTTGTAAACAAAGGCAATCTGAGTTGGTCTAGTCTGGGTGGAAAAACAGAATTGCGGACAAGAGAAACCTAGGTAAAGTTGGGAAGACAAGACTGATGGACAAATTATCCTTGAAGTGAGAAGGAAAAGTAGTAGTGGGCAGCAAGGCTGGTAGTCAAATGGGTGAAAAGCAAAATGGCACGAGATGACCAGTTCAGGACCAAGTCCAAACAGAGGGCGGGCATGACAGACAGAGCTCCTGTCCCACAGACCTCTGTCTAGTTCCTGAGCACATTAACTACACTTTTGCATACACCTTGGCGATGTTCCAAGGGCCCTGTGAAAGATACACAATAGCTCTTTGCAGTTTAAGAGCATTTCATAACTTACAAAACATATTCCCAGACATTATCTCATTTCATTGTCATAGCCATTCTGTGGGGTTGGCTTTATTATTCCTATTTTGCAAGTGAAGAAACCAAGCCTCAGAGCGACTTTCCAAAAGCCACGCAGTTCAGAAGAGGAAAAGCTGGGTGCAGACATTTTCCTTCAAACCTTGAGTTCATGCTGCCTCAGTGTAGTTGAAGAAAAATGGACTAATGATTTCCTGAGATGAAAATACATACTTAGGCCTAGGTTTTTTATTTTGCACTATTTGTCTTTCTGTTTAGAGTTGAGTTGCTGTGTACTTTTGTACACATATGTAATTTTCCATAATGAAAAATTTAAAACATTGAAAGGATAGGGCTGAGTGGCTTGGGCAGCCCTCAGCAGAGAGAATCAAGGGAAGGTCAGGCCCCAAGAAAGTCAGGTGCTGAAGGGTTTGGGCTTCAGTGATTTAAGATTTCACTCATTAAAAAAAAAAAAAAAAAAAGAACATTTGGGAATAAGAAATAAGAAAAAATCATATGTGTGCTCAAGCAGCTAAAAAAAAAAGGCACAGAGGAATGAGTTGCTCCCTCCAGGTTTTATATTCTCTTGCCAGATCCTTTAATTATGCTTCTATTCTTTTTTCCCAAATTTAATTTTCCCCCAGACTTAAATAAAGAGCAGCTGATGCTTCATAGAAGACTTGGTGAAGCAGACTTTCAGAAGGTATTTTTGCCCAGGTGCAGGTCCTGGCTTGATGTCCGTTTCACCGTGTGATGTTGGGTTATTATTTCCCTCCTAAGAGGTTCACTTTCTTCAACTGTAGCATAGGAGTTACGTTATTTGCCAACAAATGGCCTCCCAAGAAAACTGAAAAAGAAAGCGGGGTGATAGCCATGAAGGCTCTTGGAAAATTTCCAAAGTAGAATGTCTTAAGCTGGGAGACATTATTATTAGAACTTTCCTTGAACTCACCTGGGTTTGTGGGTTACTAGAGTCCAGGGCACTGGCAGCCTCTGCTGCCCTGGAATTAAATCTGAAAGGACCTTAGTGATTGACCTGCCTGGAATGGAACCTCAGTGCTTTGGAAGCTGGATGCCTCCTGGTTGATTTGGTTGGTTGGACACAACTTTCACCCCATAAGGTGTTATGAATTTGCACTGATGCTTCAGGAAGCAGTGTCCTGAGAAAGAGATGTGGTCTGTCCTTGATTATCCATGCTAAGGGGCAGATCAAAATCTCAAAGGGCAGATCTTCTCGAGGAATGGGATCATTTTAATTCAATATTGCAATACTACTATTTTTTTTTTATTTTTGCGGTACGCGGGCCTCTCACTGTTGTGGCCTCTCCCGTTGCGGAGCACAGGCCCCGGATGCGCAGGCCCAGCCGCTTTGCGGTACGTGGGATCCTCCCAGACTGGGGCACGAACCTGCATCCCCTGCCTCGGCAGGCGGACTCTCAACCACTGCGCCACCAGGGAAGCCCCCCCCTTTTTTTTTTTAACCTCCTTAAATTTGTTTGCTCAGGCTTAGTTTTGCAAAACAGAAGAGAGAGGTGACCCAGATAGATACTGGGTGGGGGGAGGAAGGTCATCTGGGATTAAGCCTGGCTCAAGACTTGTCTCTTTGCTTTCACTTTCAAAGACATCAGTACACGTGCTGATGGCTCATCTGACAGCCTGGTCTCCCAGCTTCTTGTCTTCTCAGTTTTATGGATGCTCTTTCAACAAATGCTCCCTTCAGTGCCACTGACCATCAAGTCTTCATTTAATCATTCATTCATTTGCTTATTCAATGTATGTTCCAAGTAGCTCCTATGTGTTGAGAACTTCTTAAGGATCAGGTGTACAAAGATTAGAAACCCTTCTTTACCTTGAGGTCTGTTGTGGGGGACAGGTGAGCACCATATGGTGGGATGAATAAATATCATAGGGGAATGCCTTTGGTGACTGTGAAGGAGGAGCACTTTCTAAGCCCAGTGGAGTCAGAAAAGACTTTCAGGAGGTGGTAACACTTGGACTTGAAGCCTAAGTAGGAATTTATCATGTGGATGGGTGAAGGTGAATGTGGGGGGAGGGAGGGCATTCTAAGAAGAGGGCACAGCATGTGCAAAGCCATGAAGGCGTGATATAGCAGTGGCATAGTTGAGGAGCAGCAAGCATTCTGAGTGCCTGGAGGGTACCTGTGGAATGGCAGGAGAGATGAGTAAGTAGGTAAGTAGGTGCCAGACCCAGCACTAGGCTTATCCTGAAGGACATGGGGAACTACTTTGGGGAATTGAGTCAGATTCTCATTTTAGAAAGAATGCTCTGGCAGAAATGTGGAGATTAGAATAGAGACGTGTGAGATTGAAGGAGTGGGGTGGGTGGCAGAAAGACCTGTTGGGAGCATTCACCATGAACCAGCTGAAAATGGGTAAGGGCCTCCACTCAGCCAGTGCTGGTGGAGGAGGGGAGGGTTGGAGAGAGAGATCTGAGCAGAGGGTATGAGACTCGGGAACTGACGGAATATGGGGGACAGATGTGAGGGAGGGAAAGTCTAGAGTGGCTCCCAGATTCCTGGTGACACCGAGCAGGGCCCTGTGGGGCTCCTGGGCACAAAGCCTTCCTGTGTCCCCATTTCTTTGATGACCTTCATTCAGCCTCCATGACCTTCCCTTTGTTCCAATGGGGAGATTCAAGCAGTTGTTCATTAGGGAAGGGAGGGGATGCGAGACCAGGGAGAAACAAACAGTCAAGAGAAGCAATAGTGCAGCCTTGGGGCAAGGTACTGGTTCCCCATCAACAGATACACACAGCAATTATCTTTGAGCTGTTTTGCAGATACGGAAAGCCTTTACAGGTGGGAGAAGTTAACGATTAACGGTGGTATGCCGCCCACAAACATGTAGACCCCAGGCCAGCTGGAACCTGAAGGTTGATGATGCTGACTGCTACTTAACTCACCACCAACCCATCAGAAGAATGTCCACGAGTTGATCACACCCTCTTTGAACCATTACTATGAAACTTCTCACTATCCTCTCCAAGTTGGGACACATAGTGTTTTGAGGCAGGAGCCTGCTGTGTCCCCCTTTGCCTGGCAAAGTAATAAAGCTATCCTTTCCTACTTCAGCCAAAACTCTGTCTCCGAGATTTGATTCAGCACTGGTGTACAGAGAAGCTGAGCTTTCAGCGTCACTGGCTTAGGTGACTGTAGATGATCAGACTGCTGGCACCTAAGACACACAGGAGGAGAATCAGCTTTGGGAGGGAGATGATTTATTTAGCTTTGAAAAGATTGAGGTGAGTATGGGACATCTATGTGGGAATAGCCAGTATGCAAATAGGTTTGAGGATTTGGAACACAAGAGTGTTTGAGGCTAGAGACCCTCACCATGGGCATCAGTGAGATCACCGAGGCTGAGTAGGGGAAGAGAGGAAGCAGGAGGGCCAAGGAGGACCCCAGGAAGCCAACATTTTAGGTCAAGTAGAGCAGGATGATCCAGGAAAGAAGACTGAGAAAGAGAGTCCAAAAATGCAGGGGGGGAACCACGAGGCAGCATGCCAGGGAGGACAGGGCAGATTTCAGGAGGGAGAGTGGACAGTGCTGTCAGGTTCCTAGGGAGGGCAAGTCTGATGAAGGTGAAAAACGAGGGGCGTGGTTGGTAGAGCATGGGCCCCATAGCTGATGGGCTTGAGGAAGAGCCTTAGCTAGGAGGAGGGCCACACTTCACTCACATGGGATAAGAGGAGCTGGGGAGGAGAGCCATCTGCCTTACCCTAGTTCCTAGCCAAGATCCTAGCCAAGAGCTATTTCACATTCTCCAGAGCGCCTCTGATGAGGAAGAGCAGTTGGAAATGGAATTCAGCACCTAGTGATTGTCAGGTCCTGTGTTGGACATTTCATGCAAATAATCTCACCATAGCCCGGTGAGGTGACAGCATAATCTTCCCTTTCAAACTGAGGACATCAAGGCTGAGTCAAGTCACTTATCCATCTTTCCTCTGCCCAGGTCACAGCCCCCAAAACAGATCTCTGAAGAGCCAGCCTTTCATCTCTCACTGGCTCAAGTTCCTAAAGCTGATAAAGAATAAAGATAGGCTTGGGCCAGATACAGAGTAGATTTCTACCACTGAGGCCTCCACATGGACAAGTTAAATCAATGGGCAGAAGAGTGGTGGAGACCCTGAACAAAGCAGCTTTCTTTTTCAGGAGCGAAGATAAGCCAGGGAAGGGTGGAGGTGGGGGTACTTGTAGGGGAGGAAGGTCAGCTCCCTCCATGACTTAGCTGCAAATCTCCCTCCCAAACAATTAGATAGTTCAAGGCTGCTTGGGAGGGAATACACAGGACCACTTTTTATCTCTAAGATTGGTGCTTGTTTTAAAATGAATAATGTTAGGTGTTTCACTATCCTCTGAGGTCGGTCTTATTACTAAAATCTCCATTTTAAAGATAAACAAACCAAAACTCAGGGACTTGCCCATGTCCTTTCTGATATTTAGGAGCCAGAACTCAATTCATTATGTAGAGCCCAGCGTTGGGATCTCTCTAACCCTGAGATGTGGATGATCCCACGGAATCCCATCATTAATAACAACCCCACACATGCACCCGGGGACCTTACAGTGGCTTCCAAGCCCCTATGTATCCGTCATTCCGTTCCCCTATTAAAGAAAAAATTATCCATGACACTTATTAAAGATGGGAAGTCACACATCATTCAGGGGCTACTGCAGTGGGGTTTTGGAGTAAGGAAACTCAACTCAATACAACGACAAGTGCGGAGTTATAGCCCGAAGACCAGGGCTGGCGGGGGAGAGGGGGTGGCCAGAGGATGGAAAATTACTAAGCTATCAATGGTTGGGGGATGAGGAATTTCATTAGCTATCAAGGGTGGGGGATTTTCTACTGAACTGACCCAGCAGCATTCTTGCTAAAACTGGACTAAATGCGCCAAGGACAGAGCCCAAGGTCAGGGACTATACAGAAAGAGGACTCAGGAGGCTGACTCAAGTCTGGTCAAAGGAGATGGTCTTTATCAGCCTCTCTGACCTCATCTCCAGAGCTGCTCTTCCCTCGCTCAGAATGCTCCTCACAGGCCTCCTTCTGTGCCTGGCACACTCCATCCTCAGGCCTTCCCAGGAATGCCTTTCCCAGCAGGAATCATGCCCCCCGCAGGTCTTTACTCAATCTCCCCTTCCCAGAGAAGCCTTCTCGGGCCATCTGTGAGCGCAAGTCCACTGCTGCCCTCGCACTCCCCCTGCCTCTTTCCTATTGATTTTGCTCCATAGCACTTATCACCATCTAACACGCTGAGTGTTTTACTTACACATCTTATTTATAGTCTGTTTCCCCCCCAGGAGAATGTCAGTCCCATGAGGCAGGAACTTGTGTCTGTTTTGTTCACTGTTGTATCCCCAGCACCTGGAACAGCATCTGGCACGTAGGAGGGGCTCATTCTTTGCTGAATGAATTGGATGCCTGGATAATGGTCTCCATAATAGCCTCAAATCTTGATTATCTATGTCAACAGCAAAGGATAACAGTCCCCAGTGTTGGAAGACCCATCCAACCAACTCATAATGTACTAAACCATGCGTTATTTCAAATTTTATACAGTAACCCAGGAGCTAGCTCAGATGAACCGCGGAATATTTGCCTCCCATAAGAATTCTATAGTGTTATGTGCTTAGGAGAGGTTGAAAAAAGGAAAAGGAAGCCCAGAAATACTGGAAAAAAGAAACCCGTCTAGGATTCAGAGTTTGCGGCAGAAAAATCCACGTGCGTATGGGATCATCTTCCTCGCTCTCCAAAAGAACAGATGAGTCAGTCTCCCTCTCTCTCTCTCTCTCCCCTCTCCAGAGAGATCATGTATAACAGGCCCTTAGCTGGCACTCAATCCATATAAGCTGTTACTACTATGTTATCATCATCTTCCCTCCAGACACCCTATGCGGCGTTTCCCAAGTGCACCCCATGCTGTTCCTGAAACTTGCCCTGCTTTCAGCTGCCAGGCGCCCCTGCACTTGCTGTTCCTATGCCTGGAATGTTGTCTTCCCCCACCCTGTCTCTACCCACTGCCCCTTCACTTCTCGTCTCCCTAGTAATTCTTCACACACCCTTCAAGTCTCAGCTGAAATTGCCTCTATAGGGAGGACTTGGGATTCCCCTGGGTAGAGTTAATCACTCCTTCAGGAATAGCAGCCAATATAAACACTGTGATTAGGTTGCATTATAATTGCTAGTTTGTTCCCTTGACCTCCCTAGGAGAATGTGGGAGCATGGAGGGCACAGACTTACCTTATTTTGTACTGTCTCCCCAGCCACTGACACATGTCCGATACACCCCAGGACTGGCGTGAACAATGGGGGGCTACAGGCAGCCCAGGCACTGTCAACACCAAGAGGAACATCTCCCTGGTCAGGTGTTTCTCATTCCTCACCCATTGCCTGGGAGGCTGGGGAAAGCCTGCTTCAAAGGCACCCTGACACACTTGAACTTATGAGCTTCTGGGGTGCAGGGTGGCTCGCTCCCTCTCAGGGATCACACATCGGAGGGCAGAGTTCACACAGGGTTCCTCTAAAGCATAAGCTGCTTTCAGTGCTCTTCCAAAGCAAGAACTGATTTTCAGACAGGGAATTCGAACCTGGCCCAGCAGATGCAAACCTATTGAACCAAGCAAGGCACCCCTGTCGAAAAGCTAGTTAAACCAGCATCACTTTCTACTTGCCTGTTCACACTGTCGTGTTCACTGGTTACGTTCATCTGGAAAGTGCCAAAAACAGGTCAGCAAAACCTCACCAAGGCCTCGGAACCAGATGAGGGAGTGGAGCCAGGGGATCATCTGGCCTGAGTGACAGGCAGGGGTTTTGTCTTTTTATAGCATCCCCAGTGGTGGATCAGTCCCTAGCATAGACTTGACACCCATTAAACATTTGATGAATGAATGTGCAACTTCACTGGGAAAGAAACAAGATGGAGGAGACATTGTAGCACTGTAGTTAGAAGTAATTCTTTAACAAGCCAACAAAGGTGCACCTGGTAGGTGAGCCTACCAAGTGGCACGCTCAGGTAACAACAGACAGGGACCAAATTGCTGTCCAAGAGTGTGGGCCCAGTTAACTAGAGGCCTTTGGGTTGACTAAGTGGAGGAAGCATCCTCTCTGTGCACAGAAGTAGAACTACCCAGCCTTCCTTGCCCATCCTTTGTCCACATAGCGCTCAGCGTCTGTTTCAAGAAATATTGAATATTGAAAGAACATTTGTTACAGAGGGCACAAAATCATTAGAAAGCCAGGGGTGACCACATGCCTCCGTTTAGCTTTGGCCACACTTCCATATATTTTTTTTTTTTTGCGGTACGCGGGCCTCTCACTGTTGTGGCCTCTCCCGGTGCGGAGCACAGGCTCCGGATGCGCAGGCTCAACAGCCATGGCTCACGGGCCCAGCCGCTCCGCGGCATGTGGGATCTTCCCGGACCGGGGCACGAACCCATGTCCCCTGCATCGGCAGGCGGACTCTCTACCACTGCGCCACCAGGGAAGCCCCATATATTTTTAAGAGCTAAAAACTGAGCAAGACTTTTTAAGGGTGCCACTAACTGTTCCTTCAGTTTGCTTCTGCATGTAAATCTCTGCAGGGGGGCTACAATCATTTTAAAAGCTCAGCCATATGGGAAGGAAGCTAACATTTGTCTAGTGCCAGTCACATGCCAGAATGCATGAACTAGACACTTTGGGGGTATCATTTCATCCTAGGGCTGCACCACGAGGGACGTGCTGGACCCCTTCTGCAGGTAGGAACGGAGGCTCCAAGGTCACGAGGGACTTGCCTAAGTTCACCGGCCAATCTGTCCCAGGCGGGCTGATTCCACGCTGACTCAACACACAGCTCGCAGATGAGATCAGAAAACACTCGTGATTTTAAGAGAACCGAATCTTTTTGATGGATAAAGTTTCCTGACCCTTTCGGTGGCTGACACATTTGTTTGGGTGTACTAAGTTTGGCCTGGCACAGAACAGCAAGGGGACCTGTGACCTCTCCCAGGAGATAAGGTAAGGCTGAAAGCATGTTTCCCAAGCCCGCCTGAAGC